>NC_052047.1:179189615-179538871 GCF_903992535.2 Arvicola amphibius
CCATGTTTCCTGTTCCATGTCTAGTATTTCTCTTTTGTACCTTGAAATGAGGGGGGAGGGGAGTAGGAGGGGGAAAGGGCACGTGCACCACAGCATGTGAGTGGAGATCAGAGGAAAATACTGTGCATTTGGTTTTCGCCTTCCACATTTACACACAGCCCACAGACTGGACACACACCGGGCTTGCATACCAGGTACCTTTACCCGCTGAGCCATCTCACCAGCTCCCGTGTCTAATATTCCTTAAATGTTAATGGTGTTTGGGGAATAAACTTCCCTTCAATGGAGCTTACTGCGTTCTTACAGGGCTTTCAGTATATTTTCTTTCTAAAAGTTTGTAATTGATTTGGTCTCTCATAACCCACAACTAACAGACACTTATAAACTGGTTTATTCTATGTGTGTGTCAGCATCAAGCCTTTCTTCCCCTCGGAAGCAGGTACATCTTTTTAGTATAGTGTATGAACTACTAGCTAATGCATGAACTATCCAACTAAGGTGATGTTTTTCACAATACCAAGATACAACTCAAATTTTTTGCTAGAATTTTTTTTGCCTTCTGAATCATCTTACCAATTACTCATATGTTTTCCTTTTTTAAAAAACATACAGACCCTAGAAGAGAAAAGCATTGTCCAAGATGACAAAGAGGTGGTCTTGAGCTCAGAAGAGGAGAGTTTCTTTGTCCAAGTTCATGATGTCTCTCCAGAGCAACCCCGGACCGTCATCAAAGCCCCCCGGGTTAGCACTGCACAGGATGTCATTCAGCAGGTAAAAGTCTCCTTGGGGACTAGGGTGCAGTTCAGAGATACCGCCTGCCTGGTAGGCACAGGGGTCTGAGCTTCCTGCCTGGCAGGCACAGGGCTCTGGACTTGAACGCAGCACCACAAGGAGTCTCTCCTTTCCTCACTCCATGCCCCTTATTGATATGACTGGGACAAACCAGATGTGGGTATTGACAGCTCATTTGTGAATGAGGCTCGGCAATGGGGGAGCTGGAGGGGGGAATATGTCTCTTAAGGGTGGGAAATAGCTGCTCAGTGTGTGACAGATGTTTAGCTAACATCTACAGCGAGCTTGGATCTCTGCTGATAATGGGTTTAGGAGGTGACATTGCAGAAATTATCCCACAAACAGTTGAGTAAATACCGAATGACCATCATCTCTGAAGGATGCCACAGAACACAAGGAGGAGGCCAACTCTGACTGTTAACCAAATCCTTTCCTCTAGGTCAAGCTGGTTTTAAAACATGATTTCAGAGAACTGTTCCTCATGGCCTCCTCAAGGCTTGCATTCATTGAACCCCTGCTTCAGAAGTGATATCGCACAGTAAACAGCACAGACCCCTGATCACACGGCTGAGGGTTCAATACCGGCTCTATCCCTTACTCACACGGTCTCCAGATCTCATTCAGATCTGTCTGACTTACTTACACAGTGTGTTGACAAACTTCTTTTGGCGGGTGTGTGGGGGGAGGGGGAGCTCAGATTCTTTTCTGTTGAGTAAACCCTCCTCCTGTGTCTGACTTCACTGGCCCATTCCAGGTGCTCTGACACCACTTTGTAAGTCAGACCATTTGGAAGCTAAATGAGGTAGCCTGGCGAGTGTTATAAGCCATAGCAACTCAAATGAAAGCGAGGCACTGAGGGACCAGATTCGGAGATCCTTCCCATCGCTCAGAGTCTGAGCCACTTTGCCACCTTAAAATTTCACTCAGGAGGGATGCAAACGTGGGAGACACTTGACTAAGCTGACCCTAATTTATCTTTCAGACGTTATGCAAAGCCAAATATTCCTACAGCATCCTGAACAACCCCAACCCAGGCGACTATGTGCTTTTAGAAGAGGTGATGAAAGATGCACCCAATAAGAAGTCTTCTACTCCAAAGTCCTCACAGAGGATCCTTTTGGACCAAGAGTGTGTGTTTCAAGCCCAAAGCAAGTGGAAAGGTGCAGGGAAATTCATCCTGAAGCTAAAGGAGCAGGTTCAGGTAACATGAAAGTTACTTTGCCGTCTTTATAAATCCTTGATAGTCAGTCGCATCATATCAATTCAATTTGGGAACGGGTGAAATCTCCAGAAAGTCGAGCAGTTGGAAGGTAATTATTTTGTTTTTACTCTGCGGGAAGAAAAGACAAAACATCATGCTCTCGTGTAGTTAAAAGATTCTGGGATAGAGGCCTTTGGCCTGTCTGCCCAAAGCTTTACTTGCCATAGAAGTACAAAGGAGTACATACCTCCTCTCTGAGAATGCCATGGGACTCAGGAGCCTGGGTTTACATTTCCATCAAAGGTTTTCTCTTATTCTATGTAGGCATCCCGAGAAGATAAAAGGAGGGGCATCTCCTTTGCAAGTGAACTCAAGAAACTCACTAAGTCCACTAAGCAGCCCCGAGGACTCACCTCGCCTCCTCAGCTTGTGGCCTCAGAAAGTGTCCAAGTCAAGGAGGAGAAACCTGTGGGTGCCTTGTCCCCCAGTGACGCAGTGGGTTACCAGCAGTGACAGAGGGCAGCGTGTTTGACCCAGGTATATTAAGGTACTGTAGCAGTTTGAAACAAGACTCAACAGAAAGTACTTTGTAATACAGGATAGGAGCCTCGTGTCTTTTCAAGGGGCTTGTTCTATGAAGACAGGTGGGAATGGTACCTTAACACGGTACCTGAGCTCTAAAATTATATGCACCCTCTTAAAACCTTAGACTTCCTGGGCCAGAGAGGTGGCTCAGTGATTAAAGGTGATTGCTGCCAAGCATGGTGAGCGGAACTGAATTTGTCGGACTCTCAGGTGGAGGGAGAGAACTCTCACAAGTTATCCTTTGACCTCCTCCACATACACACCACGCATGTACACGCCCTTGCGTTTACACACAGTTTTTTTTAAATTTATTTTGTAAACAACTAACCAAAGGCTCCAAGAAGGCAACCGACTTGCCCAATGTGCCAGACAGACTTAAGTCATCACATATAGGACTGCCTTCATTATTAATAACACACATGAACATTTTTAAGAGCTCTATAGATAAGTGTTTATCCCTTGGGATTCCTTGTATTATAGTCTTGTTTCATTTATATTCAACAGTCACATCTCTTCCTGCCTCTAAAAAATAATAATAGTAAATTAAAATGTCCCAGGTGTGGTAGCACCTGCCTGTAACCTCAACACTGAGGAAGGAGGATCACAAACTCAAGGTCAGCCTGGGCTACTTAAGAGATCACAGTGTCACCCTGTGTTTAAAAACCAAAGCAAAAGAAAAGAAAAATAACTTCAGTCTCCATCCTGAAAATGCAGTGTCAGCTGCCAACCCCACGACTTGATATCCACACACAGTCAGTCTCAGCAGATGAAGGATCTGGAATGTGGAAAAGGATGCGAGGAAATGAAGCACAAGAGCCTTCTTTCCACTGTTCCTTTGGTTGTAGGCTGCCAGACTGCCTGTGGCAGCTTGAATGAGAATGATCTCCATAAGCTCATATATTTGAATGCTTGGTCCCTAGTTGGTGGAACTGTCTTGGGAAGGATTGGGAGGTGTGGCCTTGTTGAGGGACAGTGATTTAGATGATTGCCTTTGGATTCCATTTCCGCTGGCAAGTGATTTTTTTGAATGACTTCAGTTTTGTTAAACATTGGCGCTTTTGTTAAAACTAGACAGTGGCACAACTATGCCCACTTATGACCTCTTTTATCAAGGTATTTCCAAGAACAAGAATATATATTTTTTTTAATAAAATTCTCTCTACATTCTCAGAAATAAACAAGGACAATGTGTTAGCCTGACGGCCATATCATGTTATTCATTCTAAAATAACATCTAAAGCTTCAATAATAATAACCTAAGAATTTCTAAAGAAGCAAATGTTCACCTTATTCCTGTGGTAACAGGTGAAGGGATTTCTCCTTTTCCTAAAGTCGAGGAACATTTATTTTGTAATAAAAAGTGTTTTTGTTAGCCAGGTGGTAGTGGGGCGCACGCCTTTAATCCCAGCACTCGGGAGGCAGAGGCAGGCAGATCTCTGTAAATTCAAGGCCAGCCTGGTCCACAAGAGCTAGTTCCAGGACAGGCTCCAAAGCTACAGAGAAACCCTGTCTCGAAAAACCAAGAGTTTTGGTAAAGAATGTGGTATTCCTGGGGCTGAAAAGGACGGCTCAGAGGTTAAAAAGCTCTTCCAGAAGACCCAGGTTCAATTCCTAGCACCCACATGGAAACTCACAACTGCCTATAGCTCCAATTCCAGGGGTTCCAACACCCTCACACAGACACACATGCAGGCAAAACACCAATGTACACAAAATAAATCATTTAAAAAAAGATCTTGTCTTTTTCTCCTTCCTCTTCTTTGTTGTTTAGGTACTCTGGGGTTATGGACTGTAGGCTAGTTATTCTTTGCTTTATGTCTAAAAGACAAGATCTGCTGAGTAAATTGGGAGTGTGGGGTGGTGGCAGGTGGGTGTGGAAGGGGAGAGGGGAGGAAGGAAGGGGAGTTGGAAAAAACATATAGCTCAATTAACAACAATAAAGTCTAAAAAAAAGAATGTGGTGTGCCCCAACAGAATCAACATTGTTTTACCTTCGATGGACACCGTGTTTTAACACTGCACTGTAGAAAGTGATTCCTTCCAAACAAGCCATGAGAGCTGTGGGCTTCTGTAGCTGAACAATGATCCTGGGCAGGCTGTAAATGTTGTACTTCTTTGTATTCAACCCACTGATAAGCCCCTGTGGATGATGTTACAGGTGAAGATCCTTGGTGAGAAGCGCCGAAGAATGAACATGGTGGAGAAAACATACTTTACTTCCATCAAATGGAAACTGGAAAGTGATGGTTTCTCAACTCCTGCCCTCTTCACACCTGATGTGAGGAACGCGACGGGGAGGACAAGCCGAGTGGCACGGGGCTGCCAACCGATTTCCTGAGGAATGGAGCAAGGACACCCAGGGCATTGCACAGATGTTACAGGTGGAAAAGCCAGGCCCAGGCTTAAGGCAACCAGCGTCATCTGTAAAGGGACAGGCGGTACACATTTTAGGGTCGGGGCCATACAGCTTCGGGTGGCTTCGACTCAGTTCTGTCACAGGAGTGCAAAAGGCAGCTGCGGACAACAGGTACAAGAATGAACATGACTGAACAACAGAATTCTATTTATGGACACATGACTTGGAATTTCATATCATTTTCACATATCATAAATCTTTCAAGTGTTCCAACCACTTAAGATTGTAAAAGCTATTCTTAAGGTTAAGGGTCATACAAAAACACATGACTTTGGCCCAAGGACCAGCTGGCTGACCCAACATGGAGAACTGGGAACCAGAGGCACAGTGATCGGAAAACCTTGAGAACTGGCCATAGGTTTAATGAGAGGTGGAAGTCTAGGGCATTGGAAATGTAAATGTGTCCTGTAAGGTTTGTTAACAATTATTCAAATTAGTTCCTATATTGTGTACCAAGGTGCACTCTTTAGGCTGCCTTTTTGCAAATAGAAACGTTCTTTTTTTTTCAAAAGCTATTATTCATATGCCCACGGATTGTTCCATTTTCAGTTCTCACAAAATGAATTTAGAATGATGTACAATTTAATATCTACTGAATTGTGATGTCTTAATAAGATTAATCATTTTTAAAAAGCAAAAGCAGACTAAGTTGATGTTTAAAGTAGATTTATTTATTTTGCAATGTTTGTACTGACACTGTACTTGTGTATTTATTAGACATAGCTTTCTTGATATTGCTATGGGTTACAAGCATTACTGGTTCAATCTATTTTAAGACATCCTAAAAATAAAACATTTGAACATGAAACGTGGGCTAGACATCTAGTGCAATGGCATATGATTTACTGAAGAGCCACGAATCCGAGTCACACTTGTCATCTGATGTAAATTATTTATAAAACTGTCCATCACAAAACTGTCAACTAGCTGGGCAGTTGTGGTGCACACCTGAAATCCAAGCGCTTAAGGCAGAGGCAGAGGCAGGTGGGTCTCTCTGAGTTTCAGGCCAGCCTGATCTACAAAGTAAGTTGCAGGACAGCCAGAACTGTTACAAAGAGAAATCCTGTCTCAAAAAACAAAACAAAACAACAACAACAAAGTCAACTAAGTGTGATGGATTCTTCTCATTCTTGAAATGATGCAAATTGTGACTTACCAGACTGAAATACATGTTCCTTCAGAATAAAGCCTACATTTTATCTTTTTATTGGCATTGTTCCATTTGAAGACATTTTTCTTCAAATTATAAAGCACACTAAAAATCCTGACTTTTGCTTGGAGAGTTTCCTTTACCAATTATAGAATGAATAAAATCCCTTCTTTGCGCATCTAAAAGGAGACATGTCAAAAATACACTGCAGAGCTTTCATGTCGGTGGAAGAGCCCTGCTGCGCCACCATTCTCTTGCCAACAAAACTCAGACGATTCTCATTTGGACAGTTGCACAGCACTAAAGGTTCCCTTTGAAATAAAGTAATGGGTCTGTAACAAGTGCACAGCACTGCCGCATTTTTAAAACATATCCTGGAGACATTTTATCAAGTTTCTATAAATGAAAGAGATCAAATGGTTCTGACACTGAGCTAGGTAATGCTGCATTTTTAAACTATGAATTACTTGACCTGGCATCAAAGATGCAGGAGGACCAAGGCTGTTTCACTCTAGTGCCTAGTGTGCTGCTGAGCACACAGTAGGTGCTCAAGAGCTGTCTTCAAAGGAATTAAGGCCGCAGTTTAATATAACCCTCAAGGTATATGTGCCTGTGATTATTAATGCTTAGAATAATTATCTCCAAGAAGGGAAACATTAATAAGCCTATATAAAAAGTTAATGTACACATATAGTTCATCCTCAAATACGTATGTCATTCAAATGCTAGCTGTATAGATTTATGGTCCAACTGTGACAAGAAACAGTCATGAAATAGCCAATCAGTTCATTTCTATTTGAAAACTGTCTTTTCACTTATCTATGTCGCTGCTGCCAAAGTGGAACACAAATGCATCGGTGCTAGAGAACAACTGATACAGATACACAGATAGATCTTAGTATCGGTGTTAGAAAACAATTGATACAGATACACAGATAGACCTTTTGCTTGTGTATACACATATTTCTAACATTCCTGAAATGTTTTTAGTCACGCAGTAGAATTTAAGAAAGTTGTATGCTGAAACATACCTTTTCTCATCAATAATCAAGCCTTAGCTGGGTGTAATGGGAGGCAGAGTCAAGAGTTTCTCTGTGAGTTCAAGGTTGGCCTCGTGAACATAGTGAGTTCCAGGACTACACGGGAACTCACAAAACAAGAAACAATAAAGCCTTAAAAATAAATGTGGCTCCAGAAATATTTTTAGGCTGGGCATGGTGGTGAACACGCAGGCAGAGCTCTCTGAGTTCCAGTAAAACCCAAGTTATAAAGTGGGACTGAGGGGTGAGAGAGAGAAAGAGAGAGAGAGGGAGGGAGGGAGGGAGGGAGGGAGGGAGGGAGGGAAAGAGGGAGAGAGGGAGAGAGAGGGAGAGAGAGGGAGAGAGAACGCTCATGTTCGAGTCCAGCTGGTAACTGTTCCCCCAGTGCCAATACCTGCCGACCTCTTCTCTGCCCAGACACCCACACACCCAGCTTAACTCTCAGAAGGAGTAAGAGCTGGCTTTAAATTGGTTAATTGGTCACTCACTGTTCCTGAGTCTGCTGGATGGTAAAGGGATTTTCTGTTTTCATATTTTCATGAGGAAAGAGCTCTAAGGCCTAGAAAGACTGGCTTCTATGGTGCTGAATTTAACAGTCTATTTACCTGAACTGCTTTTCACTAAAAATAAAAAACAAACAAAACCTCCACAAGTCTATGAAGTAGAAAAGGAAGTTATTTTATTCAACTATTAATAGCAGAAAATATCTATGTACACATTTCATAAGTCACCTCTACAATATGGCAATAGCTACTATATAAAATAATGGTCTATAACTCTATTTATAAGCATTTACAGTTTTTATCTGTAAGAATTTAAAAAACCCCACTTCACTAGTCAGCACCCACGTCGCTGCAGCACAGCAGACACCTCAGCCCTACTTGCGTCCTACTCAGCAACTTTCCCATCACTCTAATGTAAAGAACACAGCTTCACAGATTCCAGAATCGCATTCAACTTTCTTTGAACTAGCCATAAGAGCACTCATTCCTTCATCTTTTGTTTGTTTCTTTCTTAAAGACAGGGTTTCTCGGTATAAAAGTCCTGGTTGTCCTGGAACTCACTCTGTAGACCAGACTGGCCTTGAACTCACAGATCCACCTGCCTCTGCCTTTGGAGTGCTGGGATCAAAGTGATGCACCCACACACCCCGGGAAATACTCATTCCTTCTAAAGGTCAGATCTGGTTATACGTGTATCATTCAATAGAAGCCAATGAACAAGAGTCTAATTTTAAGCTATTTTTTAAAAATCCTTACTAAGACTTTTTTGCTTTCATCTATGGTGCTGCAATCACAATATTTATTTAGTTATAAAGAGGATTTAATAACTATCTTGCTCGGTTTTTGTCAACTTGACATACACTAAAGTCACCTGTGAAGAGGGAACCCCAACTGAAGAACTACCTCCACCAGACTTGCATATAGGAATGTCTGTAGGGTGCTTACAAAATTAATAACCGATGTGGTAAGGCTCAGCCCACACCTCATGGGCGGTGCCATTCCTGGGCAAGCTGGCCTGGGTTGTATAAGAAGGCAAGCCAAGCAAGCCATAAAAAACAAATCAATAAGCAGCGTCTTCTGTGGCCTCTGTTTCAGTTCTTATATAATCGTTCTTAGGAAGTTTTCCTTGTACACAAAGAAAAAGGCTCTCATGTATCTGTATGTGTCTCTGCATATGCACATACAAATAAATATATAAGACAGTCCACTGACTCTTCACCTTTAGGCTACTGTGAAGATGTTTTCAAACATTTGGTGAAATCCAGCGGTATCTCAGTAGCAGCTTCATTGCAGTATCTTTTGATTAGTTGATTTAAATCTTCATTCAAAAATGAGTCTCCTTGTAAAAATTTATCCTGGAAAGAAAGGTTAAAATTTATAGTTAAAACTACTCATATTGTGCCAGGCGGTGGTGGCACACACCTTTAATCCCAGCACTCAGGAGGCAGAGGCAGGTGGATCTGTGAGTTCAATGCCAGCCTGGTCTACAAAATGAGTTCCAGACCAGCCAGAGCTAGACAGAGTGAATTTGTTTGCCTCAAAACAAATAAAAACAACAAAAAAGAAATATAGTAATGAGAGTTGTCCAATCAGGTCTTGGACGATCCCATAGTGAAAGAAAATCTTATCAACTATCAACCATCTCTATAGAATTTCAGCCCCATGCATCCAACCAACTCTCAACTCCTTGAGCCAGGCCTTTGCGGTCAAAACCTGTAGTCTCAATTCATGGAAGGCTAAGGCAAAACAATCATAAGTTCAAGTCATCCTGGACTACAAAGCAATACTCTTGTCTCAAAAAAAAAGGAAAAAAGAAAAGAAAATTGGCAGTTGAATTGATAATAAATACACTGATTCAATGTTTATTTCTTCTATTAAAAAAGTATCACATACCTTCTTTTTAGAGTTTGAAGGTTCAACAGGAGGATTGAATGTCATTGCTGCCATGCTGTAAGTCTCAAAAAGTTCAACTGCAGATCTATAATTTAAAAAATATTAAAATATGCAGAGAAACTACTGTTAGCTATATGACTTTAAGAGCTACACTGTATCTGAAGAATAACATCAAGCATTCAATCAGCTCATTCATTTAACATACAAACTAGTCAGGCTTGGTGACGCACGTATTTAATCCTAGCAATTGAGAGGCAGAGGCAGGCGAATCTCTGCAAATTCAAGGCCAACCTGGTCTACAAAGCAGTTCTTAGACTGCCAGAGGTACTTAGAGAGGACCTGTCTCAATACTAAATAAATAAAACCTAGGCCGGGCGGTGGTGGCACACGCCTTTAATCCCAGCACTCGGGAGGCAGAGGCAGGTGGATCTCTGAGTTCGAGGCCAGCCTGGTCTACAAGAGCTAGCTCCAGGACAGGCTCTAGAAACCCTGTCTCGAAAAACCAAAATAAATAAATAAATAAATAAATAAATAAATAAATAAATAAATAAAACCTAATTCCTCTGTAGTATCAACACTATCTTACTAAAGTTACCTCAGAAAAATCTAGTATGCACACTCAGAAATGCAGGCCTACAGCCCAGGAAGATTGCTAAGCAGATGTCGACCAGCTCGTATGATTGAATCCCAATACAACTAGTGATATTGATGATAAGCAATTAAATCTGTCACTGGAACTAGAGGAGTGAGACAGACTGGTCATCCATTGACTTTAAATATCACTCAACCCTTCAGCTATTAACCCAGATGAAAAACAAGGACAGGACATTCACAACAGAAAATATGTCAATACCCAGACCATGTAAGTAAACCTTGGTCAGCTGGGGCTACTAGGAGCCACATTACTCTAATGAGAGACGCAAGGACTGCACTCACACCCCACGCTTCATTCCCCAAGAGAAGAAAGCATTTTCTACTGACCAAGCCTTACAGACAAACCTGGGCTTCATCTTACCCCAGAAAAGGAAAACTGGCACAGAGGAGGCAAATGATCACGATGATTAATGAAAATACGCCAGAAGAATTACTAAAAACAACGACGAAGAATCTACTCTTTTCCCTTTTTTAAAAAAAAAGTGTTAGTAGGGGTCAGCTGAGGATATGACTCAATGAACAGCGCTTCGTCAGTGCGTGCCAGATCTTTGCTTATGTTCCTTGCGATGCATAAGTTTAAAAAAAAAAAGGAACAAGGCTAGAGGCAGACAAGGAGGCTGTGAAAAAAAAAAAGCAGCCTCTGTATTTGGTAAGACCAAGAATTATCTCTATTTCCCACAAAGGACTTATAGAAATCAGTAAAGTTGAGCCTCATTTGGAGGGCACAGCAGCTGACTAACTATATTAGCAATTTAAAAATACAAAATAGGGGCTGAAGGGATGATTCAGTGGTTAACTCCAATTTTGGGGAATGTGATGCATTCTTCTGATCCCCTGAAGCACCCAGCACATATGTAGTGCACAGACACATATGTGTAGGCATAACACTCATAAACATAAATAAATCTAACTTTTTTCATTTGAAATAACTAAATCTAATATTTCAAGACAAGCACGAAAAGTGAATTTTAAGTGAATTCTTCCAATCTTAAAGGGTAACAACTAGCCAGGCACAGTGGTGCACACCTGTAGTCCCAAGTGCTTGGGAGGTGGAGGCAAGAGGATCAAGAGTGGAAGTTCATCACACATAAATACATTCTTATATGGTTAAATTTATGGCCATTCCAGGTTCCATGGGACCCTGTCTCGAACAATTAAACAAAATTCCATTTTTGTTCAGACTTTAAAGACAGTATGAAATCAGTAGCCTACAATTCACATAATATCTAAATTTTAAAAACTCTATGGGCTTATAAAAAGAAAAAAGAAAAACCTGGTGCAGGGCAGAGGGCTTAGCTGCTATATGCTTATCATGCAAGCACGAGGATCTGAGTTCAATCCTTGTCACCATATTAAAAAGAAAAATAAAATAAAAGAAGCCACATGTAGTTAATTGTAATTCCCAAACTGGAAAGGCTAATAAACAGGATGGCAGGGGTTCACTGACTAGTTCAAGTCTAGATCCTGTTTCAAAATAATAACGTGGCTGGCTTCTGAGGAACAATAGACAATCTGACCCTAGCCTCTCGAAGTTCTTATACACACACATGTGCACCCACACAAACACACTTACACACAAATATAAAAGGACGAAGTCCAGTTTCAGAGTTTTTTAAGTCTTAGAATAAGTTGGTGCTTTGGGTTTGGTCCCAAGCACAAAAAACAAAGCGAAACAACAAAACAAAAAGAAATCCCAAACAGGTCAGGTGACACACATTTTTAGCCCTTGGGAGGCAGAATCAAGTAGATTTCTGAGTTCCAGGCCAGTCAAGGTGACACAGGGAGAAACCTGTCTCAAAAAGCAGAAACATAAAGCAACGCACTGTCAAACGGTACCTTCGGCTCAGCTCAGGCTTGAGGGCCTCGGAGCCTTCAGTTGGGGCCCCAGCAAGCAGGTGAGTTGCAAATCTTTGCACGACAGGATGGTAATGCCTCTGAAGAGGAAAAGACACATTATTCGCAGGTCAGTACTTCCTAAAACACAAGCTACAGCTTATTTTGCAACTTTCTTAAAAAAACGAAAAACAAAAACATGTATACAAATCACATAAGAGTATTGCCTTTGGACCAGGAAATTTGCTGCAAGATTCTATCTCCTACAAATGCCAGGGAAGCTTCACACATGGTACCCAACAGTATGGCTGCCTAAACAAGATCTGAACAAGGGCAACCTACCAATGTGAAAGGAGACACTCTGACAAGGGCCCTGTGCCTAAGCAAAGCGCTACAGGTAACTAGGGACTGCAGAGAGTGGGATAATTAGTCTTCCCCAGGGTTGATTCCCTTAACTGGTTATACAATACCAAGTGGTCGGCCCTGAAGTCATATACATATGAAACGACCAACAGACTTGGCAAGTTGTATTTATGCATTTATGTGTGTTTATGTATTTATATTATACATAATTTGTGTATGTATGTTTGTGTATAAGCATGCACACACACACACACACACACACACATATATATATATATAAAGAAAGAGGTCATTAATTTGATAGGGAATTAGGGGAGGTGGACATGAGAGGGGATGGAGAAAAGAAATGGAAAGGGAAAATGATATAATTATTCTTTAATTTTTAAAATGTAAAATTTTTAAAAGGCTAAAGAATATTACTAGCCAGGTGTGGTAAAGCACACCTTTAATACCAGCACTTGGGAGACAGAGGTCTCACAGAGATCTCTGAGTTCTAGGACAGCCAGGGCTACAAAGAGAGTCCCTGTCTCAAAAAAAGAACAGTACCTTCACTCTCAGGATTAAAATACGTATCTGGGAATTGGAGAGATGGCTTAGTGGTTAAGAGCACTGACTGCCCTTCCAGTGGAGCCAGGTTCAATTCCCAGCACCAGTATGGCAGCTGTCGGTAGCTCCAATTCCAAGAGGAACCATCACCCTCTTTTGGCATCCAAGGGCACTGCATGCATGGTACACAGGTACACATGCAGTCAAAACACTCATACACAAAATAATGTAAAAAAAAAATACACATTTGTGAAATGACCAAGTTAACAGTATAAAAAAGAACCATCAAAAGATAGTTTCTATTTCATAGTGAAAAGTAATTCCCCACAGTTTCTACTGGGCACTCTAATGCTGGCCTCACTGTGGGTTCCTGGCACTGTAGGTGAACCTCCTTTGCAATGGAGGCTATCGAAGTCTTCTTGTAGGATCCAATACAGTATAAATATGCCTGGTAAGAAATCCTGCCTTTTCTGAATAGTGTTAGGGAACCTTCAATAAATCTCTTTAAGCTCATGACAAGTCTACCCACACTCTCTCCTGTTTCAGAAAACTACTCAACAGCTTACGGACTACAGTACAGAAGACCCTCCAGAGCACATACATGAGCACTCTGCCAATAACATGTGAGGAAAGAGAGGAGAAAGGAGGAAGAAATGAGGGGAGGGGAATGGAGGATGGAGGGAAGGAAGGGCCCCTTACCCGCAGTGTGTGTAGCTCCCACAGTGCGGTGTTCTGTGCATTACAGTACTCTGGCTCCTCCAGCTCAGGCAGGAACACCCCACTGCCCTGAGACTCATTATCAAGCAACAGATCTGTTCTGGGAAAAGTCTGCAACATCACATGAAAAGGAAGAATTAACTAAGTTAAAGAACAAAACTGGCCTATTCTTACATTTAAATTTGTGGTTATACTAAGGGCTACAATTTTACATCTTTCAAGCCTAGTTTTAATAAGAAACAATTTACATCTTTATCATTTGATTTGGAGAGACTTATCAAATCTGCAAAGATAGCATATTCTTCCCACCTTCCAATCTCACTTTAGCAAAATTTTTTTTGACATTTTTGAAACAGGACAACCCTAGCTGTCCTGAAACTAACTCTGCAGACTAGGCTGGCCTCAAACTCAGAGAGATTCACTTGCCTCTGCCTCCTGAGTGCTGGGAATAAAGGCACGAGCCACCATCAACTGGCAAAGAGTTTTTGTTATAGAAATATTATGGCATTATTTTTATAATTTTTTATCCATTTTACATACCAACTACTACAGATCCCCTCCCTCCTCTCCTCCCACTCCCCCCAACCTGTCCCTCATCCACTCCCCCTACCATTTCTCCCACGGAGAGTCAACAAAGCCTGGCACATTAAGTTGAGGCAGACCAAACCCCTCCCTGCGCCCATCAAGGCTGAGCAAGGCATATAGCATGACTCACGAGCAATTTCTATATTCACTAGGAAAACAAAGCAGCAGCTGTGGATGAGAAACCCACTTCTGCCTATTAACACACAACAGTTTATCGGGCACACTGCAAGTGGGCAGAGGGTGGGCAATAAGCTGGGCAGTAACTAGGGCATGCTGGCTGCTCCACCTTTACAGTCCACCAGCACCGCTGCTGAGTGACTTCTGTGACTGCTGGCTGAGTCACTTCCCTCCTCTGCACCCTTAGCCCAGCTGTAAAGCAGAACGAGTAAGAATTGCTAGTTATCTCAGTTATAAAAACCAAGTAATGTTTGTTTGTGAAGTGCTTATAACAATGGCAAGTGCACTGTAAGAACTGTATTTGCTAAACAAAGAACTAGAAAACTTTAATCACTAAAAACATAAAGTAGGAAATTTATACTGACATGACAATATTTATCATTATTCATTCTAAACCCAGTATATAACACAATTCACAGCATCTCCTTTCCATAAAAACAAAAGGTTGCTTGTATGCTGCACAGACGCTCAATACAGGGCAGTAAGGACAGACACCAAGTGGTGAAAATGGCTGCCTCAGGAGGTATCATAAACTGCTTTGTTTCTGTTAGTACCTGATTTTGTTACAAATATGAATTTTTTCTCTCCCCCCCCCTTTCCTTTTAAAGAAATGTGATCTTACTAAGCTGGTGTCACGTGCCTTTAATCCCAGCACTTGGGAGACAAAAGCAGTCAGGTCTTTGTGAGTCTGAGGCCAGACAGGCTCCCAGGCTGCCATTCAGACTGGCCTAAAACTCCTGGGCTTGAGCTGTCCTCCTGCATCAGCCCCCGGTGTAACTATAGGCACGAGTTACTGCACCTGGCTACGGATTATTTTAGTAACGATGATAACTATCAAGGACAGAGACACACGAACAAGCACAGTGCAGCACACCATGAAAACCTGGCTCGATGTCCTCACACCAGCACTTACATGCATCAGTACTCTGGTAGTCGCTAAAAGGCCAATGCTTGAATTTGGAAGAACCTGAAGAGCAAGCGTACAGAGGCGCTTGATGAAGGCAAGAGCTCGCTGATGAGAAACCTGCTTTCTGCGCTTGGTTAGCATAACATCAAGGCAGTGGAGCACAATCTCAATGCCATCGTTGGTAGCACCTAGAACAGACATCCTTCAGAGTCAACGTCATTATGCTTTTATTATGCAACCATCTGAACTCCAGAAAACCCGCAAGACGAATCATCATCCTGCTGCAAATCATCCTCCTTCAGTAGAGCAAGGCTCAGGGATGCTCTGGGCTGCATTACAGCATTTCCTGTCCACCCCAAGTTTTATATAACATTAACTACAGACGCACGGCAAGAATAAGCCCGCATTTTATGCACCAGATCCTATTTCTACAATTATGATCATAACATAGTCTCAGACTATACATACGTACCAAACAAGACTCTTCTAAGAACATACCTGCGTGTAATTTAAACAATGTCTTGTAGAGATGTGTATAGAATTTCATCGGGTCGATATTTAGAACATCACCTTTGAGATGACAACAAACACAAATTAGGTTAAGTTACAGTCTTCAGGAATAAAGCAAATAAAGCTAAGACAGCAACTCACCTTGTCCAGAAAGAATATGAAAAGCAGTCTGAACACAGTGAAGACTTTCTTGATAACTTAGGTTCTTAAAAAAAAAAAAAATTAGCAACTAAGAATGATTGTTACCATTTCTATCATGAAAAAACAATCCACTAATAGCTACTTACACCAGACTCAATGAGGGTATGAAGAACCACTAACAAATCATCAAAAAACTCCACATTTATAAGATGTGCAAACCTAGAGTCAAATAAAACTGAGTTACTAAATAATCCAAAAGCAGAAATAAAACAAGTAAAAATAGCTTGACTTTAAAACTGCATTTTAAATATTACTTATTTCAAACTGTTAGTCATAATGGAACTAGGTGATCACTGACAGCTTTCACTTAATTCAGCCTGGCCTGCCTCTGCCTCCCGAGTGCTGGGATTAAAGGCGTGTACCACCATTGGCTGGCCAGACTGACCTTTTACACAGTTCTCCCACTGCTGGACATTATACTTGGTAGGAATAGATGAGGCATCAGTAAAAACACTGTCCTGAGAAACAAGTTACCAAGAGCAAACAACTGCCCTGACTAAATGCACTAGCTTTCTACAACCCACATAGAGGCAGCAGAAATAACTTCTTAGGAAACAGGAAGCAGTAAGAAAGAAAGGATTCTGCTGGGCAGTGGTGGCACATGCTTTTAATTGCAGCACTCTGGAGGCAGAGGCAGTCAGATCTCTGTCCATTCGAAGCCAGCCTGGTCCACAGAGTGAATTCCAGGATAGCCAGGACTACACAAAAAAACCCTATCTCAAAAAAGAAAATAAAACAAAAAAGAAAGAAAGGATTCTGCCATTTATGAGAACATGAACTTTGGTGGTTGAAGAAGCTACAGCCAGGCAGTGCACATACAAGGTCTCAGGTTCAAGCCTTGGTACTTAACCTGGGAATATAGACACTATTACAGCTTGAAAATAAACTGGAAACATTGTTGGACTGGTGACTAATTAAAGCTCTGCTCCTGATGACTGTATGACACTACATTGCACCACTTGACTGCCCTAGGCTTCTATTTTTTGAAATGACTAAGGCAGCAGAGTTCAGGAATCTTCTCAGCTGGTAGGTGTTAGAATATTCGGTACACTACTAAGCATCAGGTACAGAAGTACTGCCAGGCAGTGGTGGTGCATACCTTTAATCCCAGCACTTGGGAGATAGAGGCAGGCAGATCTCTGTGAGTTTGAGGTTAGCCTGGTCTACAAGAGCTAGTTCCAGGATAGTCCCCGAAGCTAAAGCTGTGTAAACCTCTGAACAAAGAAGTGAGAGATTCCACACACACTGCTACCAATTTTGTGGGAAGCAATGTGGCATTTTAAACCAGAATTTAAAATGAGAACACCCTTTCATCTGGAAATATGTGTGCACAAGTACCTGAAGACATGAATATATTCTCTGGTCTGAGGATGTAGCTCAGTTGGCAGACTGCAAGCCTAGCATGCACAAGGTTCAGGGTTCAAGCCTCAGCACTGAATAAACTGGATGGTGGTGTGTGCCTAGAACCCCAACTCTTGGGAAGTGGAGGCAGAATAATCAGAAGTTCAAGGCCATTTTTGACTACATAACAAGTTTGAGGCTAGCCTGGGCTACATGAGGCCTTTTTTCAAAAATCCCAAAGATAAAAAGAAAAAAGTCTAGAAAAAAAAAGAAAAGAAAGAAATACTCCCTATGTGCTACCATGGAAAGATCTCTCCAGTAACTTAAAGGAATGTACAGGACACTACAAAACGGTCCCACTTACTTCACAAAGGACAAGCAGAGACAGAGACACAAACACATGCAGAGGAGGGGAAGCTTATTTTAAATTTCATATTCTTTTGGGCTTGTAAAATGAGTATATAGTATTTGAAAAAGAAAAAGAAAGCCTACTTTTTTTAAAGAATTAGGGAATTAACCATAAAAAAAAACCAGATGTTAGGAACCAGAAGTTACGTTTCACACCTCCATGTGATAAGTTAAAGGCAGCTTCTAGGCTAGCCTGGAAAACAGAGTAAAACCTAAGTCAAAGCAAAACAAAATCACTGGAGTAGAAACAATCCCGTCTTTGCTCCATCTTCGTGGGAGGCTTCCAATGACAGTGGCATACGTTTCATACAGAAGCACAGACGTGTGAGCTCCAGTCACTAGTGGCTGTAAAGACCAGAACTATTGCTTCCAGCCAGAGATATATTTCTAAGATGATTTCTAAATCTCTGCTACTAAACATGGCTAACATGGCTAAAGTTTCTTTTTTTTAAGATTTATTTATTTATTTATTAAGTATACAATGGTCTGCCTGCATATGTCCCTGCAGGCCAGAAGAGGGCACCATATCTCATTACAGATGGTTGTGAGCCACCATGTGGTTGCTGGGAATTGAACTCAGGAACTTCAGAAGTATAGCCAGTGCTCTTAACCTCTGAGCCATCTCTCCAGCCCTATGGCTAAAGTTTCAAGTTGCATCTGTAGAATGGCATCAAAAACTGAGTGGTGAACCTTAAGAATTCCAGAAACTTATTAAATAGAAAGAAAAATAAATAAATTTTAAAAAGTTTGAAATGAGAAAAGCAAAACCCCCACAAGAAAAGGCTGCTGCATAAAAAAGGAATGAGAAGGGGAGCATTATGACAGCATCGGGGACATGCAGAGAGACAGCCTTGCTACCCATACATATGTGCAATGCATCTAAAGGGTTCATCCTATACATTCCTTACTTGGCAAGACCTTCTAGAACTGCTGGCAGAAGAGGTGACCTCTGGGCCTTCTTCAAAATTCTGAAGTAGGTCACAAACACAATATTCAGAGTCTCTGTGTGCTGGCAGAGAAATCAGACAAGAACACCTTAGAACCAGCAGATAGCTCTCCTGAGTTAGACAAGTACAGCTTTCCTTTCCCTTTCTCATCCCTCCCACAATTCAGACTTTGAAACAAACAGAATGAAGATATACGTCTGATGATCTCAAAACCTGGCAGGCATCACACCGTACTTTCTTCTATGTCACAAAAACTATCTACCTAAGACCCATGAAATAAACCAAAATGATATAACTTTAAGTTGAAACCATTTATAATTAAAATCATTTAGTAGAACATCTTGGGAGTATGACAGAGTGGAAGTGCCCACCAGTTTCAGCTTTCTCTCAGTGCTCTCTGAAGCTTCAGCCTCCCGAAGTTCCCGCTCCAGTTTCTCCTCTGCTTTCTTCCACTGAAAAGACAAAGTGGGGAGTGGGTAAGAAATACATACCAGTGAAGGCAAAAATGAGGTAGGGTGTCAACACTATACAAGGTAAGACCGCATGTGGTCTAAGAATATAAATATGAGCAAAGGCAGAAAAGAATGGATACGATACACAAGCAAGCTAAATTGGTAACACTGGTTGCCCCTAGGAAAAAGGTGGAAGGATGAAATCAGAGAAAGAGGGACAGAGGGGATTCCTACTCTAACACTGGTAACAAGTAAATAATGTTTATAAAGATTGCCCAGGCCGGGCGGTGGTGGCGCACGCCTTTAATCCCAGCACTCGGGAGGCAGAGGCAGGCGGATCTCTGTGAGTTCGAGACCAGCCTGGTCTACAAGAGCTAGTTCCAGGACAGGCTCCAAAGCCACAGAGAAACCCTGTCTCGAAAAACCAAAAGATTGCCCAGCATTAGCCGGCTGCATGTGCCTTTAATCCCAGCACTCGGGAGGCAGAGGCGGATATCTGTGAGTTCAAGGCCAGCCTGGTCTACAAGAGCTGTTCAAGGACTGGCTCCAAAGCTACATAGAAACCATCTCAAAAAAACCAAAAGGTTGCTCAGCATTATGAACCTTTTACATGTGCTACACGTATCATCTCATATAAACTGTAAACTGATCCTGAACAGTAGGTACTATTTGCCCTTCTTCAAAAGTGTCAGTAAAGGAAAAGTGACTGGATTTCAAGCCAGATTTAAGAGACCAGAACTTCGGTCAATAAAACAAGTGGATCAATAAAAACTCAAATGAGTGTACCCTTTCTGTCAAGGAAAATGAAATCTGTATTTCATGACTCTAAATTGCTTCTCATAGACAACCACACACAAATAAGTAAGTAAATAAATAAATAAACAAACAAACATAGGAAAGCGTTTTTTAAGTTGGGAGCAGTGGCTGTGGTTCAGTGGGGAAAGACACTTGCTGCCAAGCCTGTGAACTTGGGAGCAATCCCCAGAAACCACACGGTAGGAAAGAGCTTCCACATGACCTCCAAACACATACCACACCATTCACATACGTACATGTGTGTACACATATACGCATACATGAAAATAATTAAAAGCTTAAAAAATAGCTCTAACCAACTAAAGGATATGTCTACATAGTTAAAAAAAATTACCTGTCGCTCTTTGTCAACAATTGTCAGTCTAAGTTGATTTTAAGAAAAGGTGTTTTTGTAGGAAAAAAAGGGGGGGGGGGATGGAATTCTCTAAATACTTTGGATTTCAATTTTGTTTTATTTCTTTCTTGGGGGAAAATTTTGTAAGGTTCCAGATGCTGGTCTCAAACTGGACTCAAGCAATCCTCCTGCATCAACCTTCCATATAGTTAGGAATATATAATCTCATATCACTACCAGATTTCAATTATTTTGATGACTTACGTATAATTTAAAATTGGGCATGGTAGAACAGGCCTACAACCCAGCATTTTGAAGGTAAGAGAGGAAAACCCCAAGGCCAACATAGGCTGCATAGTGGAACCTTGTCTCAAATAAGTCCTTTCTTGATAGCATTATCAACAAACAGTGCAGAGAAAACCAGAAGTTTTCTTTCAAAGAGAAGGAAACTAAACCCCTCTCTTTCACCCTGCATAAAAATTAGCTCCAAATGGATCAAAGATCTACTATAAAACTTGAAATTCTACAATCACTAGAAGAGAAGGTACAGCACAGGCATAAGAGAGGACTGTCTAAATATAACCTGAGTTGCTTGGGAAGTAAGGCCACTAGGAAACTAAAATACTCTGTACAGGGAAAAACCAGTTAAATGAAGCTCATAGAATAGAAGAGATCTTTGCCAGCTACATATCTGACAGAGGATTATTATCTAAAATACATAAAGAACTCAAAACTCAAAACATCAAGAATAAAACTACTTCAGCCAAAAATAGATAAAGGGCCAGAGAGAAGGCTCAGCAAGTAAAGACATTTGCTACCAAGCCCAATAACCTGAGTTTGGTCCCAAGGACAAACATGATGAAGAGAACCTAGTTGTCAAAATTTTTAGAAAGATCCGAATGAGGGGCTAGAGAGATGACGTAGATTAAATGAGAATGTCCCCTTACTGGCTCATACATTTGAATGCTTGGTCCTCAGTTAATAAAACTAGTAAAGATTAGGAGATGTAGTCTGTTGGAGGTGTGTTACAAGGGGTGGACTTTGAGGTTTCAAAAACAAAAGATCTAAAAGAGAATTCTCAAAAGAAGAATATGAATTGCAAATAAAAAGTTTTCAACATCATTAACTATGATGTAAACACAAATTAAAGGCACTTTGAGATTCCCTCTCACCCAGTCAGTATGGCTATCACCAAGAAATTATTAACACCTAGGCGGTGGTACACACACAGTTAAATCCAGCATGCAGAGGATTTAGAACTCTGAGTTTGAGGCTAGTCTGGTCTACAAGTTCCAGAACAGGCAAGGCTACATAGAGAAACCTTGTATCAAAAATAAACAAAAATAAAAACAGAGGAAGAAGAGGAGAAGAGGAGGAGGAGGAGAAGAAGAAGAAATAGGAGGAGGAAGAGGAGAAGAAAGGAAGGGAGGGAGGGCGGGAGGGAAGAAGGAAGGAGTGAGTAAAGATGAACTCTTGCTCACTCACTCTTGGTGGGAGTGTAAACCGATACAGTCACTGAAAATCAGTGTGGAGATTACTCAAAAAGACAGAGGCAGAATTCCATGTGACCCAGGTATTCTACTCCTGGACATATAGCCTACTACATAGGTACTTGCTAATCCAAGTTCACTGCTGCTCTATTCAAAACAGCTAGGAAATACAAACAGCCTGAATGCCCACACAATGGAATTTTATTCAGGTCTAAAGAAAATAGTATTACAAAATTTGCAGGAAACAGAAAATTATACTAAGTAAGGGAAATGGACTAGGCACAAAATAAATAAATAGATAAATAAATAAATAAAATTACAAAATTTGCAGGAAACAGAAAATTATGCTGAGTAAGGAAACTGGACTAGGCGATATAGACAGATAGATAGATAGATAGATAGATAGATAGATGAAGAAGAAATGAAATTACAAAATTTTCAGGAAACAAAATTATACTGAGTAAGAGAACTGTACTAGGCACAAAATAAACAAATAAATAAATAAATGGATAAGTAAATAAATGTCACATACTCTCCCGCATATGTAGATTCTAGCTTCCAAACTCTAAGTCTGTGCATTCAAAAGTACCTGTAGGCCGGGGGTGGGAGGAGTTGAGGCCAGTCTAATCTACAGAGTGAGTTCCAGAACATTCAGGACATGGAAATTACAAAGAGGTACTGGGAGGGAAAAGCCTTAAAGGAGGAGGTAGTAGAATGCAATAATATAAAAGCAGAGTGGGGAATACTGGGGCTAGAAAGATTTAAGCAGGGGAAACATGATGGGGAGGAAGAATTAACCAAATCAGAGACATAGAAAAGAGTAATATAAAAAGTTATTGTCTTAGAGTTTCTACTGCTGTGCCAAAACACCAAAAAGCAAGTTGGGGAGGAAAAGGCTTATTTGGGTTATACTTCCAGATCACAGCCCAGGAAGTCAGACAGAAACTCAAGCAGGGCTTTAAGATGGAGGCAGGAGCTGAAGCAGAAGCCATGGAGAAGTGCTAGTTAATGGCTTGCTGGTGGAATATGGTAGTCTGAATGCAATTGGCCCTCATAATCTCATAAAGAATAGCACTACTAGGAGGCTTTGTTGAAAGCAGGTATGGCCTTGTTGGAGGCAGTGTGTTACTGTGGGGGCAGGCTTTGAAATTTCCTATGCTCAGGATACTGCCCAGTGTCACAGTAAACTTCCTGCTGCCTGCAAGATATAGCACTCTCAGCTCCAGTGCCATGTCTGCCTGCATAAATGTCATGGTCCTCATCATATGAACTGAACCTCTGAAACTGTAAGCAAGCCACCCCAATTAAATGTTTTCCTTATAAGAGTTGCCATGGTCATGGTGTCTCTTCACAGCAATAAAAAAAAATCCTAAGATACCTATCTTGCAAACAAATTTAAATTTTTAATTTTTTTTTTTTTTTGGTTTTGGTTTTTTGAGACAGGGTTTTTCAGTGTAACAGTTCTGGCTGTCCAGAAACTCACTTTGTAGATGAGGCTGGCCTTGAACTCACTAAACTCACACACCTGCCTCTGCCTCCCAAGTTTTAAAGCAAGAGTTTGAAAGGAGACACCCTGCATGGCTAGGAAAAAACTACTCCTAGAAGCTGTCAGGTTTTAAACAAAAATGCCATTGCTGGGACAAACTGCCTGCCTGGGATCAAAGAGCCCCAGAAGTCCCTTAAGCAATGCAGGTTCAGCAATCCATTCCTCTTAGGTACCCACTAGAGCTAAACAATAAGACAATGTTGCTGAAGACACCATACACCTTGTATTCACAGTATGGGGAAATCAAGCTGGAATTTAGCTTGAGCGGTCTTCCCTGCTGGCTAACTTTCACAACCCCCGGAGGCGCTATACAGCTGCTGAGGAGAAAAAGAAGCAATGATCTTATTTAAACAAAAATGCCATTGCTGGGACAAACTGCCTGCCCGGGATCAAAGAGCCACAGAAGTTGTGAGTCCTCTTTTTGACTAGTCACACAAAATGTCTCCTCTTGTGAATAGTAGCCTGCTATAGGAGTAGCTACTGCTCTCTGGCTAGACTTAAGATTTGTTTCACAGGACAGAATATAAGCCTGATACTGTAAACATAATCAAAAACTATGATGGGGGAGATCACAGTACTGGGAAGAAATGAAAACTGTTACTGACTGTTAACTGTTAGTTAAACTGACACATATAGCTTCAAGCTGCCTTCCACATATTTATGCTTATACTCACAGATGAATGCTACTCTCAGCCTTAATCAGAGAAGTTTCTTTCAGGTGAACAGGGGTGAATCCATGGATGCATGGCAGCACATGAGAGTAAGTGATAGGTGAGTGCACAGCGCAAGCAACTTTATCATCCTCTCTAAGGCTCGGGGAACACTGCAGTTAAGGGGAGGAAGGACTGTAAGAGGAAGAAGATCTAGGAAATGTCATTTCTGAACAAGATACAACCGCTGCAATCATGAGTTCATGACAGCTGGGATGCCTGTCAACAGTCGGGCTAGGATGGAAAAGAGCTTGGACAGGCTCACCACTAACTGCTGAGCTATTTGCTACTAACAGACTTAGAGAGAAGGAAAACTGCCTTCAATTGTTATACCCAGAGATGACCCAACCAGGCTCCAATGGATACTTCAAGTGGTCACAGATGGCCCAGGTTAAACTAAATGGGTTACAAAATGAGCCAGAGAGAGAGAGACTACTGTGTATATCTGCAGGAGCGAAGGGATTGATAGAGATAGAAAGATTACAATAAAAAAATAAAAAAAAAAACAGTAGAAGGTAATCAGAATAGATGATCTCTCTCTCTCTCTCTCTCTCTATATATATATATATACATACATATATACATATATATATATGTATGTATATACACACACACAGAGACAGAGAGACTGTCAGACAACAAAAGTAATCAATAATGGTCCTTTCTTAACTATGATTTATACATTTATCTAATTACACTTTGAGTCCACTTATAATCCAAGATCAATTAAAGCAGAATACTTAAATGAAATGAAAAGGAAAAGAAAACAAACCTTTCTTTGCATTCTTGATAGAGTTTTTCTCTTTTCCTTGAAAGTCATGAACTTTTTTGGCTTGTTAATGTCCTCTGTATCTTTTTTTCAGTTCTACTTCCTTGATTCGCAGACATAAAAATGTTTTTAATATCTAATATTGGAAAGAAAAACAACAAACACACAGCTTAGTACTTACATCATCCCCAAAGACTCTGCAGAAAAGAATGTATACCAAATGTGTTAAATGTTTTATTAGATCGACACGGAGTTCTGCCTTCTGAAAATCACACTCAGACATCTGTTCGTGAAAGGACACCAGTATTTGGCTAAAATTCAAAACAGCTCATTCATGAATATAAGGGAAAAACAGGCAGACAAGATGGCACAAGGTAAACAGGCTGGAAAGAGGTTTGGAACAGTATGGAAAAAGACAAATCAACACATTTTTTTTCTTTTCTTTCTTTTTTTTTTTTTTTTTTTTTTTTTTTTTTTTGAGACAGGGTTTCTCTGTAGCTTTTGGAGCCTGTCCTAGAACTAGCTCTTGTAGACCAGGCTGGCCTCGAACTCACAGAGATTCACCTGCCTCTGTCTCCCGAGTGCTGGGATTAAAGGTGTGCGCCACCACCGCCAGGCCGACAAATCAACACATTCTAAACTAGCTGTACTCTACCAAATTTTGCAATTATTAGCATTCATTTGATCCTCACAATACAAAATAGCACCAAGAGAAAAATTTGAGACCCTTCATTTTCTCTTGAAGAAGCTACCTCAATTCTTGGTCATAACATCTTTCATGGGACAAACTCTTGACAACCACAGGATTTGCATTCTTTTAATGTTTCAACTTGCATATTTGGATGGGAAGGTGACTATTTCAGATAACAGGACTAAAAGCATGGAATGAAAATGAATAATAAAAAGTATAAAGTGTGAAACAGATCTAAAGTTATTCTTGGTATTAGAAAGATAAATTTCAAATATCTTGTAGACATTCTATATGTTCATAAAATATTACTAGTCAATGAAAAACAACTCTAAATTAATTAAAGGATACAGTTTGTAGGGGGCTGGGGAATGTAACTTTTATTCTAGCATCACAGAAGTGAAAGTATTTCTCTACAGCTGAGTTTCATGTTCAAGCCATATTATATGATTATCTTTTCTCTTAAGAAGTCTGTTATTTAACATTTTGGTGGTTCAACTAAATATCACCACTTTTAAAGGGAAAAAGGAATTGAAAGTGCTGTGGAATAATGCTTTTGTACAGTGTAAAGATTTGTCACTTGTACTGGTTTAATAAAATGCTGACTGGTCAGTAGCCAGGCAGGAATTATAGGCAGGGCAACCAGACTAGAATTCTGGGAAGAAGAAAGGAGAGATTGCAGTCACCAGACAGACACAGAGAAAGCAGCAAGATGAAAATGCCCATCACTGAGAAAAAGGTATTGCATGGCTAATAATAGACAAGACATTATAGGTTAATTAAGTTATAAGAGCTAGTTAATAATAAGCCTGAGCAAACAGGCAAAACAAGTTTATAATCAATATAAGCTTCTGTGTGTTTCTTTGGGACTGAATGGCTGCAGGACAGGCAGGACAGAACTTGGTCTATGTAAAAGGGATTTAAAACAAATGTTAATGAAGTAAAAAAATAAACCTTTAATCCCATCACTTGGGAGGCAAAGGCAGGCAAACCTCTGAATTCGAAGCTAGCCTGTTCTACAGAGCAAGTTCTAGGATGACCAGGCTACACAAAAAAAACCGTCTTGGGGAGTGGGGGGGGGCGCTACTGGTATAACTACCAAAAATATATGAACAAAAATAAATTTAATGTAAACATCTAAGGACCAAATGAAGAAAACAAAACAACAAGTAAGAACATGAAAGTCGCGCCAGGCGGTGGTGGCGCACGCCTTTAATCCCAGCACTCGGGAGGCAGAGGCAGGCGGATCTCTGTGAGTTCAAGACCAGCCTGGTCTACAAGAGCTAGTTCCAGGACAGGCTCCAAAAGCCACTGAGAAACCCTGTCTCGAAAAACAAAAAAAAACAAAACAAACAAAAAAAAGAACATGAAAGTCAGTAATGCCAGAAACTCAGGAGTCTGAGGCAGAAGGATGACAAGTTTGAGGCCAATAACAAAGTTAGGGACCCTATCTCAAATAAGTAAAAACCAAACACACATCATCTTGAATTAACAGCAAGATACACACCATCCATTTCAAATATATGTATTTAACAGTCATATTAGTTAAGCATATCTGTAGTCATGTCACACAAACACATCAAATGGCTTACACATTTAACATAGAAACCCGAAGTCAGCTACGTGTGATAGTGTACGCCTGCAGTCCTAGCATTCAAGTAGCACTCAGACAAGCTCATCTCTCTAAGTTCAGGGCCAACCTGGTCTACAAATCAACTTCCAGGCCAGAAAGGGTTATGCAGTACAACCTTTCTCAAAAAACAAAATACACAAGAAAAAACAACTGTAAGTCTTCAGGAAAGAAAATCTACAAACTTGAGACTGAGGTGGCTTTATGCAAGACATCAGGAGAAGGTCAATAGTGAGTTAAAAGGAAGCTGAGCCAAGAAATATTTCTAAATATAGACAGTAAAGATTATATTCTTACTATGTAGAAAAGTGTATCCTTTTGCCCTCAGTACCAAGAACAATGTCTGATACTAAACGTGTATTTACTGAAATGGTATTTTTTTTTTGGGGGGGGGGGGGGTTTCGAGACAGGGTTTCTCTGTGGCTTTGGAGCCTGTCCTGGAACTAGCTCTTGTAGACCAGGCTGGTCTCGAACTCACAGAGATCCGCCTGCCTCCTGAAATGGTATTTTTTTTAAAATTGTCCCAAACTGGGGGATAGAGGAATGGCTCAGGAGTTAAGAGCACTTTCTGCTCTTCCAGAAGACCTCAGTTCCCAGCACCCATACTGGGCAGCTCACAGTCAAATTAAACTTCATGTCCAGATCTGTCCTCTTCAGACCTCCAAGGGCATATGTACACATATAATACATACTCACACAGACATACACATAAATAAAATTGAAAACATAAATCTTAAAATAAAATTATCCTAAGTCATTAAGAAAGATACTTAATCAAAAAGACTGGCAAGTAATACAAATAGGAAAAAGACCAAGTGAGCAATGAAAGTATAGAAGGCTCTACACTCACCCCGTAGGAATAGCTTTCATCCCAATGACAAATACAATAATGTTGCAGAGGGTGTGGGAAGAACAGTGAGATTCTCTGCGGCTGGTGTAAACTAGACTGGCCACCGCGCTAATCAGTGCACATGTTCCTCCATAAGCTAACTGCACACATACCTAAGACCACAGCACATGTGTAATTTACTGCTGTTCTACTCATAACAGCTAGGAAACTCAGTGTAGGCGCCCAACAGTGGAGGAATGGACAATGAAACATGATACACATGCGCAATAGGATTTTATTCAGCTCAAAAGAAAAATGAAATTAGGCAATTTGCAAGAAAATGTATGGAACTAGAAAATAACATTTAAGTGAAATATCGCAACTCCAGAAAGAAAGCCACACATTCTCTCATATGTGGACTTTCGTTTTGTTTTGTTTTTCAAGACGAGGTTTCTCTGTATAATCAACCAACCTAGCTGCCCTAGAACTTACAGAGATCCACCTGGCTCTCCCAAGTGCTGGGGGGGATCAAAGGCCTGTGCCGCCACCACCCGGCTTAGTTTCTAATTTTAATATCTGTACCTACACGAGAGTGAAAGAAACAGACACCAGAAAACTAGGATGGGACCCATGAGAGGGGAGAAGAGGAAACCAAAAACTTAACAAAGACTTTCTCTATATTTTCTACACTTAAGTCTCAGTAAACGCTACTGAGATGCTATACTGTTATGCTATATTAAATGATTACTGGCTAAGCACCTAGCACTTTGAGCTCTTTAATCCCTGATTATGTTCTGTTAGGAACTGCTGCTTCAAATTTACTTGCAGACATGTTTCCTCTTTTGATCAGTAATGCTACTGAAATGTGGGTGTTTTTACCCATTGATATATATACACAACTATTTCCATTGAGTTTCTTTTCTATTTTTGTCTGTTATCTTTCATTGGTCACTATGTAAATTTAAATTTTTAGTAAAGCAACATCTTTGAAACAGTATACAGAGAAGAAAAACTTTATTAATTAACAGGTACAAATGACTAGAAAAATGGCTCCCTAAGTAAAGTGCCTGCCATGGAAGCATCAGAGTTCAGATCTCCAGTACCCATTTAAAAAGTTGGGTGTGGCAGTATGTCCATACCCCCAGTGCTGGGGGGACTATACAGAGACAGGAGCGTCCCAAAGCTCAGTGACCAGCCAAATCAATGGGCTTCTGGTTCAGTGAGAGTCCCTGTCTCAAAAAATATAAAGGTGGACAGCAATCAAAGAATATACTCAGTCTACCCGTACCATCAACAATCACACTTACACGTGTACCTGAACACACGCATCACAGACCCACACTAGCAACTCCAATATCACACACACCATAATATGCAAATAAACACACATACAATGTGAGCAGCTTTACACCTTACATACTGACATAAAAAAAAATTAAATAGCAACATTCAGTACTGGGCAGTCCAAGTTGGGATATGACTCAAAATCATTAATGACACTGAGTGACACATTATTAGAAAACCATTTGGCAATCTCTCATTTTAAATGTAATTACTACTGGATCCACTAATACTACTCAAGAAATCTAATCATAGAATACTCACAATATTAAAAAAATATAAACAGTGGCCTCTCCAACACTGACCTATACCAGGAAAATTCTTGAGGACAACTCGCTACCAGCAGGGTGTTGTGTGTTTGTGTGTGGGATGCCTGAAGCTCACCACACATCATCTCAGTCTGCTGCAGAAAAGGGTCCCGACCAGAGAAGACTTTTTTTTTTTTTTTTTTTCGGTTTTTTTCGAACAGGTTTCTCTGTGGCTTTGGAGCCTGTCCTGGAACTAGCTCTTGTAGACCAGGCTGGTCTCGAACTCACAGAGATCCGCCTGCTCTGCCTCCCGAGTGCTGGGATTAAAAGGCGTGCGCCACCACCCGCCCGGCTCCGGCTGACTTTTTAAGTTTTGAAACAAGGATGCATATATCTCTTTACCACTACATCTAGGAAGATATACCAGCAATACTTACATTTAATGAATATATATAATGAATATATATATACTTTCCGCCTTATAGACGTCTGTAAATGAATTTCTTGAAACAGTAAAAAATTAACTTTGTAACAAATGAAAATTTAAAACAAACTTCAAAGTAAGAAAAGAAAGGCTTACCTCTGGCCTAACTTCATAATTTCTGCCCTTTACAAAACCAGAAATCACTTTAATTACACCAAGAGAAGCTTGGCCTAATTTATCTTGTTTAAAGAGTTTCTTTACTGCTTCACAACACACTTTCAGATATCTGAAAAGAAAGCGTGACAATAAAGTAGAGCTGACACTTGACCAGGAACCCTGCTGTTGGGGGACTGCCCTGTGCATTATAAATGTTAAAAGCCTCCAAGGAGAACTACTCACTAAACTAACCTCAAGTCAGGTTCTTAAGAGACAGTGCATAATAAACTGCTAACTTACTACTAATAGCTTATAAGAATTTTAGGAGGGGTAAGATAAAGCAATGTGTATCTTCCTAACAAGGACCAGAGCAATAGACCAGTTTTAGAAAAACCCCACCAATTTTGACCCATCGTTCTCAAAGGGACAATCAGCACAATAATGTTGTTTGTGAAAGTTGAAATGGGCAGGGCACCAAAAGCTCACACAGGCTCTTCACAGCCACTTCAGCCAGCCCTTTGTAGGCCTTTAAGGAGACCACGTTGCTCTTCTTCAGCTTCCTTTGCTTCCAGTCTAAATAAAATGCAAATGCAGTTACTTTAGTCACTGGTCAGAGCTAAAACTGATTGGCTTTTGTTTTACAGTTAACATGTATTCCCACACTTTTACCAAACTATAAAATATTCGCATGGTCAGATCTGTGTAGAACATCTTTATGGTCTCAGCCAGAAGCTACAACTTTGATGGAGGATTCTCATTTCGGGGCATAAGCTAGTCAGGCAGCCGGGAGCCCGGCGGGAACACAGCCCGCACCCCATCACTACACAACTTACATAAAAAAGAAACTGTAAAATACAGGATTTTGATCTTGGGACCAAAAGAAAAAGAGAGAGAACATAAATCATCTTATTAATCTTTCAAATTAGTTACATGCCAAGATGGTGAGTAGGGCTAAAAAGTCGGCTCAGGAGTCAACTCCTGGAATCCACAGGATGGAAGGAGACAACTGCCTCCCACAAGGTGCCCTCCTGACACTCACATTCCCACAATGCCATCTGTGCACCCACGCGTATACCCACAATAAAAACAAATATGTTAAAAAAATTAAGAAATAGTACTATGGGATATCTTTCTTTGGGGGGAGGTAGTAGGAGACGGGGTTTCTTCTCCATTCACCACCCAATTCTCACTATGCCCTTCTTTTTTTGGAAATGGGTTTCAAAAAGTTTATCATCCTAGCTAAGTTTTAAGTTTGCTTTTAAAACATGAACACCTATTTCAAGATATAGTCTTTTGTCTACAGTTTTAAAATAATAATAAGAAATCCCAACTGGGGGCTGGAGAGATGGCTCAATGGTTAGAGCACTGACTGGCTCTTCCAGAGGTCCTGAGTTCAAATTCCCAGCAACCACATGGTGGCTCACAACCATCTGTAATGAGATCTGGCGCCCTCCTCTGGCGTGCGGGCATACATGGAGGCAGAATGTTGTATACATAATAAATAAATCTTTAAAAAAAAAGAAATCCCAACTGTTCATAAATGCAACAAAGGCATGACTACTTATGAAGGACTACAGCTGGAGTGTGCATGTTTCCTGCGTTCAGTCCCCCAGCAGCATAAAAAGGAAAGACAAAGAACTACAGAAATAATAATGCTAATACTAATAGCTGATAAATAACTAAACACTTCATGTTTATAAATCCCACTGCTTCTCATAAATCCTACAAGGTAAGCAATATTATTACTAATTTTTGATTAAAAAAATAAGCACAGAAAGGGTAATTCACCTATTATGCAAATGGTAGAGAATAGCTGAACTCTGGAAAGTTTTTTTGTGTTTTGAAAACAGGTCTCCATTCTGGCATACAATGGGCTTGAAAGTTCTTTATGTAGGTGTGACTGACCCTGAACGTCTGGTATTATCTGCTTCCACCTCCCTATGCTGATATCACTGTGTGTACACCACGTACGCCTGCTTATACAGTGCCAGAGACAGAGCTTTCATGACGCTAGGTAAGGACTCTTCCAATTGCACTACAGCCCCCAGCCTCCAGGAAGTCTGACTTTAGATGCCTCTCACATAAAACAGAATACAAAGTTTGCCTTTGTGATCATATAAGGTTAAGATATGCATGTTCTTTTAAGACATGGTTGCCTGTTGGGCATGACGGTGCAAGTCTTCAACTCCAGCCTAAGATGGCAGAGGCAGGTATTTCTCTGTATGCTTGAGCCACCTGGTCTACAAACTGAGTTCCAAGCCAGCCGGGCTACATCATAGAGGGAAAAAAAAAGGACTAAAAAAAAAAAAAAAAGAGCATGGCAGTGGTGGCACAGTCTTTAATCCCAGCACTAGGGAGACAGAGGCAGGCAGATCTCCAGTTCAAGTCAGCCTGCTCTAGAGTGAGTTTCTAGGACAGCCAGGGTTACACAATAAAAAGTCCAAGTTTAATATCACCTTTAACCATTTGTCCAGATTTTCCAAATAAAATTTATATTGGCTAACCAAGCCTTCTTCAAATTCTCTAACTTCTGGGTTTCTTTACGAATCTGAAAAGACCAAAATTATTTTATGTTTAAAAATCAGAGCATTAACTTCAAAAACGGACAAGAAAACAAGTGTCTTACACTTTGGGTTGGGGCAAGAACAAGGATTAACTAACAACAATAACTCTCTATTTTCCCATCTCTAGTCCTCCAAAATTTTTGGCTTATAATGTTATTTAGCATCACCTTGGTGGATTTTTCTGCTTCAGTTAGAGGCCGAATTTTATAGGAAGGAGTGATGTCCTTAAATAGCTCCATCAGGGAAATGATCACCAACTTCCGGACAGTGACAGCCACATCAGGGTCCTGTTCCATCAGCATGGAACGCAACTCTTTCAGTTTTTTAATCTGTTAAAGAAATGATTTGTAAGACTACAGAAATGGTAGCAAACACTTCAGAGAAAAGACAACAGCCCTGCATCTGACATCCTAAGTGGAATTCACCTAAAGACTAACAGAGCCAAGCTGCAATAAACGCCAATGGACACATCACTAAGTTAAAGGAAAACCATACTTCAGCCATGTAGGCAAGTACAAACTATTAGAAATAGGTTAGGAGTCAGGTGTGACTGTGAACACATTTAATTTCAGCACTCACTTGGGAGGCAGAAGCAGGTGGATCTCTGTGGGCTCTGATTTCAGGACAGCCAGAGCTACATTTTGAGACTATATCTTAGGGGGTGAGGGAAGGACAGGAGAGAAGAAGAGAGAGGAGGAGAGGGGAGGGGAGGGGAAGGGAGGGGAGAGGCGAGGCGAGGAGAGGAGAGGAGTTGGGCTGGCAAGAAGCTCAGCAGGTAAAAATACTTCCAGAGCATGCCTGGTGATTGTGATTTCTATCCCAGGAACCCTTGGTGGAAGGAAAGAACCAACTCCTTAGAGCTAAGTTTTAACTACATTAGTACACCCATGTGCACACAATAAAAATAATTATGCGTCAGGCAGTGGTGGTGCATGTCTTTAATTCTAGCACTCAGCAGGTAGAGGCAAGTGGATCTCTCTGAGTTCAAAGCCAGCCTGGTCTACAGACTGAGTTCCAGGACAGTTAGGTCTACACAGAGAAACTCTGTCTCAAAAAAGAAAAGAAAAGAAACAAACAAAAATACTAACACTAAATTAAGCAAATATATAACCACAGAAGTTGAAGCTCAGTGGTAGAGCACTTGACCAGCATACATGAGGTCCTGGGTTCAATACCTGATACTGGAGGGAAAATATATACATATATAGAGCCAAGTTATATTAACTGCAGTAAGATTTGAAGATAATTTAATTTGAAGATAATGATAAAATACAAAAGTATAAAGTTGGTGCTAACTTCAGCAGCACATATACTAAAATTGGAAAGATGCAGGAGAGTAGTCCAGTAAGGATGTGAAGAATCCCCATAAAAAATAAATAAGGAGTTGGTTTCAATAACATGCTTCCTTTGAATTACTATTGCTACTGGAGCAGAACAGTGAGTGAAGAGCAGTACTTCCGGCTTGCTAGCGATGTTTCCCACAGCAAGGACAAAGGGTTCTTCATCTACTTGCTATCCTGAAATTGTGTAGCACAGGCATCAGCCTCTGAGTAGTAGAAGGCCTGGGCCCATTACGTGGTTATGAAAATGGGGGGGGGAGGGGTCATCACTTGAGTGTGCTGGAGATGCGGGGGTCAAACTGAGGCCTTGCACATGCTGGCCGGTGCTCTGTTTCTCCACCATGAGAGGCATCTCCAGTTCTCATTTACGGCTTTTGAGATTTTTAAGACAGGTTCTCACTACATAGTCCTAGCGGGTCTAGAAATCCAGAGATCTGCCCACCCCTGCCTGTCACCTGCTTGGGAAATGGCCTGTGCCACCATGCCCTGTCTTACCTGGGTTTCTGAAGACCCAATTTTTCAGCAGGAAAATGGCATAAAAAAGACGTTATCAAATGATATCAAAATATTGCCAGTGAGAAGACTCAGTGAGTAAAGGAACCTGCCACTCTAGCCTGATTACCGAGCCCGAGTTCAGTCTCCATAACCCGTGAATGAACGGACTCCTGAAGCTGCTCACGGACCACCACGTGCACTGTGTGGCATTCACACAGATAAAGCAAGTAAAAAAAATGATATAAAATAAAATCCTTTTATTCATTTATCATTTGTTTGGTTGTATTTTGTTTTGTTTCTTTCTTTGAAGACAGGGTTTCTATGTAGTCCGTTTCTTTCCTGAGAACTCACTCTGTAACTAGGCATGTGCCCACCTCCACCAGCATAAAGTCCTTTAAAAACTGGCACTAATGATGAGACACGGTAGTGTGCGCCCTTAATTCCCAGAACTCAGGAAGAGGCAGGTGGGTTTCTGGAAGTTCCAGGTCAGCCAAGGCTAAATAGTAAAACCCTGTCAAAAAAAGAAAAAAATAGGGCTAGATTGGTGGCGCATGCCTTTAATCCCGGCACTCGGAGGCAAAAGCAGTTGGACCTCTGAGTTCAAGCCTGGTCTACTGAGTGAGTTCCAGGACAGCCCTGGCTGTTACAACAGAGAACCCTGTCTCAAAAACAACAAAAAACAAACCTACCACCCCACGTAATCTAGGCAGCACTAATTAGACGTCATGGGTTATAAAACAACAACACAATAAAAAAAAAAAAACTTGGCATGGTGACATAAGAGTTTACCCCAGCACTTTAGAAGCAGAAGCAGTAGATCACTGAGTTCCAAGCCAGCTGGAGTAACATAGCGAGACCTTGTCCCCAAACCTCCCTCCACAAAAAAAATCACGAAATTGGGAGAGGGATTTGTTAGGAGTGATCATGGGAAGCAAGTGGAAGGGAGAAATGGAGGGATTATGAAATTCTCAAAAAAAAAACTTATTTTTAAAAATTAAAATAAGAATATCTCCATGGTTCTATGGTGATCAAATAAGAAAAAACAGATATGAAAAATTATCCTAACTCCCCACTCTCCCTCTGATTCTGGTCAATATATTACCTTTTTTTTTTTTTTAACTAAAAAAGACAAGTACTACTCAAAGTTTGCCCACATGACATTTCTTACCCTAAATAACAGGGGCTAGAGAGATGGCAGGCAAAAATACATGACTACCAACCTGCATTCAATCCCTGGAACTCTTGTAAAGAGGAAAAGAGAGAACCCAATCCACACAGGTGTTCCACATTACTATGACACAACAGCAGATAATGTTTAAAGTCAAAATCCAATTTACCATTCAATAAATACTTGTCATACTCAGATACTGGGAAAGTCAATATAACAAGAATGATATCATTTAATATGAAATATTAAATGTTGAAATGCTGTTTTCTTGGGAAAAAGGACTTAACCTATCTCAAGCAGCACTTAGGGGAGCAAGACTGAACCCCAGATTTCTGGGTTCACAGGTCATCTCACCACTTTCACGGGTGTACCAAGACTCGGGCCGTTTTCTTCCAGACTCTGGCTCCACTTCACTCAAAGCATTGCCTTCATTCGTACTGTTCTCTTGATTCCTTCCTCTCACATTTCATCCCTGTCTCCTTCCCTCCCTCCCTCTCTCTCCCTCTCTCCCCTCTCTCTCTCTCTCTCTCTCTCCTTCTCTCTCCTCTCCTCTTCTCTCTCTCCTCTCTCTCTCTCTCTCTTTCTGTTTCTCTGGGTTTTTGAGGAAGGAGCTTATTTACGGGTTGACTCTGAACTAGTAGCAATTCTCCTGCCTCAAGTTCCCTAGTGCTAAGGTTACAAACGTACACTATCAGCCTTATACAGTATTTTCTAACTACAAATATTTCTGAACTAATTTCATTGACTTTTATACAGAATGTTCCTCACTAAAACCTTTAAGTAGGTAGATATGATGACACACACCTAATATCCCAAAACTTAGGAAGCTGAGGCAGGAACACAAGTTTGAGACCAGTCTGGGAAAACTGGCACAGAAAGGCACAATCAGAGATGGATAAACAGCAGCAGGCACACACTCACACATGTGCATGCACACACACATGGGGACAGAAGCTTGCCCCCCCACACACACACACACCCTCTACTGACTGGCGAGACAAATCTGCAGGAAGATTCTTCCCTAATACAGGAACTTTAAGATATTTACCACCCTCCGAGTCGCCAAGATAAGTCTGTATCTTTGTTGCCAAATAAGGAAAACAAAGCTCAGAGTCAAGTGGCTTTTTCTAAGCTCATGAAAAGAAATCAGGGTTGAGATGCAGGATGAAGCTAAGATTCTGTCTACTGTTTCATTCAACTCAGCTTAACGTTTAGTTTAATTCTTTTCCAGTGGTTGTGTGTTAACGGAATGTAGAGCTCTTCAACAATCTGGTGGTTTACATAATCAATACCACTCACATTATTTTCTGGATCTGACAGTATGGCAGATGCCAAGGCTGCAATCTGTATTTTTCTTTCTCCTGTAGTTTCTTCTTTCTCTCAATTAAATGTTCTTCTATGGTGAGCTCTGGAACAGGGTTTTCAATGTACCTCTGAAAGAAATTAGGTTTTCCTTCTTAAATATTCCTTTACTTCAGAGAGCTAATAAAATCATACTTTCACTATAAAATAAGTAGTAATGATGGCAGTAGGAATCTATGTTTATTGTTGCGCATTACCCACCATTCTACTTTCACACACGCACATGTCATTTTGCAGATGTAAAAACTAAAGCAAAAAAAGCAGCTCGACTAACTTCAATTTCAAATTCAGAACTTAACAGAAACGGACCCAAAGCCCACACTCAAATTCTTAAATACTATCCCAACAAGCCCACAACTTCATCAGCTAATGAAACACTCCTGACTAGCATTTTCTTAAGTTACAAAATACCATCCTTTTGTTTTCAACTCTATGTAGGGCTTTGAATTATACGTTAAGGGAGTCACAGGAGCTGGGTGGTGGTGGCAGGTGCCGAGAGGCAGAGGCTGGCAGATCTCCATGAGTTTGAGGCCAGCCTGGTCTGCAAGTGAGTTCCAAGAGAAAGACTCAGAGGAAACAAGATAATAAACACAAGTAAAACCTGCGATGCGCATCTGATCAATGACTGGAACCAGCTAGCTACAACGCTCTGATCTATAATCTCACACACATTTTTAATGAGGCCTGATAAACTGAAGTAAAATTTAACAGTGGTTTCATATAAAATGTATTTCCAGGTTAATTTTGATTAGTTTAAAACTATTCACGAGGCATGGCGTATGACTGGCTCACACCTGTAATCTCAGCATTTGGAGGGCTGAAAGCAGGAATCGCCATGAGTTCGAACCATCCAGGGTTGCACAGTTAAGCTTCCGGCCACCCCGAGCATGAGACCTAGTCTTGAAAACAAGGGCGCGGGTGGGTGGCAGTGAGATGGCTCAGCGGTGGGAGGGAGCCTGCTGCCAAGCCTGATCTCCACGTGCATACGCACACAGTCAAAATATAACTTCACAAACTTAAATAAGCAGCAAAAAATTATCTTAAATGTTAAAAACCCACATTTCGGTAACTGAAAAAGACATACACTGAGCGTGATTGTCCTTAAAAAAAAAAAAAGATTGTACATCACAAAATCAATTTTGCTGTTTTCAAAAGTAATTGTTTTTCTAAGTAGGTCCTTTTCTTATAATTAGAAGGATTCCAAACAGTAACAATTAAAATTTTTCATGTTTGCCTCGCCATTGAAAATGTAATTGTCCTCATTTTTTCCATAATAAGAAGTGTATCAAAGCTTACAATGTGAGCCTTTCAAATGTAGAAAATGGCCTTTAAAGGAACAGTGCTCCACGATGTCCACGCTAGGTGCACCGCCTAAAACGAACTATATTCATCATGCAAAAGACCACTTCCTAAAAGACCATGGTGGTGCATGCCTTTAATTCCAGCACTCGGGAGGCAGAGGCAGGTGGATCTCTGTGAGTTCAAGGTCAGCCTGGTCTACAAGAGCTAGTTCCAGGACAGGCACCAAAGCTACACAGAAACCTTGTCTTGAAAAAACAAAACAAAAAAGACCACTTCCCGATTAACTGTCAACTACAGAGATATGTCTCATTACCTTCCTCAACTTCCTGCTCTTCTTCGTCCTCTTCTTCTGCTGGACGTCTGTGACTATGGACAGATTTACATATTAAGCTGTGATAAACATTAAGTGGTAGAACAGAAACAGAGAAGAAAGGAACAGAGCAGTGGTTACCACAGATCTCAGGCTAGGCGATAACTGAGAGAGGGAGGGAGAACAAAGTCCGGAAGCTAGCAGAATTTAGTGTTTGGCCCAGATGGCATTTCCTGAGTACATGCTTTGCTACTAATCACTATTAACGGTGTCTTTTGATTTTTGTCTTTTACTATTATTTCATAAACACATTTCTCTTTCTTTCTTACCCTCTGCCCCCATTCCCCTCTCTTTCTAAGGAGATAATCACCCACACCTTAGGCTCTAGTTTGCATTCTCAGTGAAACAGACTTCCAAAAGAACTGTCTGTGACCCTGGCCAGAATTACTAACGTCCACTATACGCCAATGGTAGCTACTCTTACTCTGTAGATATGACTAAAAGCCAAATGCTAAACTTTGAATGAAAAAAAAAATGTGTTCTAGGAATAAAATCTAAGTGTAACTAGGAAGTTAGCCATCGACTCACCTGGCTTCTCCCTAGTCTGTGGGATTATACCGCTTTTATCCTTGATAGGAAGCAAATGAATCAACTCCTTCTCAGGTGCTGTCTGCAGAGTTCTTGGCACTTTTTCATATTTAGATATCACACTCTCATGCTTTCGTTTCTTGATATGAACTGGCTCACTGCAGAAAAAAGTTCGATTTCAGTTTTAAAGGGTCCTCTTCTAGTTAGGCCTCTGTTGCAGTGATAAACACCATGACCAAACACAACCTGAGGAGGAAAGGATCTGTTCCAACTTACAACTGGAGTTCCTTATGAAGGGCAGGAACTTAAGGTAGAAACTGAAGAAGCTATGGAGGAACACTGCTTATTGGCTTGTTCCTCCTGGCTTGGTCAGATTTCCTTATACCAAGACCAAATGCCAAGAGATAGCATTGCCAAAATGGGCTGGGCCCTTCCAACTAACATAAAACAAGAAAATGCCCCCACAAGCCAGCGATTCTCAACCTTGGGTCCGATATCTTTATCAAAACTTTGTCTCTAAAAATATTTACACTATGATTCATGAGAGTGGCAAAATTACACTTACGAAGCAGCAACAAAAACAATTTTATGATTGGGGGTCACTAATAGGTTTTCTGTCCCCCAATAATAATAATAATATTCTGCTGCCTCAGTAAGCCAGATCAAGCTGGATTTAAAAAGTATAACAACAGGCTTATTTGAGCAAAGCAAATCCCAGGTGGGTTCTCCAGTCCCAGAGATCAAGGCTGGAGAAATCGCCCAGAGAACTAAAGCAGGGAGATTATATAGGTTGTAGGCGAGGGTTGATGACATATCCCCCACAAAGTGGGTTTGTACCCCAAATATGGTCAAAAGCTGAAAGCATCAGGCAGGGACTTGGGCAGCGGGCAACCTCAGGGGAGAAAGCTGCAGTGCAGCCAAGAATGTGGGACTGGGCTTTTTGCTGCCTTCCTTTGTTCAGAGACTCTGAGCTGGTGGGTTTGGAGACACAGGCATGGGGCTTGAGGGACCTAGCAGGAGTGAGCTGGAGGTTCCAACTGAACAGCTACCACAACATGAGGAACTGTATTAAAAGGGTTGCGCATTGAACAAGGTTGATGAGAACCACTGCTATAATCCAATCTGATGGAACTGGTCTCAAGCGAAGGTCCCTCTTCTACAGATTACTCTAGTTTGTGTCAGGTTGACAAAAAACAAACTAAAAACTAACTAGCACATGTACCTAAAGGCTATCATCAGAAAATCTACTGTAACCAGGCAAGACAATATGTGCCTAGAATCCAGCAATTATGAGGGCCATCAGTTACAGTCCATCTTGAGCTACGTACAGGTCCTGGGTCTGATGCTCAGAACCACATTTTGTAACACAACAGAGATGTTGAACACCTATATCAAATGAAATATTACCTAGAAGACAGCATCTCTTGTAAGAAAAGATGCTTTTTTGTCCTAAATCTCTCATCAGCTGTAAGTTCATATTCATCCATCATATCTAAAGGAAGGCTTCTTCTTCTCCCTCCTCCTCTTCCCTCTCCATCCTTTTAACTGTTCCACCAAAAGAAAAAAGTATTAAAGTCCTGCATTTTTTTCTATCTCATCACCTCCCCTTCCTCCAGAACTCCCCACGAAAGCATGACTGACACGCTGGGTGACAATTCTTTTCCTTGTGGAGATGCTCTGAACCCAGCAAAGGGTAGCAGCTTAGTATCTGATTCCTGAAATCTGAAGATCAGTGTTTGCCTGTATTCTGAACTGAGAACCCAATGGCTGAGTTCATTAGCACCTTCTCATCTCCCGTGACCTTTGCTTCACTTCAGCGGCCCTCTCCAAAGGACAGGGTCCCCAAGCCTTGATGCTCAATTCTTGGACCACAAACCCATCTGTCCCTTCCAGTATTATTTGGTTACTTCCAATGTATGTTTTACTAACTACACATACAGACCTCTATTTCTTCCAACCACTTGCTGTTCTGAACACTAGTTGCTCTGCTTTTGTTCCCTGGCTTAGATTGCAGGGTTACACTTCCACCATTCTCCTGCTTAACACCTGGGCAACTGTCCTTTCTATATTAAAGTTTACTCATCCCTATAACAAAACCCCAGCCTCGCTCATCACTCTAACTTCCTTCTCTGCTCACTTTCCTGTTCCCTTTATTCATCCCCCTTTCTTCAGTGTGTCTTATATGATATGTATGTGTGTGCATATCTATATATCTCAAGTGCCAAAAACCCCTTTTATAAGTGCAGAAGATTCAACTTTGAACAAGACAACCTTAGTGTTTTCACTAACGAAACTTAAACCTTCCTAACAGCAGTAGACTGATAAATACTACTATGTCAACAGGCACAGAATCAAAACTCCTGTCTACTCTAAAGGACACTGCAGTTCTCATCCCCGGAATATTGGTGTATATTGTTAGCCAACTTCTCTCCCAATGGACTCTCTTTTTCTATCACTGCACTTCTAGCTCCTTCGCCTGCCTCACTCCATCCAAGGACCTACTCTTCTATTTTTAGCAACAAAAGTGAGGCTACAAAGAAACAAAATATCCATCGATTTTCTTCATATCAGACTTAACAGTGTTTGCCTCCATCTTTTTTTATGTTCATCCCATTCTTCTCATGATTTCACTTAGATGCGGAGCTTGCAACAATGATTTTTTTCCCTTTTACTTTTATTAAGGGAACTATTAGCACATTACACTTTTCTCTTCCTTCCTTCTGTCTTCGGTTCTTTCCTTTCTTTCTTCCGTCCTCTCTCTCTCTCCTCTCCTCCTCTCTCTCTTCTCTCTTCTCTCTCTCTCTCGTTTCAAGAAAGGGTTTCTCTGTGTAGCCCTGGCTGAACTGGAACCCCCTCTTAGACCAAGCTGCCTCAAACTCAGAAACCTGTCAGTCTTGGCCTCCTGAATGGCCGGATTAAAGGTGTGTACCACCACCACCTGGCAGCACATTACACTTTTCAAGATGTCAAAACTTCTAAAGTTTTAGATACTTTCTCTAAAAGTATCTAAAATCAACCAACTCATTGTTCCTAGATTGGAGCTGAGTGACCAAACAAGATCACATGGTTACCAGCACAAATCAAAAGAAGAGCCCACATTTCCTGACTTCCAGGCAAATGATCATATATCCCTACAATAATGTTACTGCTGGGTCAAAATATATCAGATTAAGAGATTACGATGGTTATAGAAAAAAAAAAAACAAATAGTTCTTTAAATCAGCTTCAGAAACTGGGCCCGATTCAAAATGGTCACATTCTTTTCCTATTCTGACTATCTGAAGTTCTTGGATAGTTATACAAAATAGCCCAGACAATTAGAGCTGAATTTCAGCCCAAGTCTACCAAGCTGAAAGAAACACCACCAGTTTAGAAAGGTAAATGCCATACTGGGCGGTGGTGGTTAGCACATGCCTATAACCTCAGCACTCAGGAGGCAGAGGCAGGCAGACACTGAGACTTCGAGATCAGCCTGGTCTACGAGCAAGTTCCAGGTCAGCCAGGGCTACTCAGCGAAATCCTGGCTGGAAAAACAAAATAAAGAAAAAAAAAGGAAGTACCTATTGGCAACATGGTGAAGAATGCACGAATGCAAAGCAGTCTTACCTTGGCTCTCAGTGAATGGAAAGGTGACATGTAGCCCAAAATCTATTTACACAGCTACTCGGGGTGTCTCCCAAGTACTACATTTTCAGATCTGCTGTCTAGACCAACTAAAAAGCAAGAAGCGAGCTTTCTCACAGTGCAACATCTTGAATGCTTTCTCATACTGACCTGTGGTAATAAGCATAAAGGAATTCTATCGTTACCTAGACCATGAAGATCTGAACACAGGACGAATGTTACCAGAACACAAGTCACCTCCACGGAGAACACTTCAGTGTAACCAGAGAGAACTAGGGTGAGTGACGGCTCTCATTACCTGGCCATTTGCTCTTTGGGTCCTCCAAGGGCACTGGTTTCTTGGACACGGCATCTTTCACAGCTTGCCTGAGCTTCCTCTGCTCTTTCCGGTACTTCTTGATAGTACTCTGCTGCTTAAATTGCTTATTCTTCAGTTGTTCTCAAAGTTTCACTTTACTAGTCTTTATCAGCTTGCGAAAGCTTGGGACCTGCTTTTTATTCCTCCTCTAGAAAACAACAGAAGGGGCACTGCAACTTAGAAATTTAAATTATTTCTTAAATCAGGTTAAGGAAAATAGCTTACACATTAGGACCAACTTCACAAATGTCTCACAACTGTGGATCCTGTCTAAGAGCTAAAACCAACATAAGGCAGTAGTGAACTCATCCTACAGGATGGCACTAGAGTATCGGTGACTCATGACACGATTTTTCCATTACCTGACTCTACCTGAAATGAAATACATTATGAATCTCTTATCTTGAGGTAAATGGTTATTCGAGGGTAGCTTAACTTGTGCTGTAACACAAACAGAGCAAAATAATGGCTACCTTTAACAATAACAACTGACATTTACTTGGTGTTTTATTAATCCCGAAGCACTCAGACTTCTCAATAGCCTACATAACGATCGTCACATAACAGAGGAAGTGAAGGTTACAGAAATCATGCAACTCGACGAAGACCCCTGATCTAAGGAGGGTAAAACTGAATTATGTGTTTGGATTCCAATTCTCTTGCTGGTAATTGTTTTATAATCCAAATCCCAAGACTCCTTCTAAATTTCCCTCTCTATCTCGGAAATCACCAGCCTTCCTATCTCCTCAAACTTTAAGGGGGTAACGGGTCTTCTCCGGGTCCGGTGACTCATCAAGTAGGTTCAAGAAGTCTGGACTTGCTTCTCATGTGTAGAAAAGGGTTCGAGCGAGTCTGGAAAGACTCTTCAGTCTGACATCCTTCAGATGCAGGGTTCACTGCTGGCCTCACACCTGCTCCCTGAAGCCGTGCTTGGTCACCGTGTGAGAGGAAGCAAAAGCCCAGTAAGGACCCGAAGTAGATGGTGCACAGAACCGCCAGGAGCCCCAACACAGGCCACCGCCCCCTATACCAGAGTGGGAAATCTAAGGTAAAGACAAGCTAGGCGGGGACCCTGTCAACCCGAGGAACCGTAAGTCACGGGGGCCGGGGACCCGAGAGCACTTACCGCCTTCATCCTTGGGCCTGCAAGGAGTACCGCAGACAAGATCAACGGGAAGGGGGAGACGCAGGAGCCGGAGAAAGTAACACACGTGCCCAAAGCGCAGCTTCACTCGAACAGGAAGCCGCTGCCAGCCCCACACCTTTCTGTCACCGGAAACGGGAGGCGGGACTTCCGTCTCCTGGCCGTGGCGCGCGTGCCCCCTGGCGGCTCCGGTTTCGCGTCCATGCGCTCGCAGGCTAACTCGGGTGAGACGTGCTGAGGCGGGGTGGTGCTGTCCTTGGTTGAGCGGATGGCCCAACTGAGGGGAAGGACGGGTTCCTGCCCGGGTTCCTTTAAAGTTCTGGGGAAGACAGAAGACGAAAGCCTTGGCCCTTTCAGTCGCCTGCGTCTCGCGGCTAGGTCTGTTGGCCAGTATTCGCCTTCCCGGTCTTCTAGAGGGCAGAGCGCAGCTTCTTTATTAGGAGCTGGCCTCTCCACAGGGCATGGGATTTTGTTCCGAATGACGATTTCTCACCACCACCCACCAACCAAAAGTCCACGTTTCTTAGTTTAGACGTGGTGACCACGCCTTTAATCTCAGCACTCTGGAGGCAGAGACAGGAGGACCTCTGTTGAGTTTGAGGGATCTATGCCACGTAGACCCTGCCTAAGAAAAGCTCTGTAGTTTTACTGTGGAATCGTTTTGCTTTGAGTTTAACCATTATATGAGAAAGTACTCTATTAGTGAATCTTTCAGAATTAGGTTCTGTAACCTTTTGACAAGACAAAGTTGTCTATTTTAGTAATTATAACCAAATCGTTAATTCTTACAGGAAGATATAGGCTTTGCAAGAATATGATTTTCAAGTACTTCTCTCCCCAAAAACTGACCTGCATTAAAAACCAAGCCCGGCGGTGGTGACACATGCCTTTAATCCCACACTCGGAGGCAGAGGCAGATGGAGACAACCAGGGATATTCAGAGAAACCCTGTCTCAAAATCAACAGAAAAATCCAAAAGCAAAAACAAAACACTGGGCTAGAGAAATGGTTCAATGATTAAGAGTGCTTGCTGCTCTTCCAGGAGACCAGAGTTCTGTTCCCAGCTCCTATGTCCATCTTCACCTCCAGCTCCAGGGGTTCTGATGACCTCTTCTGAACTTCTCAGGCACCCTCCCACCCAGATGTAAAAATTAAAATAAAAATTTTTAAAGAAAACACAAAACTGAAACTTAGGGCTATTAGAGGTGGAAAAAAAAAGATGTTATTTGACTAACCTCCAACCCAAAATGCTTCCGTTTTTCAGTCTCCCAAGGACTGATTGCAGAGTAGAGCCACCATGCCCACAACCTGACACAGTTGGCCTCACAGCACTGAGCTGGTGAGATAAGCCAGAAGAGGCCCAGAGGATGCTGAGGTCGTGAACAGTGGCGTTCGTACAGAGCCTGAAAGGAGACTAGCCCTTTGTGCTTTCCCCCTCACGGACAAACCCTGCCGTCTGGCACTCTTTCCACCTCCCTTCTCACATTCTCCTTGTCCTCCTCCACACCCTGTCTCGGAAAGAGCAGAGCCCTGTCCCCCTGTTAGATGACTTCACCACACAAATTGAAAACATAAGCCTGTGCTCTCACTGAGCGCCCGAATTCCTTCCTGAACATAACCATTAACTCCCACTGCTTCGGTTTGCCTAATTGTTCCAGGGATGAGGCATCCCCATTCCTATTCACAACTAACTCCTTTTCTTTCTCTTCTGTGGACCTTCTTCCCCTCTGCCTTTCCATAATAGTTCCTTTTTGTTAGCCTATCACCTAGAGCTCTTCGCTCTTTATTTGGTTCTAAGATGCTTTCTCCTTTTAATTACTGTTTTGTCTTTCTCTGTCTTAGAAAAATTACCATCCTGCATCTCCACTTCCTCTTCTCTATTATCATAACCAACTCTGTGCTAGATTCTTTAATTTTGATTTAGACTATTTTATATGTATGAGTGTTTTGCCTATGTATGTAGTATGTGCCTGGTACAGAATTTGGTTCAGTCCATAGAATTGGAGTATGGATGGTTGTGAGCCACCAACTGGGTTCTGGGAATTGAACCCTGGCCTTCTGCAAAGCAACAAGTACTCTAGACCATTGCGCTGTTTCTCTAGTACCCCACCCCCTCGTGCTAGCTTTTAAGGATCTGCATCTTATTCTTTGCCCATTTTATACTTAAGTTTATAATCAAGTAAAATCTTTGGGTCATTTTTAGACATGTGTTGCCATGCTAACTCTCTCCTTTCTTGAAATCAATCAGCTTTTTGTTTGAAAGCAAATTTTAAAATGGAAGCTTTGATGATTCTTACTAACTTAATATAAGGAAGCTAAGATGAACTTAATGTAATTGGCTTCATTTGCTTGTTTGTAGCCTTGGCAAGCCTGGAGCAGGCCGGCCTAAAACTCAGAGACTGGCCTGCCTCTGCCTCCTGAGTGCTAGAATTAAAGGTGTGTGCCACCACCACTTGGCTCTAGTCAGCCTCTTGAGATCCTGTCCACTCCAGCTCATCACCCATTCAGCTAACCCATTGTTAAGTCTACTTTGTGCTTGATGTCTTCTAGGCTCCCTCTGAGCTTTTCTGGATACAGGCTGATAGGGATCAATGGACTATGTTAACAGTGTGGCAGGAGCTGTTCCCAGATTCCTGAGTCCTCTGGGAAGGCACATACACCCATCCTGTGTATTCCCCTGTGACATTCCCCTGGAGCTAGTCATAGGAAGGTAACCAAGACGCTCCAAATTCTGACTTTTCTCCTAAATAGTCACAGTGTTGCAGTGTTTCTCTCTTTAGCCTCAATGGGTCTCTTGACTACATTTGCTGCTTTCTCTCCTGCCTTCTCTTTCTCCCATCCCCCAACACTCCCCTTTCTACATTAGAATATGGGCTCCTTGGCTCTCCCAGCTACCTCTTCCCCAGGTCTTCTATTCCTTCCCTCTCAAGCCTCTTCAGTGAAGATGTTCGTTGATATGAATAGTGCAATGCAACGAAGCAACACTATTCATAATAGCCAAGTTATAGAATCAGCCCAGCTAATCATCACTGAATGAATGGATAAAGAAAATGTAGCTGAGCCTGGCAATGGTAGCACATGTCTTTAATCCCAGCATTAGGGAGGCAGAAGCAGGAGGATCTCTGTGAGTTCAAGGCTAGCCTGGTCTACAGAGTAAGTTCCAGAACAGCCAGGACTACACAGAGAAACCCTATCTCAAAAAGGGAGGGAGGGAAGGAGGAAGGAAGGAAGGAAGGAAGGAAGGTAGCTGAGACTAGTGGCACAGATCTATAATCCTATCTACTCAAGAATATCAGGCAGGATTTTCACAAGTTCAAGATTCAGCCTGCACAACTTAAAGAGACTCTTCTCTCAAAGAAAATTTTAAGATTTACTTCTTCACTTATGTATATGTGTATATATGCCTCATGTCTGTGGGTGCTCATGGAGGCCAGAAGAGGATGTTAGATTTCCTGGAGTTAGAGTTACATATGAACCATCAGACTTAAGTTAATTCTATTCCTGTTGAAGAGCAACAAGCACTCTTAACCCCTAAACCATCCTCCAGGCCCATGTCTCAAAAACTTTTAAAGTAAAAAGAGCGCTGGTTATTTTTATACATATATATATATATATTACATATATATTACATATATATAAGACAGTTATATATATATACATTTATATATGTATATATATATGGGGGTTTGGGAGGGTGGGTGTATTTGTCTTAGTTTGGGTTTTTATTGCTGTGAAGAGACACCGTGACCATGACAACTTTTATAAAGGAAAAACACTTAATTGGAGTGACTGACATTTTCAGAAGTTTAGTTTATTATCATCATAGTGCAAAATGGTGGCATTCAGACAAACATAGTGCTGGAGAAGGAGCTGAGAGTTCTATATCTTGACCCTCAGGCAACAGGAAGTGATCTGAAATACTGCAAATGGCTTGAGCATATAAGACCTCTAAGTTCATCTCCACAGTGACACACTTCCTCCAATAGGGCTATGCCTATTCCAACAATGCCACACCTAAAAGTGCCAATCACTATGGGCTTATGGGGCCAATTACATTCCAACAATAACTTACTGGTACAGCACTTGCCTAATACATATAAGACTGTAGACTTAATCCTCAGTCACATGCTCTCTCTCTCTCTCTCTCTCCTCTCTCTCTCTCTCTCTCTCTCTCTCTCTCTCTCTCTCTCCACAAAAAAAGATGGGCATGGTGGCACACACCTTTAGTTCCAACTCTCAGGAGACAGAGGTAGGTGGATCTCTGTGAGTTCCAGGCCAGCCTGGTCTATAGAGTGAGTTCCAGGCCAGCTAGGACTACACAGAGAAAGCCTGTCTCAGAAAAAAAACACATTTTTTTCCTTAAGGAATGAAATTATGTCATTTGCAGTAAAATGATTAGAAATGGAAATCGTACTAAAATAAGATGTGCTCAAAAATACCACCTTCGTCACATATTTGGAATCTAGCTTGTTTTAGTTTTGTTTGTTTGTTGTTTTGTTTTTCTTTTTTTTTCTGGCTTTTGAGACAGGTTTTTTCTGTGTAGCACTGGCTGTCCTGGAACTCACTTTATAGACCAGACTGGCCTCGAACTCACAGACCTCCACCAGCCTCTGCCTCCTGAGTACTGGGATTAAAGGTGTGTGCCAATACTACCTGGCTGGAATCTAGATTTTTAAGTCATTAAAGTAGAGTTAGGATTAATTGGGAGGGAGGAGGAGCAAGTGGAAAGGATGAAAAGATGAAAGGAGCATGATTGAAGTGTGCTGTGCTCATTTATGAAATGCCATGATGAAGATGATCATTTTATGCAAGTCATATACTAAATAAAAGAAAAGAAGATAGAAATTCCAGCAGCCACCAAGGGTATCAGAAACAAGAAACTAAATCTCCCTCAGTGATGCTAATTGCAGACTTCTGGCCTTTGAAACCATGAGAGAATGAATTTTTATTGCTCTAAGTTACCAAGTTTGAAGTAATTTATTATAGCAGCCAGGGAGACTAATACACTAGTATTTATGTGTCCTTGGAGATAGGACTGCACTTCCCCATGTAAAGTTCACAAAATGATTAAGCTCTGTCTACAAAGACAGCCCGCTCACAATCACACTATCAGGGCCCTTCTCTTTCCTGTCTCACTTCTGTACCCTATAATCAGTGGCTCCTGGACTTGATTTTCAAAAATAAATAAATGATTTACACTCAGATACTTATGCATTAGTTCCTTATGTCTACCATAACAAAATACCATACTAGATAACATCTCAGAAATGCATTCTTTCAAGGTTATCAAAGCTACAAGTCTAAAATGAAGGCATTGGCATAGTCGCTTCCATGTGAAGGGCCTCTGTTCTCATTACTAGTGACAGGTGGTCATCCTTGGCAGCCTTTGGCTTGAGGACACTCAGGGCTTTGCCTCCATCTTCATTTAGTATTGCCTTTGTCCCTGTGTCTTCACATGACTGTCTTCTCTGAGGACACTGGGTTAAGGAGACAACCTAATGACCTCACTTTAAATTGATTATGTCTGCAAAAGCCCTGTTTCTAAGAAATGTTGCATTCCTATGTACAGGCACTTAGAATTGTTAACAGATATCATCAGACTCCCCTTATCTGTAGAGGCTGTGTTCCAAAACCAGAAACCAAAGATATTATTCAGCCCTAAGTACTATGTTTTCCCTCTGAAGACATAAAGATTATCAGTTGGGCACACAAGGAAAATAACACAATAACTAATAATATATTAGAAAAGGCATAACAATATGCAGTTGTAAAAGTTACTGAGTGCCATCTCTGAAGTAGGAGGGCAAAGTGCAGATAACCATAAACCACTGTGTCTTCTCTGTGGGAGGAAGTGCATGTCATGCTATAACTAAAAACATGTTTACAATGTCTCATATGAACACCTTGCATACTGACCATTCTCGCCTCCCACCTCCCTGTTACCCCTGCACCCTCCACCTTTTCCACGTTCATGTCTGTTCCTTTTGTGACCTACCAAGATTAACCAGGGCCATCTGTGTGTTCAAGAGTTTGGAGCTGTCTGTTGGAACCTGGTGGGTTCAGCAGAGGGTACACAGTTAAAGACAGTGATCTACCCTCTCCCTGAATCTTTTGAGAGCCGTTAGCTCTGAAGTCAAATGTAGGGCTCTGCGAACCCTCCCCTTCCTTGACTGACTGTTGATAGGGCTGGTCCTGGGACAGGTACTTAGAACTAGTGTGAGTTAATGGATCCATATTAAGCCATAGACTCAGAATCAAACGTAATAGAACTTCCACTTACTTAATCACTTAATGTTCCCGGACTAAGTGTAACTTATATTCTCTTATTGTCAATAATCTTATGAGATAAAGATTAGCTTCACTGAATTGATATAGATATTGATACATAGCCCTGCTTAGTCTTGAATTCATGACAGTTTTCTTTCCTAGCCTCTCAAGTGCTGGGATTATCATCATAGCACACTACTTAATCTTTATTTAAGAATCAGGCATGGCATTAAGTATTACATTGAATTCCAAATTCAGCTGGGAAATGTAACAAGGTGCCAGACCCATTAGAGAGAGTAGTTTTTCAGCAGCCAGGATCAACTACCTAAGACTCCTTTCTCAATCTGCAATAATGTAGGCAAGGCAAAAATTAAGTTGAGATTTTCCTAGTGTCGTGATATCTTTTCTTTCTCTTTAAAGATTTCTGTTGATAAATGAAACCTCAACATTTCCTCATTGCATACTTGCATGGGTAGGTCAGAGCCATTCTCTATTCATTGGTTTTCAAACTCCCTAGGGAAGAGAAAGTAATTCCATGCACAAAGACACATGCAGTTTCAGAACACCCCTGGGGCAACACAACTTCCTCATCCTCCCCTCAGTGCCAGACTCTGCTAGGAACTGTCTGTGAAAGGGTGTCTGTCAAACAAGGGTGTACTGTCAGCAAGGCAGCGTTCTGACGTCACTGATCCCTAGAGCTCATCCAGCAGGAGACTACAGAGTAAAGCTAACACCTAAGGTGTCATGTATCATTCTCACAAATCCCACAGTGTCATGTCTGCTTATTTCTAATGCATTATCCACTACACCTATCAACAAACAGAAGTCTGCTCACAGGCTTACCCACATGTAATCTGAAGATCTGCTTCAGTGAAATTTATGCTTTTAATGTTTTCCTTCCTTTTTTTAAGATGGTGCTATTAATTACATTTAAAATCTACTTCAACAAATGAATAGATACATAAATAAAACAGACATCTGTGAAATTGATGAAAAGTCTGAATGATCTAATATGTCCAACATTAAAAAAAAGATCTAGAGATAAAGAATATCTTTCTTTAATCCATTGAAGAAGAAGGGAAAAGTCTCTTAAGGACTCTTAGAATTTACTTTTTTATATTTATTTATTTACTTACTTGGCTTTCTAAGACAGGGTTTCTCTGTAGCTTTGGAGCCTGTTCTGGAACTCTCTCTGTAGACCGGGCTGGCCTCGAACTCACAGAGATCCACCTTCCTATGCCTCCTGAGTGCTGTGATTAAAGGCATGCGCCACCATATTTACATATTTAAGCATTCGTTTATTTTGTGGTGTGTGTGTGTGTGCATGCGTGCATGCGTGCATGTGTGCATGTGACACCTGTGGCGTGCCATTGACAACTTGTGGGAGTCAGTCTTCTACCATGTGGATCTGAGAAGTTGAACTCAGGTTGTTGAGCTTGGCAGCAAACATCTTTTTGCAGTGAACCATCTTTAACTTGTTTAAGACTTTATAACTACCAAAATAAAAGGGATTTGACAGTCTTGAGAAGAGGCAAGATATGGGAAGTAGGAGGCTGGAGAGTTGACTCAGTGTACATCAGCTCAGTGGTTAAGAGCATTTGTTGCTCTTTTAGAGGACCCCAGTTCAGTTCCCAGCACCTACATAATGGCTCACAACCAACCATACCTCTAGTTATAGGGAATCTGATATCCTCTTCTGATCTCCATGGGCACCAGTCATCCATGTGGTGGGCATATATACATGCAGGCAAAACATGCACACACACGCATAAAATATAAATACATCTTTAAAATGTAAAGATGCTTTTACAAAACTATGTGTTTATAAAAATGTATATAAAGTGGAGGACAGGAAAGAGGCAAGTAAAAGAGACCACAAAACAGTTACACCTTAAAATTTACATAATAATTTAATGTGTAAGTTCTAGTAAGTAAATGAAGTCATCACTTTAAAACACTAGATGGTTATATTGCGCACTGTTTCTGTGGGCTCAGGTGTGAGGGGTGTGTAGCAGGCTTGTTCTGGCTTCAGAGATTGCAGTCTAGATGCCTGCCAAAGCTGTGATGATCACTTGAAGGCTTCAGTGAGTGGGGCTCAAGGATTAGCTACCATTCTGACTTTTATGGCTGTAGCCAAAAGCTTCAGTTTCTCTGTGACCCTCTCCATTGCACGACTTGAAAGGCTTCAAGACAGAGCAACTGCCTTCTTCAAGAGAGAAGGGGGATGCTCATGTTTTAAGACCCAGTCACGGATGTCATTGGTTTTTGCCATCTATTTATCAGAATGAAGTCCCTTATTTCACACTACACTCAAAGGTGGAGGAGTTAAACCCAGATTCTTGAAGGGATTTCAGAAATTGAGGATGTTGGGCTAGGCGCAGAGGTCAAAAGTTAGAGTACTTTCCTAGTCTACATTAGACCCTGAATTTGATTCCCATTAGTACAAAATAAGATAAAATTATGGATATTTCAAAAGTAACATAATGAGTGTAATGAGTGCACGTGTGTGTGTGTGTGTGTGTGTGTGTGTGCATTCATGCCATCACAAGCATGTAGAGGTTAGAGGACAACTTGTGGGAGACAGTTTTTTTCTACTGCATGGATCTATTGTGTGACAGACTTTTCCTGAAGCAACACACACACACACACACACACACACACACACACAAACATCACCCCATAATGGGTGTACATGACAGACCAAAGTAACAATTGTACCTGTATCCAATTTGGTAAGCTAATGAGTCTTTATTGTGGTCAATATCAGGAGTGGGTGAAGGGATAACAGCTGCATCTCCCCATCCTGGATGAGGACACTGGAAAATGCCGCCCCGAGCTCTCCACAGCTTGCAGGAAGCTCCAGTCTGAACTTTTTTCCTTCTGCATGTTGACTGCTCGAGTCTCCAATCCCAGTACTGTTCACCCCCTGTGCTGTTGGGTAGGAGCCAAGCTTTGATAGCTCTGGGGTTTGTCCCCAGACATGTGACCTTTGTTTATCTCCTGTTCACCACCCTAGGCTTTTCCTTCCCTCCTGGAGGAAATGTTTCCATTTCTGAGGAACATGCCATAGGAAGGATCTCAGGGATTGAATTTAGATTGGCCAGTGAGGCGTGCCTTGACTAGCTAAGCCATCTCATCAGCCCCATGGACATATTTTAAACCATCAGAGCAAATTCTATGAGTATTGAGAACTAGGTAGGGACTGATTTCAAAGACATATTTTTCTATCACTAAAGAAAGAGTAGGATTGGAATTTGGTGAAGGTTTTGGTTTTATTCATCAGTTGATACTTTTGAAATGATTAAAAAGATTCCTTTATTTGTATTGCATGCATGTGCATATGTGAGTGTGTGTATACATGTATGTTTGCTCTGAGAAGCCATAAGAAGGTGTTGGATCCCTCAGAGCTAAAATTCCAAGTATTTACAGGATGCCTAATTTGTCATGCGGTGCTGGGATCTGAACTCTGGTCCTTGTGTTTGTATAGGTGCCTTGCTGTACAGACCAGGCTGGCTCAAACTCATGATGATCCTCCTGCTACTGACTCTCCGGGCAATGTTAGAATAATGATATACAGGACTATTGTAGCTTTGAAAATAAAAAGACAAAGAAGGTAGGATTTAAATCATGGGCTGAGAGAGTGGAGAGATGGCTCAGCTGTGAAGAGCACAGGCTGCACTTCTAGCCGACCTGGGTTCAATTCCCAGCAGCAACATGGCAGCTCATACCTGTCTCTAATTCCAGTTCCAGGCGATCTGACACACTCACACAGACACATGTGCAGGCAAAATATCAATGCACATTAAATAAAAATAAATTATTAAAAATAAACAAATAAATCATGGGCTTATTTAGGAACTAGATTTCTGCCTAACATAAGAGACACGTTATTTTGTGCCCTATGTGACAGTGCATTCATAAGACTTAATAGGATCTAGATAGAGACTTACCTGTAACAGATAGGCCAGTGTTTAGTTCCTAGAAAGAATTAAGAAATATTTAATGGGCTGGGCGGTGGTGGCACACGCCTTTAACTCCAGCACTCAGGAGTCAGAGGCAGGTGAATCCCTGTGAGTTCGAGGACAGTCTGGTCTACAGGAGCTAGTTCGAGGACAGCTAGGACTGTTACACAGGGAAACTCTGTCTTGGAAAAAAAAAGAAAAAGAAATATTTACTGGCCTATGGAATTAAACTTAATGATGAATTAAGATGAATCCTTAAAATAAGAAAAGCAATCCCACTGGATTGTTGTTGATTTCAAATACTGTGATTCCTCCAGGTAGATTTTTGGAGACAGGCTATCTCTGTACTCTTGGCTGTCCAGGTGTTCATAGGTAGATCAGGCTGTCCTTGAACTCACAGAGATCCTCCTGGGATTAAAGGCCTATGTGACCATGTCATACTAGGTTATATGTGTATATATATATATATATATGTATATATATATATATGGTATATATATGTGTGTGTATGTGTATGTAGTTTTATATATATATATAGATAGATAGATAGATAGATAGATAGATAGATAGATAGATAGTAATACACAGACAGACAGACAGATATATAGATAGTTATGGCCAGCTCTTTCCTCTACAATTTAAAGGAGTCATGGATACAGACTGGGGGACCATGGGTCAAACTATGCCAGCAGAATTTTTTATGTCTGAGATGTCTGAAACTGATTTTTTAATGCCTTTAAGTGGATTACACCCTGTACTTCCTCATGAACCATGATGTTTGCTGTTGTCTAATATACAACGGCTTTATCAGTCTTTAATGCATTTGAGTATGAGATCCATGCACCTAAGTTTTAAATCTAAAGATTAAATTTTTGAATATTAGTCTAGTCCGCTTTTACTTTCATCCCAAGGAGAGCTGTTTCCTCTAGATTTACTCTGTGTTTTTATTTAGTGGCCCCATTCCTTTTCAGTTTAGCCACTATCCTGCATGCTGCTCTCTTTTTTCCCACATTCTCAGTTGTTTACAAAAACAAACAAAAAACAAAGCGACCAATGTAAGAGGCTCCCCTAGTAGATTAGTTCCCCTTAGGAATTTATATTATGAAATTATATGTTAATGGTGGATATTCTGGTTGTCTTTTCCTAAACATTTAAAATACTGCAAGATTACTGTGCTGGCTAGTTCTGTGTCAACTTTTCACAAACTGGAGAAAGACATTTGGAGAGAAGGAACCCCAGTTAAGAGAATGCCTCCACCAGATTGGCTGTGGACAAGCCTGTGGGGCGGTTTTATATGGGGAGGGGCATGTTCTTGATTGGAGGACCCTACCTCACTGTGGGTAGTGCTATGGCCTCTGCTTCAGTTCCTGCTTCCAGGTGCCTGACTTCCCTCAGTGATGGAGTGAGGTTTGAGAGTTATAAGATGGTTTATCACAGCAACAGCAACCCTAACCAACACAATTCCTTTTAGTCAAACTTTGTGTGCTTTTCCAAGGTCCCCATTCAATTCACACATTTCCAAATACTTCAAAGGATGATCTGCCACTAAGGGGACAAGAAGTAGATACCCAGGGCCTTGTGCTTGCTAAGTATATACTGTACCAATGAGCTACACCCTCAGCTTAATATTTAATGTTAACTGATTATTTTTGGGTATTGAGACTATAGTTATATTTGTGCTTTGAGTTTTGGTGGATTGTTTTGTTTAGCATTCTATCAGATTGAAAAATGTAATTTTTTCTTTTACTTTAATAGTAGTTATTTGAGAAAGGGCTGAACTTGCTGTATAGATCAGACTACTGGAGTTCCAGGCCTGTTTCTGCTTCCAAAGTTCAGGGATTAAAGTCATATGCCACCTCTCCTGGCTTTAAAGTGTGGGTTTTTTTTTTTGTTTTGTTTTTGTTTTTCGAGACAGGGTTTCTTTGTGTAGCTCTGTATGTCCTGGAACTTGCTTTGTAGATCAGGCTGGCCTCTAACTCACAAAGATCTGTGTGCCCCTACCTCTGCTGAGATTAAAAGTGTGTGCCACCACCTCTGGGCATTAAAGTGTGGTTTAAAAAAATGTGTCATTGAAAGAAGTAACAGAAATGTGGAATTGGCTCCAGGTCTTGTTGTAGGATAGTTTGATCACAAACTGATACTCCTGAGTCTGCCCAATAAAGTTATACCTTGAGTCAGGGTGTGGAGCCAGTGACTAGCTGACCAGAATGGGCCATGGAGATGCCAGCAATTTAGATAAAGAAGACGTACAGGAAGGAAAGGGTGGGAACTAGGATTTGAGCTCTCTTGGTTCTGGGATGAGGGAAGAGATGTGACTCTTTTGGTGTTTCCGGCCAAAAAGCAAGATCAACTAGTTGCGACTCAGCCTCTTTGAGCTAGCAGGTTTTCACCCCAGCCTTGATCTCTGAGTCTTACTGATAAATAGGGTGGCAGAGACTTCATTTAAACCTACAAATTTCAGCTGCAGCAGAGCCAGGGCTGCGGGACCAGAAGCCCCACCAGGCAGCAGCCTGAGTGGCCTGAGGACCCGGACTGAGTGGGGTGGCAGATGATAATTAAAATATCACGCACAGATTCACGCACAGCTGCTAAGCTGACAGAAAAACAAGGTCTGGCACCAGCTGTTACTGAAAATAGAAACATTTAAAAACTTCAGATTTCTTACACTGAATTTATGCAAAAACTTTCATTGGATTGTAACAGTGGCAACTAGTTCCTACTTTCATTTCTTATGTTTTGTTTTTGGTTTGTTTATTTGAGAGAAAGTCTCATGTAGCCTGAACTGGTCTCAAGCTTGAATTTTTGGATCTCCTGCCTCTGCCCCACCTCCTCCATATTGGATTATTAACTAGCTTGTACCACTGTGCTTGGTTTATGTGATGCTGGGCATCAAACCAAGGGTTTTGTACAATCCAAACAATCACTCTAACATCTGAGTTACAAACCCAGTTCCATGATTATTTTTAGAAGTCAGTAACTTAAAAAAATTTTTTGAAACAGAGCTTATCTTAGGGCTTTCATTGCTATGTTTTTTTTGTTTGTTTGTTTTTTTGAGGCAGGATTTCTCTGTAGCTTTGGAGCCTATTCTGGAACTCACTTTGTAGACCAGGCTGTCTTCAAACTCACAGAGATCCACCTGCCTCTCCTGGGATTCACCATTGCCTGGCCCAAGGCAACTCTTATAAAGGAAACATTTCATCAGGATGGCTCACATACAGTTTCAGTCCATTATCATCATCACGGGGAGCATAGCATTTGTGCAGGCAGATGTGGTGTTGGAGCGAGCTGAAAGTGCTACATCTTGCTGGCAATAAGAAGTCAGCTCAGACACTGGGCAGTATCCTGAGCAAAGAAAGCCTCAAGCCCAGCACCCACAGTGACACACTTCCTCCAAGGCCATTCCTATTCCAACAAAGCCACACCTCCTAATGGTGCCACTCCCAGTGAACTTATGGGGGCCAAATACATTCAAACTACCATGGAGCTTCACGTTGAAGAACCAGGCTGGCCTCAAATTCACAGAGTAGCTTCAAGTTTGCATTTGCTTGTGTGTGCCTGTATGTAGAGGTCAGAGAACAACTTGCAGGAGTCGGTACCTTCCTCCTGCCGTGTGTGTCTCAAAGATAAAGCTCAGATGTTGGGCTTGGCAGTAAGAAAGGACTTTTAACAGCTGAACCATTGTGCTAGCCCTCTATCTATAGCTTTTAAATGTGGCCTTTTAGGTCCTCTTCTTTTCAAATGCAGCTTAATGTCCTGTCACAATACAAAAATTATTTGCATTACTTCACAATCTATAGTTAGGACATTCATTTAGAACTATACTTCAGAGCATTTTTTAAAGAGTTAACATTTAATCAACTTGATTTTTTTTTTGTTTTTTTCAAGACAGGGTTTCTTTGTGTAGCTCTAGCAGTCTTTGAACTCATTCTGTAGACCAGGCTGGCCTTGAACTCAGAGAGATCCACCTGCCTTTCCCTCACTAGTCCTGGGATTAAAGTGGTGTGCCACCACCACCCATCCTCAATTTAAAATTTTTTATAGAGGCTGGAGAGTTAGTTCAGTAGTTAAAAGCACTTATTATTCTTGCAGAGGACCTGGGTTTGGTTTCTAGCACTCACATGTAGGCTCACAACCATCTGTAATTCCAGTTCCCGAGGAATTGAGTCTTTTCTGATCACAGAGGAATATTGCAAACACACACACACACACACACACACACACACACACACACACACACACACACACTCATTCAAGACAGGGTTTCTCTGTGTAACAGTCCTAGCTGTCCTGGAACTAGGTCTTTTAGACCAGGCTGGCCTCGAATTCATAGAGATCTGCCTGCCTCTGCCTCCCAAGTGTTGGGATAAAGGTGTGCACCACCACTGCCCAACTTTTTTATACTTTTTTATTTTTCAAGACAAGGTTTCTCTGTAGCTTTGGAGCCTGTCCTGGAACTGGTTCTGTAGACCAGGCTGGTTTCAAAGTCACAGAGATCCATCTGTCTCTGCCTCTCATGTGCTGGGATAAAGGCATGCATCACCACCACCCAAAAATAAAATATATTTTTAAATGTTATGAAAGAAGTATAAACTGGGCCAGGTGGTACATACCTCGAACCTATAATCTCAACACTTAAAAGATGAAGACAAGAGGATCAGGGATTCAAGGCCATCCTCAGCTATATCTTGAGTTTAAAGCCAGCTAGGGCTGCATGAGATCCTGTCTCAAAAAAAAAAAAAAACAAACAAACAGACAAAGATAATATAAACAAAAATTATAAAGGGTCCACCCTTTCTCTCTTTCTGATCTTTATAAATACATAATTTTACACATCGCTGTAATTATAGCATTCAATCACACATCCTACCCCTCCCCCCCGCCAATACAGAGTTTCTCTTTGTGGCCCTGAATCTACCTACCTCTGCCTCCTGAAGGCATGTGTCATCATACCTGGCACAATCCTTACTTTTAGCAAAGATTTGTTAGATTTCTTTGTATTTTTGCTTTTCTGTGACTTGCCTTTGATATACATAGATTTGCCTGTACTTCTCATATTGCTGACTATTTTAGGTAAATTAGAATTTTTTATTCTAAAGCATTTAGCTACAATCATATCTGCACAGCTGTTATCTTTTCCTTGGAATGGTTTCCTTATGACAGATTCCCAGGGGTAAGATTACAGTGCCTGCTAATATGTGGCATGAATTGCTCCACTAAAGGATCATTGTATATTTTTAAAGCATTTCCTCTTATCTTGGTCTGAGGTTTGTCCCACTGTGGCTTACCAAACAGCAGCTGCTCTGTGATGTTTCTGTCATTCCTTTCCCACCCATAGCTCACCCTTCAAAGCTAATCTGCAATATGCATCTTTGTAATACTTATTATCTTACTATAATCCACAACCTTGATCCCAGTGACCCTTTTTACCAGATGGGGTTTTACCAGGAATGAATGGAATTTAAATTATTTGTAGAAGTTGAAGATGATTTCAGTAGCAAGCCAAATTACATGGTTTTGCAAAACCATATATTTCTACTACATTACAGAGCTTACTTTTAAATTTTCATACCAAATTTATTGATCATATTAGCAATCAATTTCCAAAAGAACACACTGACAATATAGTTTTTTAGTCTGTTCATCATTGAAGATAGTTACATGCTTAACTGGCCAGTGTGTGTGTGTATATGTGTGTGTGGGGGGTATGTTTGTGTTTAATCCTTGGCATTTCTGATGTGTATTGAAGTTTGAGTAACATTGCTCTAATTGCTCTAAGGGTCTGTGGATGGTGTTGGAGGTGATTTAACACTGTAAAGGGTGTGTCATACTTAAATGTTCTTTGGGAATCCAGTGTAGCCCAAGAATGATCAAGGAAAGGCATGAAGAACCCACAAGATGGTTCAGTAGGTGAAAGAAAGCACTATTAATGCAAGCCTGATTAGAGACACAACAGTAATAACAATAATAAATAATAATTTTTAAAACAAGGGTGTAAAGAACTTGAGGCCTCTGTACTCTCCTTAACTATAGCAAAATAATCAGTTTGAGGGACCATCATTGTAAAAGTGAATAAAATGTTACCAGATAAGGCAGAAAGTTTTAAAAGATAATTTAATGTTATATTGAAGCGATGTTGCCCAGGCTAGCCTCTAAGTCCTGATTCTCCTGCTGAAACCTGCAGAGAGCTGGGATTGCAGAAATATCACAGTATATTTGCTATTTTTTCTTTCTCTCTTCCTCTCTCTCTCTCTCTCTCTCTCTCCTTCCTTCCTTCCTTTCTTTCTTTCTTTCTTTCTTTCTTTCTTTCTTTCTTTCTTTTGTGATCTCATAGCTTTGGCATGTCCAAATACATTGATGATATACTTATTAATATTCCATTTAACATATCTTCTCTAGAAAATCTATATATTCATAATTTTATACCCTCCTCCCCACTTTTATTGAACAGACTACCTCACACTGTAACACCTTCTGGTCTGGAACTCATTATGCAGTCAAACAATCCTCCCATCTCAACCTTTCAAATGCTGGGATTACAGTATGAACTCACCTTAAAATTGGATTGTCTTTTTAAATATTGAGTTATGAATTTCTTTTCTTCAGACAAAATTTTGCTAGGTAGCTCATGTTGTCCTCAAATTTGCTATGTATCCCAGGTTGGCCTTGAACTTGAAATTCATTTGCCTCATCCTAGAGAGTTCTGTAAATATGGGTATATTCTACCATATTGACTTATTATTTTGTATATATTCTGGGTACTGCACCCATGCAGGATTCCTATCAGTATATATGGTTCATATACATTTCTTTGTTTTCTTCCTTCTAAAAGATCTTTGTGTGTGTATGTGTAGGTGTCTGTGTGCTCCTATGTATAGGACAAGTATACACTCATACCTTGGGAGGCCAGAGGACAACTTCTGCTGTGGGGTACTCCTTTCTGTACATTGTGAATATGTATTACTTTCATTGGTTTTATAAAAAAAAACTGACTGGCCAATAGCTAGGCAGGAAGAGGTTAGGTGAGAGAATCAAGCTAAGAGGATGCTAGAAAGAAGAAGGAAGGAGTCATGGGGAATCGTGAATGAGATGCAGAGGATGCAGGAAATGAACATGCTGTGCTGAAAAAAAGGTACCACTATGTGGTTGAATATAGATAAGAAATATGAGTTAATTTAAGATGTAAGAGCTAGTTAGTAGCAAGCCCAAGCTATTTACTGAGCATTTATAATCAATAATAAGACTTCATGTGGTCATTTGGGAGCCAGCTGGGGAGACAGAGAAACTCCACCAACAAACTTAAGGTATTATTCCATTAGAATTGTTCACCTTATTGTTTGAGACATGGTCTCACACACACACACACACACACACATTATATATATATAATTAAAATTTTTTCATTTATTTTACATACTGACTACAGTTGCCCCTCCTTCCTCTCCTTCTGTTCCCTCCCGACCCTGACTCCCATCTACTCCCCTCCCCATCCGCTCCTCCTCCATCTCAATGGATGTCAGGCCTCCCATAAGCTTAAACAAAGCAGGGCACATCAAGTTGAGGCTGGACTGAGCTCCTCCCCCTGCATCAAGGCTGGGTGAGATAACCCAACATGGGGAACAGGTTCCCAAAAGCCATCTGCACGCCAGGGACAAGTCCTGATCTCACGGCTACATGTTGTTATTTCAACTGAAAAACAAAGCGATAAGGAAACCCAAATTCCCAAAACACTTAACAGGGACCATAGCATTGAAGCTTATTCGAGTTAGTAATCTTTTAAGGAAATTAAATTAAAATTGCCTATAATTATATTTCCAAGAAAGAGACTATGAAAGTTTCTTCTCCAATATCACTTTATATTAATTTGCCTTTTCCTATTTTACTGCTGTTATATTTGTTTTATTTCCTAGACAGAGGACAATTCACAAACACAACTGACATGATATATTATTCTCCTTAACTAGAAATGCATATTTGCCCATTCATATTTTTTAACTCAAGTTTTGCAAGTTATTGGATATATTTCTGAATATGAAATGCACAACCTGCTCTCTCAACTACTAAAACATATAGCAGTTTCTACAGGCTTTCATCCTTTCTTGGAAACAGTAAAACACAAAATTTTAAATTTAAATAGAATAACGTAGAAGTTATTTATGCTACTGTCTGACAGGATTTTAATATTTTAATTGTGTACAATGATCCTTGTATCTTGTAGGTTAAAAGTATCGTGTCATAAGCTTCATTATTTAAATCATGTATGTGAAATGATTTTTTTCTTGAAAAAATTTTTTTTTATGAGCAACAACTCCAGAGAACCTAGACAACAGAGAGGACCTAAGAGAGACATACATGGATCCACCTAGGAAGGAGAGAAAGACAAGATCTGAGTAAATTGGGAGCATAGGGGTAATGGGGAGGGAGGAAGGGTAGAGGGGAGGAAGGAAGAGGAATGGGAAAATGTATAGCTCGATAAAAGCAATAAAAAAGAAATATTCCATGAATAGGAAAAATTAATGAGACATGATATGTCAATGAGATCTAAGGCTAGCTGGTCTGGCTGGGCTGGTTGCCAGAGCTTCCTAGGGATCTGCCTCTTCAGTGCTGGAATTACAAGGACATTCTACTACACCAGCTTATTACCTTAGTGCTGGGGATAGAATGAAGGTCCTCAAGCTTGCAGGGCAACTTGACCAACTGAGCTATGATAATAAATGCAAAGACCTTGATAATAAATGTGTGTGCTGCTTAGGTTTACAGAAAAGCTCATTATAAAAGATACTTGACAGTTCTTAATCTGAATGGTGGATACATGGATTCACATTTTATTACTAAACAAATAGTTGATAGTCACTCTTAAATCTATTCACATGTATATATGTTTTTTTCCTTTTTTCTCTTTTTTTCCCCTTTGGCTTTTCAAAACAGGGTTTCTCTGTGTTGATTTCTTGGGGTTTTTGTTTGTTTGTTTGTTTTTCGAGACAGGGTTTCTCTGTGTAGCTTTGGTGTCTGTCCTGGAACTAGCTCTTGTAGACCAGGCTGGCCTGTAACTCACGGAGATCCACCTGCCTCTGCCGCCCAACCACTGGGTTTAAAGCGGTCACCACTGCTTCCCAAGTACTGGGATTAAAGGCGTGCACTACCACTGTCCAGCTCACATATACATTTTATATACAAAACTTGACGGTACTGTTTGCAAAGTATGTCATTCAATTTCTGTACTTCCTTTCGGAGACATTTGTAGAACGAACGGGCTCTAGTTACTGCTTCATCCTATGACAACGTCTATTTAGGTCTTTTACTACAACTTCGTCGTCCATTCTGAAATGCCAACACCATTGGGTTTCTGCCCCATCCCTACCCTCATTCTTCTATGGAGGTAAGGTCATGCAAGATTCACCTTGCCCCAATACAGTTTTTTAAAATATTTATTTATTTATTTATTATGTATACAATATTCTGTCTGTGTGTATGCCTGCAGGCCAGAAGAGGGCACCAGACCCCATTACAGATGGTTGTGAGCCACCATGTGGTTGCTGGGAATTGAACTCAGAACCTTCGGAAGAGCAGGCAATGCTCTTAACCACTGAGCCATCTCTCCAGCCGCTTCTAATGCAGGTTTTTTGTTGTTGTTTTTTTGTTGGTTTGTTTTTTTTCCGAGACAGGGCTTCTCTGTAGCTTTGAAGCCTGTCCTGGAACTCTCCCTATAGTCCAGGCTGGCCTCGAACTCACAGAGATCTGCTTGCCTCTGCCTCCTGAGTGCTGGGATTAAAGCTGTATGCCACCACCATGACCTCGCAGTTTCCAATTTTTTCACATCAGTATCATAGCTTTGTAACTGCTGGCTGCTCTCCTTCCTATCACTCCTGTGGTTTGTTATTATCTGTCTTGTAATTTGTACATTAAATACATTTTATTTCCACTTAATGGTCATCATTCTATTTTAATCCATTACCACAGGGTGCGACAGTTATTAATAGTCCTCGCTGTGACTCCATTATATCTCCGTACCCAGATGACATTACAACCAACGTGTTCATTGTCATGTGTTACCAGATAAAGCTTTGGTAAACGTGGAGGACAAAGTAGAAAGGGGCTGTCCTGGGGGCAACAGAATTCCTCACTGTTGATAAAGAACGTAAAAACTGTCCAGATGGAAAGACTTAGGCTAATTTCGTTATTTTGCTCTCACAAGAGAATCACATTAAGTGAGTTTTTGGCGAAGTGTGTGGTATCTGCGCTTCTGCTAAGCATTGTCACCCGCGAGCGTTCCAACCATCCTCTCCCATCCAGGCACAGCTGGCGGATCCCAGATTGTCCTCCCGGGTCGCTCTAGCTGCCGTCTCTATGGTTCGGGGGACGCGCCGGGTCGCGGCCGGCCCGGGCCCGCTGGTGCGCGTGCGCGATCCTGGCGCGTGCCCGGCCTCCGGCAACTGCCCTGGCTGGCGGGTGGGAGGGGTGGGTCTGGGAACGTTGCGGCGGCCGTGGCCGCGGCCCCTGCGCGCAGGGCAGTCCCCCGCCGCCGCCTCAGATGATGGGTCCCGAGGATGCCGGAGCCTGCTCGGGAAGAAACGCCGAGCTGCTCCCAGTCCCGGGGCCCACGGGTCAGGACGGAAAGACCGTCCACGCCTCCGGCGGCTTTGGCGGAGGCGCCGTCGCCGCGGAGTCGCCAGGGGAGGCTGGAGAGGAGGAAGCGCCGCGGCCGCGGCAGCTCCTGCAGCGGTATCTCGCGGCGGCCGCGGGCCCGCTGCAGCCCGGGCTCGGCGGGGCGGAGGCGGCGGCTGTCCCCGCGGCATGCCGTTCAAGCATGACCAACGGGGACTCGGGATTTTTGCTGCGCCAGGACCGTCGCGGCCCGGAGGAGGCGCGTCGCCGCCGATCCTGCGGCCACCCTTGCCTGCTAGATCCCGCGGACGAGGGTGTGGACGGCGCGGGCGGCCCGGACGACTGGGCCGCGCCGCTGGAGGACCCGCTACGGAGCTGCTGCTTGGCGTCGGGGGACACCGACGACCCGGAACCCACAGCTGCCACCTCTGCCGCGAGATCGGGTGGGAGCGCGGAACCCAGCCCCGGCCTCCCCGACGCCCGCTTCAGCTCTCGGAACACGTTCGAGGTGAGCCGCCGCCAGAGCGCCGGCGACCTCCTTCCCTCGGCGGGGACACCCGCATCCCTGCCAACGGCGGAGCAGAGCCCCGGGGGCCCCACGGCTCGAGCTCGACGGAGCGGTGGCTTCGCGGATTTCTTCGCCAGGTATCGCACCGGCCGCGCGGGGGTCTTGGGCGGGGCCCGGAGCGAGCGCAGAGGGCGGCTGCCTTCCAGCGCCCGGGCGCGTCGGGACTCAGCTTTGATCTGTCGCTAGGGAAGGAGAACCGGATGGCTTTGTGAACTCCAGGCCGGGAGCCAATCTTGGTGTTACTCTGTCCCCTGGGAACATTGTGCTTCCAAGTCTGACCTAATGCTATATATTCAGTCGCCTCATCTGGAGCAGCAGATAACCACCACTCCTATTATTTTGTAAATTGCTTACCAGGGATTTCCTACAGGTGTGGTGTAGAAGACGTCTGCGAAGTTCATTTGCGTGGAATCTAAGGCTATTCCATTAGTTTGGAAATTCTTGATTTTTTAAATTTTACAGTTATTTTGTGTAGGTGTCTGTGCGCGCGCGCATGTGCGCTTGTGTGCGTCTATGTTTGAATGTATCCTAGCATAGAGGTCAGAAAACAACCTTTAGGGAGTCGCCCCCCCCCCCCCCCACACACACACTTTGTGGATACTGGGATTCAGCTCAAGTTGTCGACCTTGGTGGAAAGTGTCTTTACTCATTGAGCTATTTTACCGGCCTACTTTGGGAACTCTTGAAATTAGAAATGATTATTTTTCATAGTATTTGTTTCAGTTGCCTTTACTAAAACACATTCTGAGTTGGAAGTACACACTTGTAACACCAATACTAAAGGATAAGGCAGCAGGATAACCACGAGTTCGAGGCCAGCCTGGGCTACATAGCTACTAGATCAGCCGGGGTTACATAGTAAGATCCCGTCTTTAAACAAAACTGAATAGGCAAGCAGTATAGTGCTTAGAATTAGATCCCAGCCTTTTAGCCCAAATTACTATTGCACTCTAGGAAATTAGGAAATCTCTTTTCTCCTTCGTCAATTTTCATTAACGTCATCCCCCGTTGTTAATTGAACCCAGGGCCACGGACATGCTAGGAGGTAGCCCACCTATGAAGTTACATCCTCAGCAACTTCTTGAGGAGTGTGTGTGTGGGGGGGGGATGCTGACTCACCTTCATGTGAGTTTTGTGCTTGGGAGCATGTATTTTGTGGGCATGGATTGCTAGAACACTGTAATTATCTGGAAAGATGTTGGTCTCCCTTACCCCCATAAGAAGGTCCTGCTCGTGTGAGATTGGCCTTAAACAACCTCCCATTCCCCACCCTGCCTCAGTTGGGATTTTCCCGCCTCAGCCCCTCTCCATTGCTGGAGTAACTAATTTTTAATGGGGTTTTATCTGTGATTTGACATTCTTGAGTTTAAATTATTATGCTGGACTTTGCAGGTTCCAGAGGGAGGCTGGTTTCATGGAAGTCATGGTGGTTTTAGGGAAGTCATGGTGGAAAACTTAGTGTGCATTCCTGAAAAGCACATGTCCTGTGAGGCTGATTTTGACTTGTGGTCTTTTGTTGGTGGTGGTTTTATCTCTAGCCAAATAAAATATCTCCAACTTGTAAAATCTTATCATTCCCAGTTTTTCCTGTTTTCATTCCTTTTTCAGAGACTTTAACTATAACCCGAAGTGAAAGAAACCCTTTTTTAAAAAATACAGCCTCATTGTAGCCCAGGCTTGCTTTGCCTGTGTAGCTGACCAAGACTGACCTTGAACTTCTCTTTAGGATTAGAGTCTTGTGTCTCTAAGTCTGGTTTATATGGTGCTGGGAATCAAGTCCAGTGCCTCCTGCACACAAGGCAAACTCCTTCCCAGCTGAGCCACAGTCCCAGTCGCAGCCTCCTTTGTGAATTAGGGAGTTACAGTTAGTGTGCCCATGTGTACACAGGGAGGTACATTCTATATTGCACTTCTTACATCTTTCTATTTTAGTGTCTCCTATTTTTCCTGCTTGTATACATTTACAAATACAAAGTTTCTTATATTAAGAATGGAAAATCCTAATTTTGTGTTCCATGGCAGTACTAAATATATAGTAACAAGATCTATAATTTTGCCTGTATCTTCAAAGATATATTTAGTTATATTGTTGTTGTTCTTTTTAAAAATCGAGTTGGTATATTTTTGGAGATGGATATCAGTCTAGCCCAGGTTAGCCTGGAACTCCCTATGTGACTCAGGCAGGTCTCAAACTTTTGATATTCCCCTCCTCTGCCTCTTAAGTGCTGGGATTGCAGGTATGAACTACTTGTAAAATTACATTTAAATCTTGCAGTGACAGTATTATACAAGGCCACAGGATGACTTAAATATATGTGCTTTTGATACCTTGTAGCATTGTACTGAATTACATCTATCATGGTCAAGTTTTGAGTTAAGGTGTCAGGTGGCTTTAGACCTGAATGGGCTTTGGAGATCACCAATCCAGCCAGTATACCCTGAGTGCTTGCTTGGTGCAGAGCATTGAGACTAGCTGTGATTTAGACTATTGTCTCTGGCTGGCTAGTAGGGGTTAAGTTGGATACATATGGATACATAGAGCTGTACTGCAGTTTGTGAGCAATAATAGGGCTTCCTCAGTCACTCTTCCCCTGAATGTGTTGAGGTGGGGTCTCTTAGTTGAATCCAGAGTTCACTCATATGGCTAGTCTGACTAGCTAAAGCTACGATTCCCTATCTCAGCTCCCCAGTTGTTGACATTACAGCAGGCCACCACACCTATCAGGCTTCTGTGTATTCTTGGGATCTGAACTCCTGTCCTCACACTCCATGGGAAGTGCTTTCCTGGCTGAGCCTCCTTCCTGTCCCAAAGAACTAGGTTTAAATTTTTAAAAAACAAAACAAAAAATAGGCACAAAATAATTTTTGAAGTTTTTATGTTGATTGGTTGAGTGAGTGAAGCTACATGTATGTATGCTTGCCAGGATACACGTTAAGGTTCTAGACATCATGGCTTTCTTTACATGACATTCTTTGAATAGAACAGAGTGAGAGGAACATTTTTTCCTTGAATTTAGCAAAAGCCTTAGCTGCATTTTGGACATTTTAAAGGCAGGCACTGTGACCCTCATCTCTGAGTGTGCAGTGTCTAGCAGTCTAGCAGTGGTGTGAATAACCCCATTCGAATCGGGCTAAGTTGTTCTCTTTCATGTCTCCTCTTCTCTACTCTTTTCTGAAGAGTGTAATTATGAACAAATTCTCAATTCTCGAGTAAAATAATCAGCAAATATCCATTGTCCCGGCAACTTAAGAATAATTATTACTATTATTGTATTGTACAGTTGTCAACTGAAGTTCCCGCTGAGTGTTGCATTTAGAATCAGCTTGCCCTTGCATGGATTCTTTTCCTTGTTTTTGTTGTTCAAGACAGGGTTTCTCTGTGTAACAGCTCTGGCTGTCCCAAAACTCACTTTGTAGACCAGGCTGGCCTCGAACTCACAGAGATCTCCCTGCCTCTGCTGCCTGAGTGCTGGGATTAAAGACCATTGCCACCACTATCCCCTGGCCCTTAAACGAATTCTTATTCTTTGGAGTACCTTGCTACCACTTCAGTATCTAGATGAAGAAACTCACTAATTAAAGCAGGCAGCTCAGCTAGTTAGTGGTAAGTAGGACTAGAGATTGGGATTCCAGGTTGCCAGTCTCTCTGCATAGAGCTGCCGTGTTTATGTTATGGCAGTGTTCTGTCCTACCTCTTCACCCTCTTTGTTGCTCGTCTTTCCCTTTTGCTTCTTTTCCTCTTAACTAGACAAAAACTACAACAAACACTTCAAAAGTAATTTCAGGGTGGGCCATGCCAGTTTTCCCAGCACTCAGGAAACTGAGGATTGCTGTGAATTAGAGTCTAACTTGGTACAGAGTGAGACTTTGTCTCAAAAAAAATAGCTTCCTCCTTTATTAATTCTAATTGGTATTATTAATAAAAACCCAGGGTCAGATATAGGGGCTAATACTGAAGATTAAAGAAGCAGATCATTCAGCCACTAGAGAGTTCTCTACCAATGCTCAGGACCAAAGGAGTGATCTGGTCTCTATGAATCCTCAGACTGCATCTCCAGACTGTCCCTGGGCTCTTGTCTCCTCCCGCATTATAATTCTCTCTCCACCCAGCCTTGTCATTTCCCATCTCCACCTCCCTGGTACTGGGATTAAAGGTGTGAGACACTACTGCCTGGCTCTGTTTCTCTTTGAGTTTGGGTAAATCTACTGTAGCCGAGGGTGGCCTTGAACTCACAGAGATCCATCAGCCTCTGCTTCCTGAGTGCTGGGATGAAAGGTGTGTGCTACCACTGCCTGGCCTCTGTGGCTAACTAGTGGCTTAGCTCTGCACTCTGATCTTCAGGCAAGCTTTATTGTTAGAACACAAACAAAATATCACTACACTCCTTGTTTTAATGCAATGGTGGGAAGAATTTTATGGCAATTTGTGTTTTACTACAGAGTGTCATATTCAGTTAGGATGCACCATTGATAGGATTGTCAATGACTGGAATAGAAATTCTTCAAAATATACAGGACCTTGTTTAAGTAACTGCTGTCATTTTGAAGAGCCTCAATGGTCATCTCTTGCTTTCTTCCCTTTCTTGTCAGGTAAGGTCTTTTGTAGTCAGTTTTGGGAGTTTGCTTTACCTTTGCGTTGGCATTTGTCTGCTTGTGGTGACTTTGTTGTGTGAGTCCCAGAAGTAAACATCCCTCAGATCACCGATCCTTTCCTGTTGTGTAAAGATTGCAATGCTGTATAGAAACCACTACTGCTCTGTGTTCGCATTGAGGAGTGAAACTTTTTTATTTTATTGAACATTTTTAAAATAATTAATTTTGATACAGGGTCTGAGACTACCTTTGAACTTGCTGTGTAGATGAGGATGACCTCAAGTTCCTTTGTTCCCTTATTTTCATGTCCTAAATGCTATACCACCATGTCTAGCTTATTTGTAAGTTCCTTCCTTCCTCCCTCCCACCCTCCCTTGTCAGTCAGTCAGTCAGTCTGTCTATCTATTTATAGCATAGTCTTACTCTGTAGTCCATAATGTACTAGAACTCAGTATGTTGCCAAGACTGACTTTGAACTCAGGCAGTCCTCCTGCTTCAGGCTCCCCAGTTACTGAGATCACAGATGTGAGCACCCGTGGGCAGCACATCTCAGAGGAGTAAAGCTCAGGGTCTTGTCTCAGCTTTGTTCCTCAGAGATCTCAAGCATCTGTACCCCACCCCTTCTTTACTTTCTCTTTCTTTTTTCATTTTTTTTACATTTATTTATTTTGTTAGAAATATGTGTATCGCATGGGTGCATGGTGCCTGTGGAAGTCAGAGGTCAGACAGGGGCCATGTGGGGCCATTATGTGTGTTCTGGGAACTGAACCTGAGTCCTCTGTAAGAGCTTTTGGGGCTGGAGAGATAGTTCAGTGGTTAAGAGCACTGACTGACCTTCCAGACTAGGTTCAGTATTCCTAGCATCCACATGGTGGCTTACAACTATCTATCACTCCAATTTTGGGGGATCCAAAAATCTCTGGCCTCAGCAGACACTAGGCACAACCATGGTTCATGAACATGGTGCACATGCATGCATGCAGGCCTAATGTTTATGCACATAAAAAAATCAAGTACTCTTACCTGCTGAACCATCTCTTCAGCCTCCATTTTCTCTTTCTTAAAAATCAAATAACTAAATATTTTTTGTGGGTCTTTCAGCAAATTCTTTCTTGCTTTCAAACAAATGGCTTCATTGTACACATACAGTAGCAGACCTGAAATATTTACTGACTAAATATTGTAGATGTGAACTGAGTTAAAGAAGATTCTGAAAAGTACCATTTTTAATCTTTAAAATAATAAAATTATAGGAGCTGGAGAGATGGCTCAGTGGTTAAGAGTACTGACTGCTCTTCCAGAGGATCCAGGTTCAATTCCCAGCACCCACATGGTAGCTCACAACTGTCTGAAGATCCAGTTGCAGGGATCTTCACACACCAATGCACATAAAATAAAGTTAAATAAACCATAAAAAAATAATAAAATTATGGTGATATTTTGTGATCTAACAAATGTAGCTTACCTGAGGAATGCCGAACTAAACCACTAGCTAGCCATACAGGCCAGGCAGTGCTGGCACACACCTTTAATACCAGTGCTCAGGAGACAGAGGCAGACATCTCTGTGAGTTTGAGGCCACCTTGGGCTAGTCTCAGAGAAAAAGAGCTAGGTTGTTTAGTCATAGCACTTGGGAGTCACATGCCTTTAATCCCAGTACTAGGAAGGTGGAGACAGAAAGGGGTATGGCTGGGTGGAGAGAGGAATATAAAGCTGTAGGAGACTTAAGGTATTCGGTCTGAGGATTCATGGAGACAGGATCTTGTCACCCACTTTGGTCTGAGCATTCGGAGAGGTAAGAACTCTAGTGTCTGGCTGCTCTGCTTCTCTGATCTTTCAGCTTTCACTCCCCTCATATCTGACTCCAGGTTTTTATTTAATAAGACTAATTAGGATCACACTACAGAAAGTTTCTAGAGGTGGGAAAAAAACATTCCCTTCAAAGATCTCCGTTGAAGATGTGAGGCTTTGTGTTTATTTTGTAAAGTCTACCTTAGCATAATCATGTTAAACCCTGTTTCTTAGGTGTAGACAGTATAAACCAGCACCTAATTGTGTAGCCTCAGTTGTCCTCAAACTTCAGATCTTCCCGAGTGCTGGGATTATAGACATTTGCTACCATGTTTACTTCAGATCTCTTCTTTTCTTATAATTTCTTAAAATTTTTCTTATAATTTCTTTGGGTGATATGTCTGAGAAACAGCACTGCTGAAATATATCAATTTAAGGGAAATATGGGTGAATTTCTTGTATATCGTGTGAGAAAACAGTGCACAGTTTGTGTAGGAAGACACTTAAAAAAAGATTTTATTTTTTAATATGTATAGTGTTCTGCCTGCATGTATCCTTGCAGGCCTGAAGAGGGCGCCAGATCTCATTACAGGTAGTTATGAGCCACTATGTGGTTGCTGGGAACTGAACTCAGGAACTTTGGAAGAACAGCCAGTGATCTTAACCACTGAGCCATCTCTCTAGCCCTTAGGAAGACACTTATTTGTACATGTGCTTAGGGGGTTGAGGTACTGGATTCTTATACAGTGAAGCTTGGATTAAAAAGTAAATAGAAAGAGGAACTAAAAAGGAAGGAATGTTGAGAAAGATTAAAGTATTTTTTTTTTTATCTTTTTTTGTTTTAGGGGAAAAATAAATATAGACAGGTGAGGCCAAATTTTTAGCTTAATTTTATGAAATGTTTAACTTGGCTTACTTACACTTTTTATACTGTGTTGTCATGGGAAGTTTTGGAGAGAGAGCAGAAACATTTGGAAACTTTGAGGCAGTGCATCTGTCACATCTCTAATGTATTCAGAAAGGGAACGAGAAGGCTTTTCTGGGGCTGCTGCTGCTTCCAGGGTCTCTGGGAACTCTGTTAGCTCCATCCCAGGTGGTGCTGCTGGAGAGTTGCTTGGCACATACTACCGAGATACCTTTTTCTTTTGTCTGTGTGTGCGTGTGTGTATCTGTGTGGGTAGAGGGGTGTGTGTGTGTGTGTGTGTGTCTTTGTGGGTAGAGGGGTGTGTGTGAGTGTGTGTGTGTGCGTGTGTGTGTGTGTGTGTGTCTTTGTGGGTAGAGGGGTGTGTGTGAGTGTGTGTGTGCGTGTGTGTGTGCGTGTGTGTGTCTGTGTGGGTAGAGGGTGTGTGTGTGTGTTTATTGACCACTTGCTCATGCACTTGTTTTGTAGAAGCCAGACCAAGGTTGGCATCAGGTGTCTGCTATCATTCTCCACCTTATCATTATTATTCTGTTGTTTGCTTGAGACAGGGTCTCTCACTGGCCTGGATCTCACCTGGGAGGGCTGGGTGGCCAGAGAGTCACAGAATCTGTCTCTACTCACCCAGTCTCATCACTGGGGGTTTGGATATCTAAACTCAGGTTCTAATGCTTGGGCATAATTCGCTGACTTTCTGTAACCACTGACCCACTTTTTTTTTTATTTTTAAATGAGGGCTGGAGAGATGGCTCAGAGGTTAAGAGCACTTTCTGTTCTTCCAGATGTTCCGAGTTCAATTCCTAGCAACCACATGCTGGCTCACAACCATCTATAACGAGATCTGGTGCCCTCTACAGGCATATATGCAGGCAGAACACTGTATACCAAATAAATAAATAAATAAATAAATAAATAAATAAATAAATCTTTTTAAAAACAGCAACTTTTTTCATTTATTTATTTATTTTGTGTGTGTGTTCATGTATCATGTACATGTCATGGAGCATGTGTGGAGGTCAGAGGATAGCTTCTGAGACCGGCTCATCTTCGCAGCTCCTTCAGTGGTTCTTAAAGTTTTTAAAAATTACTTGGAACTAGCTCCAGGACAGGCTCTAAAGCTGCAGAGAAAGCCTGTCTCGAAAAAACCAAAAAAAAAAAAAATTACTTGGAAAGAGGGAGAGTTATCAAGAATGGTTTTGTTTCTAAGTGAAGATTTTTGGATTCAGTAGATTGTAGAAGAAATCTCCCCAGAATCTGAATTTTAACAAGTCTGTCCCATAGCCCCCACCATTCTTACAGTTGTTCCTGGACAGGAATCTCCAAAATGCTAAATGCTTCACCTAGTTGATTGACAGGCTGGTTTCCTCAGGTGGTGACTGAATGAAAATACAGCACACAGATTTATAGCTCGTGGCACTTCATATGAACAGATAGCAGCTGGGTGGTGGTGGCAAATACCTTTAATCCCAGCGCAGGGGGCAGAGGCAGGCAGATCTCTGAGTTCTGCTAGCCTGGTCTACATAGTGAGCTCCAGCACAGCCAGGGATACACAGAGAAACCCTGTCTTAAAAAAACCAAACCAAACCAACACAAACAAAGAAACAGATAGCAATAGAGAACAGATGAAGAAATAAATACAAAATACATCATTTATAAGCTTGAGAATTTATGTCTGTATGGTTAAATCTCAGCTTTCTTTTTCCTAATGGGACGTCTACTATTTATGCTGCTTAGACTGTGTTTGTTGGTAAAAATGTTTTAAGAAAAGAACCTCCCTGGCTTCTCTGGTGCAGCAGCATCATTCTACTGTTTTTTACAGGGTATCAAGAAACTGTTAATTTCCTTCCCTTCTGAAGTTCTGCACAGACCGTGGCTTGCATCCCACTGAAACTTGCTGCTTCAGCCTTTCTTGAACTGATTTTTTTGTGGCTAAGACGGGGGATACCCATGTGACTGTCTGGTTTTTCAGCAAACTCTCTCCTGCAATTAAGAGAAGTTTAGCTTAGGAAACCAGGCTAGCTAGTTTAGAGTGAATTTACAGTCATGTGTTTAACTCACCTCTGAATCTGGCTTTTCAATTCCTTTTTAATTTGAATTTGATTTGACATTTTTGTGTGTTAAAAATATTTCTATCTGCTTCTCCCTGGCGCCGTGTAGATTAAAATATTTTAAATTTGGAACTGAACACCACAGTTTTTTGTTTTGGTTTGGTTTGGTTTTTCAAGACAAAGTTTCTCTGTAGCTTTGGTGCTTGTCCTGGAACTAGGTCTTCTAGACCAGGCTGACCTTGAACTCACAGTTTAATCCCAAGTGCTGGGATTAAAGGAGTGTGCCACCACTGCCCGGCTAACACCATAGCTTTTAAAAATCAAATTATGTGCTGTTTCCTTTCTTTCTCGTCCCCCACCCCGGGTTTCTTTGTATAACCCTGCCTGTCCTGGAACTCACTTTGTAATCCAGACTGGCCTAGAACTCAGAGATCCATCTACCTCTGCCTCCCGAGTGCTGGAATAAAAGGTGTGCATCACTGTATCTGGTCACCATTTTTCTCTTTCTTTCTTTCTTTTCTTTTCTTTCTTGTTTTTTCGAGACAGGATTTCTCTGTAGCTTTGGAGCCTGTGCTCCCAAGTGCTAGCTTTAAACTGGGTTTAAAAGGCATGCACCACCACCACCTGGCCATTTTTCTTGTATTTCCTTGACTGTTGTAATATACAAGTACCCCATCCATCATATGGTAGGTGTTATTTAGAATTTTCAAATTTGGTTTCATCCGGATTTTAGTTAACTAGAGGCAATTCTTTTGTTATTGTCCCTGAAAAAAATCTTAGTCAAGGGCTATATCAGCTTTTGGGGGGGTTGGGGAAGGAGGAAGTAGGTGGATCTCTGATTTCAAGGTCATCATGGTCCACAAATTGAGTTCCAGGATAGCTAGGGCTGCACAGAGAAACCCTGTCTTGAGCGGGGGTAGAAATTAAAATAAATAAAATTTATTTATTAGTATATTTACTTGTGGCATTCAGGGTGCAGCTACACATTATATTTTTTCAACTCTTTCAATTATTTTTTATAAATTAGAAATTTCTATTACTTATTAAATTAACCAGGCGTGTGACACACACTTGTAGTCCGAGCACTTAGGTGGAAGTAAGAGGAGCAAGAGTTCAAGCCAACTCCAGCCAGCTACATAGACCCTGTCTCCAAAGCAAACAAATAAAAGATAAATGTAAAACATAGCTCCAGAGCTAAAAACTAAATATGTCTCTTAGCAACTGTAGCTCTACCAAACGGGTGTTACATCTTACTCATAGTTTGTTATCAAAAACCTATGCTGTGTATAAACTTAAATTCTTTGTTTGTTTGTTTTGTTTTTTGAGATAGGGTTTCTCTGTAGCTTTGGAGCCTGTCCTGAAACTAGCTCTTGTAGATCAGGCTGGCCTCAAACTCAAAGAGATCCACCTGCCTCTTCCTCCTGAGTGCTGGGATTAAAGCATGTGCCACTGCTGCCCGGCAGAAACTTAAATTCTAAAGTAGTTTTTGAACTTTCAAATATGTATCACATCCTAACAGTTTCTGTATTCTGTTTTTTTTTTACTATTGTGACCTTTTAAATAGTATTAATAGAAAGTTCTAATGGAGAATAAAATTTATGTTGCTGTTTTTACTTTCTTGGTTCATTGACTACCTACCCCATGTGACTTTTAGAGAAAGAGAGAGAGTATGTGTGTTCGTGCTGGCTCTAGAACAGGCCACAAAGCTTATGTGGAGGTCAGAGGACACCTTGGGGATAGTTCGTAATCCCTTTCTCTACTGTTCAGGTCCTGGAGATCAAGCTAAAGTCATCAGACTTGGCAGTCAACACCATTACCCCACTAAGTGATTTTTATTTGTTATTGTTTTGAGTTTTTGTTTGTTTGTTTGTTTGTTTGAGACAGGGTCTCACTGTAGACCAGGCTAGCCTCCAGCTCACAGAGGTCCACCTGTGTCTGCCTCCTGAGAACTGGGATTAAAGGTGTGTGCTACCACAACCTAGCTAAGAAACTTCTTTATGTTGAAACACAGTATCATGGGTCCAGTATGCCCTCTGGAACAAGTCAGTTCCTTGTGGGGCTTGTTTGTTTGTTTGAGATGGAATCTAGCCAGATAGTCCAGGCTAGCTTGGAACTTCCACCACTTCCATAGTGGAATTCTGGATCTGTCCTACCATATCTAACCAACACACATAGTTCTTATGAGCTAGTGTGCAATTTTCTTATTGTTTATTTGTTCAATAAATTTACTTAGGGCCTATTATATATACTAAGCATTAAGTAAAATAGATAACACATTTTATTTAAAACCTTAAGGTAAGACTGGGGGATTGTTCGATTGATAAAGTACTTGATAGTTGTTTTAGGGTTTCTGTTGCTGTGAAGAGACACCAAGACCACAGCAACTCTTACAAAGAAAACATTTAATTGTGACTGTAGACGTAAGTTTCTGTCCTGCCCAGTCAGTCCCTCAGCCCATTCTGTCCCAAAGAAATACACAGAGGCTTATATTACTTATAAACTGTTTGGCCTATTAGCTCAGGCTTATTATTAACTAGATTTTACAACTTAAATTAACCCATAATTCTTGTCTGTGTTTAGCCACATGGCTTTTTTCACACCTTTTCTCAATGCAACATTCTCATCTTGTTTCCTCTGTGTCTGAATTGCAGCTGCAATTCTTCTGACCTTTCTTCTTCCCAGAATTTTCCTAGTTTGGTTTCCCCGCCTATACTTCCTGCCTGGCTACTGACCAATCAGTGTTTTATTAAACCAATATGAGTGACAAATCTTTACAGCGTACAAAAGTATTATATCACAGCAGTGCTTGTTTACAGTTCAGAGGTTCTGTCTATTATCATCATGGCAGGACATGGCAGTGTGCAGGCAGACATAGTGCTGGAGAGGTAGCTGAGAATTCTACATCTGGATGTGCAGGCAGCATAAGTGAATGCCTAGGCCTAGCTTGAGCATCTGAGACCCCAAAGCGCATCCCCACAGTGACACACTTCCTCCAAAAAGCCTACTCTAACAAGGCCATATCTCCTAATAGTGCCACTCCTATGGGCCAAGGATTCAAATGCATGAGTCTATGGGTCCATTCCTGTTCAAACCACTACAGTGACTAAAGAAGATACCCAGGGTCAGCCTCTGTTTTCACATGCCCACCTTCATGCACACACACACCACCACCACCCCCACACCACCCCCACCACCAACAGGATAATCCTATAAAACAAGTACTTAAAGTATTCCCTGGTTAGTGTTGAAAAAGAAACTATAGTAGCTTCAAGGCAATAGAGATTAACTTTAGAGTAAGAAGTAAGAAAGTTCTCTACTATAGATCAAGCTTGACTTTTTACCTAATGAGGAGGGCTGGGTTGAAGTGAAGCTGTCAGCAGTACAGCCACTTGGCAACATGCCCAAAATTATACATGATCTAGTGCAAAGCTTTTTGGTACAGCACAGTACTCATTAGTATGATTGACCCCAGTTACACGAAGTAATGTGAAAGCTAGAGGCATACAGGTTGGAGCTAAATTTATATGACCAGGTAAGTTAAATGTATTCAATGGGGATGACAGCAGCGCAAGGAACAGCTTTTCCTCATATTGGGGATTGCTTCTGGCTATCACATATGCTGGGCAAATGCTCTCACAGCTAAGATACATTTCTAACCTTCATGTTTTAAGGTAGCTTTTCAGTAATTTGTCCAGACCAGCTCTGAACTCATCTGTCCTCTCCCTTACTCTCTTATAGAATCGGCCTGTACTACTAGGCCTATCATCTCGTCCCCCACTGTCCAATGAACAAAGTCAGTTTTATTAGTGGTTAATCATTTTGAGTTGGGAGGACAACTTGACCTTCTGTGAACACCTTCTCAGCACTGGGAATACAGATGTGCTCACCAGACTGGTTTATGTGATACTGGTGATCAGCCCTGGGCTTCTTGCAAGCACTCTGCCAATTGAGCCAGATCCCTAGGATCCTCCTTCTTAAAAACAACAACAGAGCTAAAACATGCTTAGAGTTGTGTTTCAGAATAGTAAGTTGTCAGTGGGGCAGATATTTGGGGACTTGAGAAATTGAGGGCTAGAGACAGCTGTAGTAGTGAGAGAGTGGTGCTTGATATTACAAAGTGCAGTGTCTAGGATACGTAAGTAATAATAAGTAAGACATTCCGTTTTGTCAGATAGAATGGCTAATAAGTGGAGTGACACATGATTTATGTTATTGGCCTTTAATGAAACCTAGTAAAAGTAAAATTTGAAACCTGACTCTTCTTTTGAGGGAAGTAAAATGACATGAAACTAGTTACATGGAAAGTTAGACCTTTACTGTATTTCGTAAGGAACTCCTTGAGTCTGGGCCGAGTCAGAGACGCTATTAAGGTAGTGCTGTGAATGCGAAAGGAAACAGCTTCTGGGAGGAGCCTGAGAGTGCGGAGCTGTCTGTACATCAGTGTGTCCCTTCTGATGCTGCTCCTTAACTAAATTGTGATGGTTACAACAGTTAACCGTTTTTGAGAATCAGTAAGCTAAAGTCAAAGTGTTGAGACTCATATACACACGTGTGTGTGTGTGTGTGTGTGTGTGTGTGTGTGTGTGTCTGTGCCCGTCTGCTAAGTTCAAATCTATTTGAAGTTAAGAACTGTATCTTTTTATTTTTTTCCTCTGTATGTAGACATAGACTTTTGGCTTAGAAGCTTTTAAGCTGGTGGAGGTGGGGGGCAAGAGAGATGGCCCAGCAGTTAAAGAGTGCTTATTGCTTCTGTAGGGATCCAGGTTCTGGTCCCAGTTCCTACATGGAGGCTCACAAGCATCTGTAACTACAGTTCTAAAGAATCTGATGCCTTCTTCTGGCCTTTGTGGGTACCAGACACCACATGATGCATAGACAAACTTGCAGGCAAATCATCCATATATATACATATATATACATATAATAAATGTATATATATATATATATATAAAATAAATCAGAATTTCTCTCAGTCTCTGTTTCTCTGTGTCTGTCTCTGTGCTGGATAGTTTTATGCCAACCTGACACAAGCAAGAATCATTTGAGAGGTGATGAGAACCTTAATTGAGAAAATGTCTCCATAAGATCGAACTGTAGGCAAACCTGTAGGACATTTTTTTAACTAGTGATTAAAGTGGGTGAGCCCAGCCCATTGTGGATGAGGGCATCCCTGAACTGTTGTCCTGGGTTCTATAAAAAAGCAGGCTGAGCAAGCCATGGGGAGAAAGCTAGTAAGCAGCACTCCTCCATGACATCTGCATCAGCTCCTGCCTCCAGGTTCTTGTCTTGCTTGAGTTCCTGTCCTGATTTCCTTTGATGATGCATAGTGATGTGGAAACATAAGCCGAACATACCCTTCCTCTCAAAGTTGCTTTGGGTATGGTGTCTCATTGCAGCAATGATGAAACCCTATAATATAACTAAGACAGTCTCTGTGTGTGTGTGTTTATTGTGTCTGTCTGTATGTTGCCCATCCCACTCCAGAGAGATGGCCAACAGTCAAGAGTATTGGCTGCTCTTGGAGGCAACCCAGCTTCTATTTCCAGCATTCACAGGGTAGCTCACAATTGCCTATAGCTCTAGTCATATTAGAGCTGATACACTATTCTGGCCTCCCTAGTTTCCAGGCACAAATGTAATACACACACATACATGTTGTGGGTGAGACACCTGCTTACATTAAGTTTTTTTCTTAAAAGAAAAAGAATATGCTTTAAAGTATCTTCCTAATATGAATACAACTGAACTTTATTCTATAAAGTGAAGAAAATAATTTCTTCTTTTGAACTGTTTAAATGATGGTGTTTTTTCAAGATGGAAAAGATTGGGAATGAAGTGTAGTGCCTAGCATCTTGATTGTTGGATGGAACACAGGAACAAGATTAGTTAATTTGAAGCAAAGGAACTGTCACAAATGCTTATTAGGTGTGATCATGGCTAGTAACAGAATTGGAGTCATCAGGGTATCTTGGAAGTGGTAAGGTCATTGAATATGAGGAGAATTTTCAGGAAACTACAGACAGCTGCCCAAGAAAGGTGCTTGTAAGTACACCATTGCTTCAAAGTGTACATATCTTTAGAGAAGGCTGTGTATCGGAAACCAGCCTTAACAAAAATACCTCTTGTCAGGGTAGGTGTATGGGGATTTAGAAATATAAGTAAAGAATAAGAAAACACGTGAAAAATAATAAAACAGAAACCATAGAATAGTACCGGGAGGGAGTTCCAGTGAATACTAAAATCCCTGCACTTGATTTTCCATACACTTTTGTACCCCAATATGAAAAAGGGAAGAAGGCAACAAAAGACTTCTTTAACATGATACAAAGGACAACTCCAACAGTTACTTGCTTTAACACTTTGAGACATCAAGTCATTAGCATTCGGTTGTTTAGTCCATGAAACTACCCTAGACCAAGTATCCTGAAAACAGCCCCTCCCCAGGTAACCTCATATTAAAAAAGAAGAAACAGAAGTATGCTTGCATATCCTGACCATCTGTCAGGAGGGAAATAGGCTCACATTTTTGGGCCTCCACACTTGTGGCCTCCTACATTCATGTAAGTATGTTGACTCTAAAAATATCTTACTAGTGTGAATTCACTATACGTCATGTTGGGTTTTATAAGTATTTTATATATTCTATTTTAGCCCCTGCATTGTTTCCCTTCATTCAGTCTTTTTTTTAAATTGATATTTATTGAGCTCTACATTTTTCTCTGCTCCCTTCCCTGCCTCTCCCCTTCCTCCTTCAACCCTCTCCCAAGGTCCCCATGTTCCCAATTTACTCAGGAGATCTTGTCTTTTTCTACTTTCTACTCCCCATGTAGATTATATCTATGTAAGGCTCTCTTAGTGTCCTCATTGTTGTCTAAGTTCTCTGGGATTGTGGTTTGGAGGCTGCCTTTCTTTGCTTTATGTTTAAAAACAACTTAGGAGTGAGTACATGTGATAATTGTCTTTCTGGGTCTAGGTTATTTCACTAAAAATAATGTTTTCTAGCTCCATCCATTTGCCTGCAAAATTCAAGATTTTTTTTTTTTTGCTGTGTAGTACTCCATTGTGTAAATGTACCACATTTTCCTTATCTATTCTTTGGTTGAGGGGCATTTAGGTTGTTTCCAGGTTCTGGCTATGACAAACAAAGCTGCTATGAACATAGTTGAACACGTGTCCTTGTGGCACAATTGAGCATCCTTTGGATATATACCCAAAAGTGGGTATATATTTTTTAAAAGTGGGTATATATATTTTTAGGAAGGTTGTTTCCTAATTTTCTGAGAAATTGCCACACTGACAGCCAAAGGGGTTGTACCAACTTGCATTTCCACCAGCAATGCAGAAGTGTTTCCTTTTCCCCACAACCTCCCCAGCATAAGTTGTCATAGTGTTTTTTTGTTTGTTTGTTTGTTTTGTTGTTGTTGTTGTTTTGTTTTTCGAGACAGGGTTTCTCTGTAGCTTTGGAGCCTGTCCTGGAACTAGCTCTTGTAGACCAGGCTGGTATTGAACTCACAGCCAGCCTCTGCCTCCCAAGTGCTGGGATTAAAAACGCACCACCACCACCCGGCCTGTCATCAGTGTTTTTGATCTTGGCCATTCTTACAGATGTAAGGTGGAATCTTAGAGTTGTTTTGATTTGTATTTTTCTGATGACTAAGGATGTTGAACATTTCCTTAAATGTCTTTCAGCCATTTTAGATTCTTCTGTTGAGAGTTCTCTGTTTAGGTCTATACTCCACATTTTTTTAAAAATTTGGATTATGTGTTCTTTTGGTGTCCAATTTCTTGAGTTCTTTGTATATTTTGGAGATCAGACCTCTATCTGATGTGGGGTTAGTGAAGATCTTTTCCCATTCTGTAGGCTGTTGTTTTATCTTGTTGACTGTGTCCTTTGCTTTACAGAAGCTTTTCAGTTTCAGGAGGTCCCATTTATTAATTGTTTCTCTCAGTGTCTCTGCTGCTGGGGTTCTATTTAGGAAGGGGTTCCCTGTGCCAATGCGTTCAAGTGTACTTTTGAAAAATTACTACTTAATTACCTTTAGTAATACTTTTAAATATTTGTAATAAAAGTGCATCTACTGCTGTCCCACAGTTATTAATTGCTTTTCCTAAAAGAACTATGTAACAAAGCTTATTGCAGAAAGGCCAGCATGTAATTATTGAAGAAAGTTGTCTCTCATGGAACATCTAACAAAAAGGAAGAGGGAGATGAAGGGAGAGAGAGATAAGCAATTTCAAATCACAATGCATGGTCTATTAATTTTGCTTCTTATTACATTTATGATCAATTTTTAGTGTTTGTGTGTGTGTGTGTGTGTGAGTGACTGAATGGAACTCACAAGATACCTGTGGGAGTTGCTTCTCTATCCATTCTGTGGGTCCTGGGGATTGAATTCAGGTTGCCAAGCTTGGCAAATTCTTTATCCACTAAGGCATCTCATTAGCCACAATGGATGATTAAATGTTTGATATATGTGTTCACTTTATCAACTTTTCCTCATAGCTCCACACTCATCCTTCAATATATGCTTGGTGGTAACAGAAATTTTAAGCATTTCTTTCTTTAAAAAATGAAATTGTTCAGCTTTCTCAGTAGAGGGCACCTAAAGGGAGGTGACTGTAAAGGGGCTTTCCTGTGGCTTCCAGCTGCTGCAGAGTGGGCAGTGATAGGGCGCAGTGCATCCAGAACACATGCTCAGACTCTGTAGTCCCTCAGCAAACCGGCAGCCACAGCTTGGAGACCACATCCCTCCAGCCCTTGCCCCTGGGAAACTGACCCAGAAGAGGCCTGTTAGCACCAGTGTGCCAGCGCTCTCTCCAGTCCCCACAAACTCACCTGAGTCTTGGCCCCAGACGACTTTTGCCAGGCTCTCTTCCCTATTATATTCTTTTCATTCTCGAAGTCCTCCTTCTGTTCACATTAATAAACAGAAGAAAACCTCTGTTGCCATGGTTTATTTAAAGAATTATTGGAAGTGACACCAAGAAAATTCATAAAATAAAAATAATTATGAGCTAATCTTAAATTAAAATATCAGCACTTCAAAAACTTCAAAAAATATCACTGCTGCATATGAAAATTTAGGTAACCACTTCTACCAAAGTAGAACTAACTAGAAATAACTAATTTAGAAATTCAGAAAGTCATCAGCTATTTTTAATAAGCAGATAGAATACTACTTAACTTTTAAACTTGAAAAGTTTATATGGATCAATAACCATGCCCCATTAGGGCACCCCTTCCACCTCTTGTGGCAATTGGATAATATCTTTGTTCCTGGAGTGGTTGACCAGTACTAGGGAAACTAAGTGACAGCCTTCAAATTATGGCATTCAGCTCGTATGGTAATGCCCTTGGGCTCTGGCACAGATATCAGCAGCATCAGCTCTCACCAGAGTAGCAGTTTGCCTGTGCCCGTAAACCCAGTACTTGGGAGGTGGAGGCAGGAGGATCAGGAGTTCAGTGTCATCATAGGCTATACAGGTAGTTGGAGGTCAGCCTGGGTGACCTCCTGCCTGGAAAAAAATCTATATTTCTGATTCTACTAATACATCTGTATAAGTCAGGTATTCTTAACTGAGTTATGCTGTTCTAAACAATATTTGTATAAGTATTAGGAATAATTTTACAGGGAAACCCTGTCTCGAAAAACCAAAAAAAAAAAAGTATTTTAAATTTGCTTTAGAATATACTTAAAAGTTACTACTTAACTGTTTCCTGGTTATGGAAAAACAATTTGTGTAAACTTTCTGTGTTTCAGAAACCTTTTTCCAAAAAGGACGAAGGAACTCAAATCAGTTGTCCATAGCGCTCCTGGATGGAAGTTATTTGGTAAAGTTCCTCCCAGAGAAAATATTCAGAAAACATCCAAAATTATTCAGCAGGTAAGTACTCATCTGAACGTGCAGTTTCGGAGCTCCTGAAGCATTGCTTGCTGCGCATGAGGGTCAGTGTAGCAGGACCACCCCAAACTTAAGGATAGGCTAAGCTACACAGCGAATACCAGGCCAACATGGGCTACATAATGGGGCCTGTCTCAGATAAAGCAGTGTGGCGAAGCATGGTTTTATTTTTAAATCATTTATTTTTATCTCATGTATATGAATATTTTGCCTGTATGTTTGTAAGTGCACCATGCATGTACCTGGTACCAACAGAGGTTAAAAAAAAAAAGAAAGAAAGAAAAGTCACCAGGTCCCCTGGACTGGAGTTATAATGAATGTGAGTTGGGATGGTACTGGGAAGCAAACCAGGGTCCTCTACAAGAGCAGTAAGCTCTGTTAACTATTAACAGCCCCCAAGCATTATTTTCTTGAAAATGAACCATATTCATTTTCATTTTTCTAGATACAAACTTGGAAATTATAGGTACTTACTGTAGTTGTCTTATGTTTTCTTAAAAGACAAGCCACAGTATTTCTGAATATGTTAAGATTGTGAAATTCTTTGAAGTAATAAGACATTGATTCACTTTCTGGTTATCCTTGAGTATCTAAAGGGTAGAGGACGCCAAGCTTAGCTGATCACTCTGACTGCATACTTTATCTGCCGAGATGTGGTGGCCATCGCTGCTGTGAACAAATGGAGCTGGGACAGAAAGTAGAGGGCTGCCCCGTTGTTTTTGAAGCTTCTGCTTTCTGCCTGCACTGAAAGGTTCTGCCCTTGAGCATTGCCTCGTAATTGCTTCCTAGTGATTTAGAAGCCAAGTCTTTTTAATATTTGTATTACCAACCATATGGAATTCCTAAAACTTATTTTGACTCCTAAACTTGTGCTACTCAGCACTCAATTAATGAGACTGGAAAGTGGTGAACCTGGCTCAATTTGGACTGTTCTAAAACTCTGAATTGTTGTTTAAAAGGAATTTTTAAGCCTGACATGGTGGTGCACCCCTTTAATCCTGACATTTACACTTGGGAGACAGCAGTAAGCAGATTTCTGTGAGTTCAAGGCCAGTCTGATTTACATAGCAAGTTCCAGGCTAGCCAGTCCTGCATAGGGAAACCCTGTCTCTAAATAAGTAAATTCTGTTTTCTCTTGTCCAGTTGTTGTTTCCAGATTTAATATAGCCAGCATCTATAAAAAATAATGTTAAAACTTTAGTCATTATTCATATTAGAAAAATATCTTTAAGGAGTTAATAATGTTTCTTTTGTTTCCCAAGTAATAATTATTTGTTTTTTAGATTTCATCCTAGTAATAGTTTTTGGATCTCTAAGAACACGGCTAGGTGTGGTGGCACCTGCCTATAATTCTCAGCTCTCTGGAGGCACAGGGAGGAGGGAGGACTGCAACAAACCCAAGGGCAACCTAATCTACATAGCAGGTTCACATCAGCAGTAATGCTTGTCAGACTCTGTTTCAGAAACAGACAGAAATGAACAAAGATTAAAGCACTGTTGTGTCAGGGGCTGTTTTTCAGCTTGCTAGCATCCCTCAGCACTGCATAAACTGGGTTAGTGGTTTCTGTGTGAAAGCCCTCAGCTTTATATGGAGCTTGCAGCCACCCTGGGCTACTATACCCTGCCTCAAAAAAAAAAAAAAAAAAAAAGAGAGAGACATGATTAGTTTCATTTACAGATATTAAAACAGCAGTTTATTGCTGCTTTAGAGTGCTATGATTCCCAAATCTTATGCCTGCATACTTTGGTATGCAGAGGAGACACATGAGTTATTTATATTTTTGATGCAGAATCAGTAGAATCCCACTTTTGTCAGGCAGGGTGTAGCTGTTAATAAAGAAGTTGTTTTGATATTAAGTGACACTAAATTCTTTTCAATGACATTATCATTGTCAATAGTTTTTATGAGATGAGTATGAGAAAAATACAGGAACTATATAAAAAATAGTATGGATTTAAAATAAGGGTGATAGATGTGATAAATCTTCCTCTGTCCCACCAGCTCCCAAATAATGACATGGAGATGTCTTATTAATTACAAAAGGTTGGCCTTTGGCTTAGGCTTGTCTCAACTAGCTCTTCTTTTTATTTTAATTTTTTTTTAATTTTACATGCCAGCCCCAATTCATCCTTACTTTCCTTCCCCACTCACCCACCTCCCCCATCCACTCCATCCACTCCTCAGAGGCTCTAAAGCCTCTCTTGGGGAGCCAGCAAAGTCTGGCAGACCACGTTGAGGCAGAACCAAGCCTCTTCCCCCGTATTAAGGCTAAGTAAGGTATTCCACCATAGGGAATGGGTTCTAAAGAGCCAGTTCATGTACCGAGGATAAGACCTGGTCCCACTGCTAGTCCAATAATGGCTCCCTCTATCAAGATAATCCCTCATTACTCCCCCTCTCCATCCCACCCCAACTCAGCCATCTTGAACCTTCATGTTCCCACTCCCCATCCCCTTTCATTCCCCCCCGCCCAGTTTACCCAGGAGATCTTAACTATTTACCTTTCCTGGGGCCCTCCATGTTTGTCCCTCTTAGAGTCTTCCTTTTTACCTAGCTTCTCTGGGGTTGTAGATTGTAGCCTAGTTATCCTTTGCTTTATGTCTTATATCCATTTATGAGTGAGTACATACTGTGTTTGTCTTTCTGGGTCTTGGTTACCTCACTCAAATTTGTTTTTATAGTTCCATCAATTTGCATGCAAATTTTAAAATGTCAGTGTTTTTTTTCTGCTTAGTAATACTCCATTGTAAAAATGTACCACATTTTCTTTATCCATTTTTCAGTTGAGGGGCATATAGGTTGTTTCCAGGTTCTGGCTATTACAAATAATGTTGCTATGAACATAGTTGAGCAAATGTCATTGTTGTATGCTTCTGCATCGTTTGGGTATATGCCCAGAAGTGGTATTGCTGGGTCTTGAGGTAAATTGATTCCCAATTTTTTGATAAACTGCCATATTTACTTCCAAAATGGCTGTACAGGTTTGTACTTCCACCAGGAGTAGAGAAGTGCTCCCCTTACTCCACATCCTCTCCAGCCTAAGCTGCCATCAGTCTTTTTGATCTTAGCCATTCTAAGGTGTAAGACAGGTGTAAGATGGTATCTCAGAGTTGTTTTGATTTGCATTTCTCTGATGGTTAAGAATGTTGAGCAAATCCTTAACTGTCTTTTAGCCATCTGAGTTTCTCCTGTTGAGAATTCTGTTTAGATCTATCTGTACTCCATTTTGTAGTTGAATTATTTGGTATTGTGATGTCTAGTTTCTTGAGTTCTTTGTATGTTTTGGAAATCAACCTTCTGTCAGATGTGGGGTTGGTGAAGATCTTTTCCCAGTCTTTAGGCTGCTGTTTTGTCTTATTGACCATGTACTTTGCTTTACAGAAGCTTCTCAGTTTCAGGTCCCATTTATTAATTGTTGCTCTCAGTGTCTGTGCTACTGGGGTTATATTTAGGAAGTGGTCTCCTGTACCCGTGCATTCAAAGCTACTTCCCACTTTCTCTTCTATCAGGTTCTGTGTAACTGGATTTATATTGAGGTCTTTGACCCATTTGGACTTGAGTTTTTGTGCATGGTGATAGATATGGATCTATTTGCATTTTTCTACATGTCAACATCCAGTTATGCTAGCACCATTTGTTAAAGATGATTTCTTCTTTTCATTGTACAATTTTGGCTTCTTTGTCAAAATCAGGTGTTACTAGGTGTGTGGATTAATATCAGGGTCTTCAATTCAATTCCATTGATTCACATGTCTGTTTTTATGCCAATACCAAGCTGTTTTTATTACTAAAGCTCTATAATAGAGCTTGAAGTCAGTAATGGTGATGCCTCCAGAATTTCCTGTAGCATGAATAATAAAAAAACTGAGAAACAGATATTGGGGTTCGAGCTGAAAATCAGAAAAGCAAAACAGCCAAGCCACTAGAGAGCTCTTACCTCTTTGAAATCTTCAGACTGAAAGAAAAATAGTTCCTTTCTCATCCTGCCTTATATTCCTCTGTACTGCTGGGATTAAAGGCAGGCACCACCCTGCCTGACCTCTGTGGCTAACTAGTGTGGCTACTGGGATTAAAGGTGTGTGCTACTACTGTCTGGCCTGTATGGCTGACCAGAGTAGCTTTTTTGCATTCTGATCTTCAGGCAAGCTTTATTTATTAAAACACAAATGAAATATTACTACATTTCCTTTTCTGTCTAAAATAAAAAAAGAAAGCTATAACTAATGTAAGAAAAGCTATATATTGGAGGCTGGAGAGATGGCTTAGAGTTAAGAGCATTGACTTCTCTTCCAGAGGTCCTGAGTTCAATTCCCAGCAACCACATAGTGTCTTACAACCATCTGTAGTGGGATCTGATACCCTCTTCTGGCATAAAAGTGTACATGCAGATAGAGCACTCATACATAAAATAAATAAATCTTTAAAAAGAGGCTTTAAAAAAGAAAGAAAAGCTATATACAATAAGTACATTAACTATATTCAATATATACAGGCAATAAATGCATCAACAATGTCCATTTTTAATTTTGACAAATTCAGAGAAAATACTCCATATCTGTCCTATCTTGGTGAGTTCAAAGTCTTGTTCCTAATTTATGTTCTATCATAACTTACTTTCTGTATCTGGTAAACAAGGAAAACTATAACCATAACTATATAGTCTTCAACTCCCTCAGAGACCCCAGAAGGAAATATTATTAACTGAGTAAGCAGGAAGCACAAACCTGTGACGTCCAAAAATGTGAGAAATGATAGAAACAGCTAACTGTCTAGACAGTCACCCACAGTTCACTGCAACATTGGGGCATCCATCTTTGGCCTACATTCCTAGTATATCTGACAGACTTTTCTGTGAAAAAGGATTTTTCTGAAGGACTGTTTCTCCTTGTCTTGGCAGTTTGGGGCAGTTACTTTGTTTTGTATCCCGCTTGTTCAATAGGATAGCATACTTTCAGCAGTTGAGGCAAGGGCCTTTTCTTGCCCAGTGGCTTACTTTGTCCCAAAGGAAGTAAGCTTTATGTGGAGGTTCTTCACTGCCCATCATCTTCTCTGAAGTGGATTTGTGCTGCCAGGAGCCGACATGTCTCATTGTCATAAAAAAAAAAGGAGCCTATGTTATTAAAACATCTTAAATGTCATATTCTGTAGATCTCTGGAGTGTTTGAAGATGACCTGTCTATCTAAAATATATCTGTTTGACCTTGAAAACATAACTAATGTGACTATAAGTTCGGTTATAATTGGTGATTAACTACTAACCTGCATTTTCTTATTATCCTGAACAGTTGGTAATAATTTTCAAGTACTAGAGGGGCTGGAGAGATGGCTCAGAGATTAAGAGCATTGACTGCTCTTCCAAAGGTCCTGAGTTCAATTCCCAGCAACCACATGGTGGCTCACAACCATCTGTAATGAGGTCTGGTGCCCTCTTCTGGCCAGCAGGCATACACACAGACAGAATATTGTATACATAATAAATAAATAAATATTTAAAAAAATTTTCAAGTACTAGAAATTCCCTTTCATTGTTAAATGAATGTTATAGGGATAATACCTGAACAAGAGTAGAAATGTATGTACATTATGTTCTAGCAAAATTAACCTCAAATTTGTATCAATATACAAAATTTGAATACAATATACAAAAATTCAATTTAATATAAAATATTTAAAACTAGTAGTTGCTTTTAAAAGTATATCCAATAATCTACCTTTTTATTTTATCATATCTATATCCTTCCTTTTTTCTTTTCAGAGTAGATTTAATAATCTACTCTTTTATCAAGTTCCTTTATTATACAGGATTGTTGTGGCTATCCTGGGTATTTTGTTTTTCCATATGAAGATGAGTGTTGTTCTTTCAAGGATACAAGAGCATTATTCCACAGCAAAGTCAGGTGTTATTCTGATAGGTCTGCCTTTATATGTTACTTTGCCTTTTTTCTTTGTAGCTCTTAATATTCTGTCTTTATTCTGTATTTTTAGTGTTATGATTATTATATGGAGAGGAGATTTTTTTTTTTGAGTCCAGTCTGTTTGGTGTTTTGTAAGTTTCTTGTACCTTAATAGGCATATCCTTCTTTAGGTTGGAAAAGTTTACTTCTATGAGTTTGTTGAATATATTTCCTGTGCCTTTAATCTGGTTTTCTTCTTCTATCCCTATTATTCTTAGGTTTGGTCTTTTCATGGTGTCCCAGATTTTCTAGATGCTTTGTGTTAAGAATTTGTTGGATTTAATGTTTTCTTTGACAGATGAATCTATTTCCTCAATTGTGTCTTTAATGCCTGAGATTCTCTCTTCCATCTCTTGTACTCTGTTGGTTATCCTTGCAACTACAGTTCTTGTTTGTTTACCCATGTTTTCCATTTCCAAAAGTCCCTCGGTTTATATTTTCTCTGTTGTCTCTATTTCAATTTTCAAGTCTTGAACTGTTTCTTTCATTTATTTGATTGTTTTTTCTTGGTGTTCTTGGCTTTCTTTAAGGGATTTATTGATTTCTTCCAATTGTTTTTTGTCTTTTCCTCTATTTCTTTGAGGGAATTTTTTATTTCCTCATTAAGGGCCTCTATTATCTTCATAAAGTTATATTTTTATTTTTTTGTGCGTGGTTTTTGAGACAGGGTTTCTCTGTAGCTTTAGAGCCTGTCCTGGAATTCTATCTGTAGACCAGACTGGCCTTGAACTCTGCCTGTGCCTCCCAGGGATTAAAGACGTCTTTAAATTTAAAGTTATGACTAAAGTTAAGTCATAAATTTAAATTTATGACTGCCCAGTCATAAATTTATTTTTAAGGATTTTCTTCTGCTTCATCTGCGTTGGGATGTTCAGGTCCTGCTGTTGTAGAACCACTAGTTTCTGGTGCTACCAGGATTTTCTTTATGTTGTTGAATGTATTCTTATACTGCCATCTTACTGCCATCTACCCATCTCTTCCTCCTGTCATTACAGGTAGAGCCTGTGGCTCCTCCAGTGGTCACTCTTCCCCCAGGTGCATGTGGGGTCTATGACTTTGGTGGTTGCTGATGGTGGGGGATGGTTGGGTTGGGGTAGGGGTAAGCTGCTGCTGCCTGGTCAATGGGATTGCAGTAGTTGGGGGAGGGACATGAGATGTGCCCTAGGGGCTAGGACCTAGAGAGCAGGGCTGTCCAGCTGGGAACTCAGAGACTCATCTCTTCCTCCAGGTGCTGGTGGGACTTGTGGCTCTGGTGGTCACTGAAGTGGTAGGGGATAGTTGGGGAAGGGCGGGGAGGATATTGCTGCTTGCTGGCTGGGGCTGTGGTAAGTGGAGGTGGGTCACAGGATATACCCTTGGGGACTAGAGCCTAGAAAGCATACACTCACCTCTTCCTCCAGGTGTAGGGCCTGCTGATATGGCAGCTGATGGTTGCAGGGGTGGGGAGTATGCTGCTGCCTAGTTTCTGGGGCTGCAGTAGGTGGGGGGGGGGCATGAGATGTGCCCCTGAGGGCTAGGACCTAGAAAGCAGCTAGCTTTTATAACTGAAGTTAACCCATAAAAGTATGGGGGTGGTGGTGTTTCGAGACAGGGTTTCTCTGTGTAGCTTTTGGAGCCTGTCTTGGAACTCACTCAAAAACCAGGCTGGCCTTGAACTCACAGAGATCATCTGCCTGCCTCTGCCTCCCGAGTGCTAGATTAAAGGCATGCACCACTACTGCCTGGCTCATTTTTAAAAAAGATTTATTTATTATGTAATGTATACTGTGTTCTGCCTGCATGCTAGAAGAAGGCACCAAATCTCATTATAGATGGTTGTGAGCCACCATGTGGTTGCTGGGAATTGAACTCAGGACCTCTGGAAGAGCAGCCAGTGCCCCAAATTAACCCATATTTTTAAATCTATGTTTTACCATGTGGTGTTACCTCTCTTCCATCTCCTGTTTCCTCTCCATGTCTGGCTGGAGACTTTGCCTTTTTTCTTTCCAGAGACTTATCTCCAAAAGCCTGGCCATACCTCCTGCCTAATTATTGGCTGTTCAGCTTTTTATTAAATGAATCACAGTAATATATCTTCATACAGTGTACAAATATCCCACAACAGATAGTGTCTAATCTTAAAACAAGATTTTAAGGAGTTTGTATAGTATGCAACATACATTTGTCCAATTATGGTGTATTATGTAAAAATAATATCTGGAGGCTGGAGAGATAGTTGAGCAGTTAAAAGTGAGTATTGTTCTTGCAGAGGACCTGAGTTCAGTTCCCAGCACCTACATCAGGTAGCTCATAACCATTTGTAACTCTGACTCCAGGGACACTGACACTGTCTTCTAGATTCCATTGACTTATGTGCACATACCACACACACATACAACTAAATATATATAAAAAGCAATGGGGGCTGGAGAGATGGCTCAGTAGTTAAGAGATATCTTACTATTCTAGAGGACCCACATTTGATTCCCAGCATATGCTTGTGACTTCACCTCCAGGGAATCTTAACAATTCTTGCTTCTGAGGGCACCCCTACATATATGGCATACATAAATACACACATACACATAATTAAAATTAAAATAAATTAAAAAGTGAATTAATTAAAAGTAAAATAAAATCAGCATAATAGTGCATGCCTATGATTTTAATTTTGGATTTTAGGATGTCTTGCAGGAAAATCTCGAGTTTCAGGCCAACTGAGGCTATCTCAAGGGAACAAAAAAGGAAATGACCTTTTAACGTGTGTGTGTGTGTCCGCGTGCGCGCACGCGCGCACACTCACACACATTCACACATATGCATGTGTTTTAAAGAAAGAGTTTCACTTTGTAGCCCTGGCTAACGTAGAACTCACTCTTTAGATGAGGCCAGCGTCAAACTCACAGAGATTTTCCTGCCTTTGCCATCTGGGTGCTGGGATTAAAAGCATGCACCACTACACCTGGCTTTATGTGTATTATTTTTTAATGCTTAGAGTTAATATATTCTTGCCAGATTGTGGTGGTACAGTACTTGTGAGGCAGAGCCAGGCAGATCTATGGGCGTTGCGGGCAACCTGGTCTACAGCCAAGACTGTGACACAGAGAAACCCAATCTTGAAAATAAAATAACCCCCCCCCAAAACAAAACAAAAAAACCACAAAAACATATTCTTTTGAAAATATTAATTTTATGTATATAGGTGTTTTGTCTACTTGTATGTCTGTATGCATCATGTATGCCTGGTACTCTCAGAGGTCAAAAGAGAGTGTCAGATCCCTGGGACTGGAGTTAGAGATGTGAGCTGCTGTGTGGTTCCTCTGGAAGAATAGCAAGTATTCTTAACCACTGAGCTTATTCCAGCCCCTACTAAAATATTCTTAAACTCTTCTGCTGTTGTTCTGAGATGATCTGATTAAACTCAGGTGGACTAGGAGCTGGCTGAGGTGGAAGATGACTCTGAACTCCTGTTCCACCTGGTTTCATCTCCATGTAGTTGGCAGACACCTGTGTGCCACCACCCTGGTTTAGACAGTACTGGGGATTGACCCTAGAGTCTCTGTTATGCTAAGTAAGCACCCTCCCAGTTGAGTTATATTGGCAGCAATCTATTAAGATATCCTTACTGAATCCTTCAAACATGACTACTTATTAAATGGAATCACTTTTTATTTCATTTAGTTTAGAGTGTGCTATAATAAAATTGCTACTAAGACACTGAGAACATTGTTAAAAGCTCAGAACCTCTTCCATCATAAAATTTAGCATGTACTGTGAAATTAACTTTTATCTAGCTGAATGTGGTGGCTCATAACTGTATTTTTAAAACTCAGGTGCCTGAGGTGGTAGGTTGTTGTTAGTTTTGTGATTAGCTGGAGGCTAGCCTGGGCTTTACGTGGGAGGGCTATAAAGTGAGACTGTTGAAAAAGAAAACCTACCAACCAATCAAAACTTTTGTTTATAGTTTTTCTAGATCAAATTCTTCCTTAAGAAACCCAACAGTGGGGCCGGAGAGATGGCTCAGAGGTTAAGAGCACTGGCTGCTCTTCTGGAGGTCCTGAGTTCAATTCCCAGCAAACACATGGTGGCTCACAACCATCGGCAATGAGATCTGGTTCCCTCTTCTGGCCTGCAGGCATACATGAGGCTGAACACTGTGTACATAATAAATAAATAAATCTTAAAAAAAAAAGAAAAGAAACCCAACGGTCTAGCTACTGAAGGCTTGTTAAAGTATTCAGTCTTTCTGTTTTCATTTTTCATGACTGGTGTGCATATGTATGTACTTGAATACCACAATATATGTGTGGAGGCCAGAAAGCAATTTGGGAGTCCCTTCTCTCTTTCTGCCAGATGTGTCCTGGAGAATCCACTCAGGTTATCAGATCCTCTGTAATTGCCTTTGCCTCCTATGACCTTCCTCCTATGCCTTCCCTGTTTGTTTACCTCCCTCTGCTATTCTCTCTCCCAAAACTGTCTTTTATTCATGGTGGGCATGGCTTTCTCTTTATAGTAATGTACATGTCCAACTTTATGTTGCTAACTTGAAACACCTTTCCTTAGCATTGATGTTTGAATTTTGTAAAGCATTAAGAATAGAAAACTAGCCGGGCGGTGGTGGCGCATGCCTTTAATCCCAGCACTCGGGAGGCAGAGGCAGGTGGATCTCTGAGTTCGAGACCAGCCTGGTCTACAAGAGCTAGTTCCAGGACAGGCTCTAAAACTACAGTGAAACCCTGTCTCGAAAAACCAAAAAAAAAAAAAAAAAAAATAGAAAACTAAGCCAGGCAGTGGTGGTACACGCCTTTTAATCCCAGCACTCTGTGAGTTCGAGGCAGCCTGGTCTACAGAATGAGTCCAGGATAGCCAGGGCTACACAGAAAAGCCCAGTCTCAAAAAAAAGTATAAAAACGCTGTATTTGTGACCTTTGACCCTGTATTCATTTCTAATGAATTTTTAGACTTAAGAGTCTGAAATGGGAAAATAAAAAAGTGTTATCAGTACAACCGTGAAAAAGTTGATACTGTATCATGTTTTAGAATTAAGACTGTAGAAAGGGGGCTGGAGAGATGGCTCAGAGGTTAAGAGCATTGCCTGCTCTTCCAAAGGTCCTGAGTTCAATTCCCAGCAACCATATGGTGGCTCATAACCATCTCTAATGGGGTCTGGTGCCCTCTTCTGGCCTGCAGGCATACACACAGACAGAATATTGTATACATAATAAATAAATAAATATTTAAAAAAAAAAGACTGTAGAAAATGAATTATAGTCCTGAAAATGTATTGAAGTCAAAATAAATTCCTGCTCCATGTGGTGATGTACTTCCAATAGTCCCTAACTTAGGAAGAGGAGGTAGGAAACAGGAGTCCATGGTCATCCCTGGGCTCATAATGAGTTCGAGGTCACCCTGAGATACAGGTAACCCTTTTCAAAACATGCATATATGAGCAAATCCCTTTGAACATTCTAAAGATGTCTCATTTGACTTTTGAGTGGCTAAGTAGTAAGATACAGGGACCAAGCATGGCATGACAGGCTAGTGTGTAGCTACACCCAACTTTTTATGTAGGTGCTTGGGGTTCAGACTTAGTTCCTCACTCTTGGAGAGCAAGTGCTCTTAACTGTTGAGCCATTTCCCCAGCCCCCTTGGGTAAATTTTTTAATTAAAATTTTATGTGCCGGGTGTTGTGGTACACCCCTTTAATCCCAGCACTCGGGAGGCAGAGGCAGGAGGATCTTTGTGAGTTTGAGGCTAGGCTGGTCTACAGTGAGTTCCAGGACAGCTAGGACTACACAGAGAAACACTGTCTTGAAAAAAAAAAAAAAACAGTAAATGAACAGAACAGAATAGAATTTGATGTATGTGGGTGTTTTGCTTGCATATGTGTCTGCAACACATGCGTACCCCATCCCTACAGAGGCCAGAAAGGATGTTGGATCCCTGGAACTGAAGTTACAGATGGTTATAAATCACTAGGTGGTTTCTAAGGATCTAACCCAGGCCCTCTGGAGAGCAGCCAGTGCTTGTAACTGAGCTGTCCCTCCAGCCCAGGTAATATTTTTTAAAGTATTCACAAATCAGTAGCCGTATTCTTAAGTATGAGTATAATGCTTATGGGCCATAATTCCTCTTGTTTTTAATGGAAGGGCACTTGTCAGATTGTACACTAAACAACTAAACAGGAATGTAAGGTTTCATTTACAATTTTTTTCTGAATTACTAGTGACACAATAATACTTTTATGAAATATAATACATCATAGGATGATAATTTCCCCCATCACATTTTTAAACCTTTTAAGCTTCCTCCTTTTGGCCAGTGAGATGATGACATAGAGGGTACAGTGTTGCTCCAAGTCTGATGACATGAGTTCGATTTCAGGTCCCATGTGACAGAAAAAGAGGACTGATTTTGAACGCTGTCGTCTGACCTCCACACATGCATACTCATACATACAAATAAAAAATGTAGTAAATTTAAATGTATTAAGTGTTTTTTTCATGTATTTACACATATATATTAGATGTATTTTCCTGTAACTTACTTCAAGAAAGCCTCACCATATGTAATGTGCTTATCTTTATGTGTGTGAAATTTAACCATCATGTTTTATATAATTTTTCATATATAGAAGAAATTTCCAGGTAAAAGTTGGATAAATATTCTTAAAATATTGTTAATATAGTAAATTATATTAAAAATCTGGTCGATTTTAGTGTCATCTGTGTTAGCACTAAAGAAACATAAAAATGCTTAGTGGTAGAACACTTGCCTGTCGTGCACACAGCCCTATTTCCTTCCGTTACCAGCAAAGGGAAACAAAGCTAACATAAAGTATGTTCTAGACTAATAGCAAAATCACACAGACAGAGATTGGGATCAAGTTCTGAGCCACAAGAATATTGACAGTATTGTTTTTTGAGGATGATCACATGGGTTGTTTTGCAAGTGTGAAATTTCTGCTTGTGGCCTTTTGAACCATTAGTGAATGATATTAAAAGTTGAGTTTCTAGTATCAATTACAATGTCATTCATTTGACCTGGATTTTGGCTTTTCTAAATTAATAGATAAAGTTAGAATATAATTAGTTTGTCTCTGACCTCGAAACTGCAAACAGGAATGATTTAAAATGAACATGTTATGAATAATTATAGTATAGTTGGATCCTACATTGACTATACCCTTTTCCATCTTCATTTCAATCTGACTTTTTTCTCAGTAGAAAATGAATTATTAATATGTGTGTATGTGGCATTATTTCTGCGTTTTCCTTCATGTGAAAATGAGACTTTGTACTTGGATGCTACCCAGGTTTTCCATCAATACTCATGCCAGTCTCTGAATGAAATTTGAATTGAGTAATTAAATCACTTTAACAGAATTCAGTTAGCAAGAAAAAATGTTGTATAATATTGATTTCTGGGCTGAGATGTAGTTCAATGGGCAGAACACTTGCCTACCATTGCATTAAGTCCTGCTCAACATAAACTAGGTGTGGTGGCATATGCCTATCATCCCTGCACTCACAGTGGGGAGAATGAAGAGACGGGACAGGAGCAGCTACATAGCGAATTCCAGGCCAGCATGATCTGTCTTCAAAAAAAGGTCACACGACTTAAGTCTTTCTTTTTGACGAAGTTTTTGTTGTTTGTGAACAAGTTCTTGGACTTTAATTTTGCTTAACTATAGATAACCTTTGCATAAGATTTGACGAAATACTGCAGAAATAATGTTCTTTAACATTGTTAAGTTGTCCAATGACTGGGTTGTGTTGAGATTTTATTCCTGCAAAGTACTTAAGCTTATTAAAATGTAAATGTTTTTTCCTCTTTTGTCACCTTCAAAGTGTAGTGAATAACTTCCTTTTGGTGTGTTTTACATTCATAATTGATAAAATTATTATGTCTTTCTTTTTATGAATATATGAATTTCATCAAAGTTTATGTAACTTAAATATTGGGAGAAGAACTCAAACTGGGCTTGTACTTGTTAGAGGGGGATATGAGCCTTAACAGCAAAGAATGGTGTGTGTGAGAGGGAGGGCAGAGAGAGATCGAGATGACAAATTAAACAGGCTAAGAGAATTTGAATGTCAGTCTTTCACCATGATCAGAAAAGAGTCTTGGAAATAAGATACAAGCTTAAAAATACTCTGCTATTTTATAGCATTAGTTCTTTGACTATCAAAGTTATGTTAAAAGTTTGATTCTCTAGTTATCTCAGACCTATATATTAGGCATGGCTTAAGATGAGAATTAAAAAATTTGCACTAACAACTGTCATATGACGTTTATGGTAAGGTACTGCTGTATACCAGACAGTGATGAAATTTTGGGGGCTAACATCTTAATTAAGCTTTAACTTAAATATGGGTTTTTTCTCCCTTAATTTATAGGTTGTGGAATAAAACTTAGGATCAGCAAAGACATTTTAATTCACCAACCCTTTCCACTTGGAAATTTTCCTGGCTTAGATCAAGTTGTATTAGAGTTCATTTGTCTCTAGCCTTGAGATGGTAGAGATGCTCACATGGAGCTTTTCTTTGTTTCTGAATCTTGTTCTGGTGTTTGCTAAGCTGCGCATAGTGTGGAGAGATAGGATTTCCTTACTCCTTCAAGAGGAGTGTTTTTACAGTCTGAACTTCAAAGTACAGTCCATACATGGATATTAGTATATATTAGGCTATTTTTCTTTCTTCAAGAGAGTTCCTACTACACTAGTCTTTTTCTTCTCAGACTCAATAGTTTACTTTTAAAAATTAACCTTTATTTTATATGTATGAGTGTTTTGCCTGCATGTATGTCTGTGAACCATGTATCTGCAATTCTTGTAGAAGCTAGAATAGGGTATCCTATCCTGAGACTGGAGTTATAAGTGGTTATTAGCTAGCATGTAGGTACTTGCAATTAAACTTGGGTCTTCTGCAAGAGCAACCAATACTCTTAACCACTGAGGAATCTTTGTAGCCCTCACAGTTTTCCTCTTTTTTTTTTTTTTTTTTTTTTTTTTTTTTTTTTTTGGTTTTTCGAGACAGGGTTTCCCTGTAGTTTCTAGAGCCTGTCCTGGAACTAGCTCTTGTAGACCAGGCTGGCCTCGAACTCAGAGATCCGCCTGCCTCTGCCTCCCGAGTGCTGGGATTAAAGGCGTGCGCCACCACCGCCCGGCCTCCTCTTTCTTAATGGTTTTTCAAACAGCATTTCTCTGTGTCATCCTGGCCATTCTGGAACCTGCTTTGTAGACCAGGCTGACCTTAAACTCACAGAGATCTGCCTACCTCTGCCTCCCAAGTGCTAGGATTAAAGGCATGCACCAACTCTTGGCTACAGTTTATTTCTTTAAAAAAAAAAGATGCTATTGCAAGACTTGACTTGTATTTTTTTTCCTGATAGGACTTTTAGCTATAGAACCCAAGGCATCCTGTGGTAGAATATCTAGTGCTAGTAACTGAAAGTGTGGCATTAGCAAACTCTAGTTTTTTTCCCTCTGGCAGAGCTAGAAGGACAGATATCTTGAACTGATCCTAGATTCTTCCTTGAGATCATCTTGCTTTTACTTCAGTGAATGCATAATTTGCTTGACAAACATTGACTGGTATAATTCACATGATTTAGATTTTTGATATAGAAATTAATACATTGAGTGGTATATGCTTTAGTAGAATTATGTTTAGAATATGAGAATATAATTGAGTTATTTTCCACAAATATGATATGTGAATTGTGTAATATAGCGAACTAGTTAGAACTGACCAGGTAGACACATGGGAAAACCTTTTTAGATACAGGCAGTTGAATGAGCAAATGGGAACACATAAGCTGTGTGGGGTTAGTTGGTTGATGTGTTAAGTATTGTCCATATAAATCCACCAACAAGGAGCAAAAGTTTATTTTGGACCATGGTTTCAGGGATTCAGTTCACAACCAGGTGTCTCCACTTCTGGCCTGTGGTGAGGTAGACACTATGATCAGAACCCATGATCAGAGCTGCTTGTGAAGCCCTGTTGCCAAGCCTGATCAGCCTGAGTCTGATCCCCACACTCACATGGTGGAAGGAAGAAACTGTGTAGGAGAGTGGTGGGCTGCATTCCCGCCCCGCTCCCACACAGCTAGCTTTACACCCGAAATAACAACACACAAATTGTATTCATTTAAACACTGCCTGGCTCATTAGTTTCAGCCTCTTATTGGCTAATTCTCATATCTTGCTTTAACCCATATTTAGTAATCTGTGTAGTACCACGAGGGATGGCTTACCAGGAGAGATCTTAGCCTGCATCCATCTCGGAGAGGAGAGCTATGGCGTCTGCCTGAGGCATCTGCCTAACTCTGCTTTCTTTCTCCCACAATTCTGTTCTGTCTACTCCACCCACCTATGTTCTGGTCTATCAGGTCAAGCAGTTTTCTTTATTAATTAACCAATGAGAGTAATACATGGACAGATGACCCTCCTCCATCAAAACTGATGGAAGTCGTCTTCTGACCTTCACATGCATTGTGGCGCACACGCACCTGTGTTTATACATGTACAGCTACACACAAAAATATAAATTGAGAGAGTTGTGAAATGAAAGACCAGAAAGTTTTAAAAAAGAAAAAAAAAGGCTGCTCACCTCATAGCAGATGGGGAAAAGATCCCTAAAATTTGATTCTTCAAAGTCATGACCCCAGTGACCTAACATCCCTGCTAGCCCCATCTCCTACAGGTTGTACTACCTTCCATTGTGCAGCAGACTGGTAACTAAGTCTTTTATATGTGCATCTTTCAGGGACATTTAATATCCAACTCATAACAGCTGACATATCAGGGACTTAGAGTAGATGGTAAAGAATCCTTAGCTATAAGGCTAGAAAACTAGATTTTATCCAAAATATCTTTAGGTAAGGTATTGAAATACCAAATTCATATATATTAGAAAGATAATTCTGGAAGTAGCATAGAAACTAAACAGTAGAGTTGTAGATATGGACATGTAGTTATAGAGGGTCAGTCTGGCATTCTGCTTCTCAAACATAGTGTCTTATTAGCATTATTTAGAATTTGTGTTAAGAATACAGAGGACCCAGGTTTGATTCCCAATACGCAAATGGTGATTCACAGCTGTTACTCCAGTTCCAGGGAATCCTATGCCCTCTTCTGGCCTCTACAGGTACTGCATGCATATATGACAAATGCCAGCAAAGTACCAACATTAAACTAAGAAAAAAATACAAATTTTGCCTGGCATAGTGGCACATCCTTTTAAAACCCCATCACTAGCTGGGTGGTGGTGGTACATGCCTTTAATCCCAGCACTTGGGAGGCAGAGGCAGGTAGATCTCTGAGTTTAAGGCCAACCTGGTCCATAAAGGACAGCCATAACTGTAACACAGAGAAACCCCATCTTGAAAAATCAAAAATAAATAAATAAAAATAAAATAAAACAAAATCCCAGCACTCAGGAGATAGAATAAACAGATCTCTGTGAGTTCAGTGTCAGGCTGGTCTGCATAGTGAGATTCTACATAGTGAGTTCCAAGCCAATTAGGGCTATATAGGAAGAACTTGTCAAAAATGAAAGATGTGGGGGGAGGGAGGAAGGAGAAAATCTTTTGGCAGCACTAAACATTAAATTCTCTCTTTTGTTTTTGTTTTGTTTGGAGGCAAGGTCTCACACTCAGGTTTGCCTGGAAGAGGTGCCATTCATTACCTCCCAAGTACTGGGATTATAAGCATGCACCACCATGCCCAGCTGCTGTATTTCTTTAAAAAAATTACTTACCTTGTTTTTGTGTGTCTGTATGTGTCTCTCTGTGTGTGCACACACACAAATGTTCCATGGCATACATGTTAAGGTCAGAGGACCCCCTGATGGAGTCAGGTCCCTCCTTCCACTGTGTGGTCTCCGTCTCCCTAGTCCTCCTCTGTCACTTTTTACAGTTTGCAGTTCACTGCTGAAATTTCAAGTTGATTGTTGTTAAATACAGTAAATTCATATTTTGAATTATAATGACTCAATAGAGACAAATATTTTGAGTTAGAAAATGTGTACTAATCATATATCTTAGTTAGGGTTTTATTGCTGTGAAGAGACACGTGATCATGACAACGGGTACAGAGGAAAACAATTGAGGTGGCGGCTTACAGTTCCACAGAGTTAGTCTCTTATCGTGGCGGGGAGCATGCAGGCATGCAGACATGCAGGCAGACAGACAGACGTGGTGCTGGGGGAGTAGCTGAGAGTCCTACATCTGGCAGGCAACATGAAGCCAATTAAGACACTGGGAAGTATCCTGAGCATAGGAAACCTCAAAGCCTGCCCCCACAGTGACACACTTCCTCCAAAAAGGCCATAGCCATTCTAACAAAGCTGCACCTCCTAATAGTGCTACTCCCTATTAATTTATGGGGGCCGGTTACATTCGGACTACCACATCATAGAAGAATTATAGGCTATGGTAACTAAGCACTAGTGAATGAAACCTTTGATCACTGTAAGTACATTTAACTTTCTTCATATGAATGATTAATTAATGTCTTATAATTGCTAGATGACTTTTAAAAGTTGTGTGTCTGTGTGTCTGTCTGTCTATCTGTCATGTCTGCACATGAGTTTGTGTATGTACATTCAGGTACCTGCAAAGGCCAGAAGAGGTTGTCAGAATCCCCTGGAGCTGGAGTTAAAGGTAGTTGTGAGCTGTTCATCATGGGTGCTGGGATCTGAGCTCTGATAATCTATATTCTATAAGAGCAACAAGAACAAGTGCTCTTAACTGTCAAGCAGTCTCTCCAGACTCAGGCAGCTTTTTTTTTTAAAGAAAAATATAAAAGTATGAATAAATGAATAAACTTACTATTGATTTTTGGTCAGTTTCTGGGAGTGGATTTCACAAAATTGTAAATGTTTTTTTTTTTTTAAATGCTCAAGTGGGCCTGGTGGTGGTAGTGCACACCTTTAATCCCAACACTCAGGAGGCAGAAACACAGACAAGTGGATCTCTGAGTTTGAGGCAAGCCTGGTCTACAGAGTGAGTGTAAAACAGCCAGGGCTGCACAGAGAAACCCTGTCTCGAGAAACCAGAAAACAAACAAAAAACCAAAGTCAAAAACTCATGGTGAGGTCTTGAGATCATAGGCCCTGGTTGGGTGGGGCTGCTGAATACAGTCCTTTAGTTAAACTGATATAATATCAAGCTGATTTACAAATATATGTGCTTATATCCATAGGAAAACCCTCTCTTGAAAAAACAAACAACAACAACAAAACAAAAAGAAGCTCAAATGGAGAAATTTAAATAATTCTATAAAACAGTTTTTATTTAGTAGAGTTTATTGTGTTTAAGGCTATAATTTATATGATGTATTGGTAATTTGTTTATAATTAGAGGAAGGAGGTGTAGTTATAAGCCAAGACTTTCTTCTCTTGGAGTGTTTATATATGTAGTAGAGTTACAGAAGCCTGAAATCTAAAAGCACCATTTGATTAGAATCTCAGTGTCACCCTTTCGAGAGTTCTGAGCATTACAGTTGAATAGGCCATCTCCTGTCTCAGCAGTTCCATCATTCATCTAAGACACAGAGAGTAACTATCTGCTTAGGTAGATGATACTGCTGAGGGAATAAAACAAAGGGTCTCTAAGACCACACCAGTTTATCTGGAGTACTTCTGTCATTCTTTCTCCTAACACATTTTGGTACTTTTTATATAACATGAATTTATAATTAGGCTGCCCTGGGAAATAAAAAAGAAATTTATTTATTTTCTTGATATTTTATATTCCTTATAGCATAATGCCCTTAATAATAGAGGTTTAATAGTACATACTGAAAATTAGAAAAGTCTCTACATAAATTATATCCTTATTTGCTCTAGGAATATGAAGCACGAACAGGGAGAACCTGTAAAGTACCACCTCAGTCTTCAAGACGTAAGAATTTTGAGTTTGAGCCACTTTCTACCACTGCCCTGATTCTTGAGGACCGGCCATCGTAAGTATTTAGTGATCATTAGGTTCATTATTTATACTTAAAGTTAGATTTAATTGTTCTCACTATTTCATCTAAAATAGAACTTAAATACAGGAAGGGATTTTTTTATTCTGTTTCGTTTTGAGATAGGATCTCATTTAGCCCAGGCTGGTTTTAAATCTAATGTTTTCCTGTTGTACTTCCCAGTGTAAACTTATAGGATGCATCACCATGTATCCTAAAACGAACAGGAAAAAATATATTTTTGATGTTCAGGCTTTATCTTTATAGCCTTACTATGTAGACCTGGCTGTCCTGGAACTTTTTATGTAGAGCAGTGCTGGAACTAAAGGTGTGCACCACCACAACCCAGCCCTTATAAAACACAATCTTTATTCTTTCCAGGAATGATGATGTGTACCTGTAGTCCCTTCTGTCCAGGAGCTGAGGTAGGAGTGTCACTTGAAACCACAAATTTATGATCAGGCTGGGAGATGCATACATACATACATTCATACACACACAGACACATACATACATACATACATACATACATACATACATACCACACACACGCACATCCAAGACTTTAGTCTCAGAGCTGTACCACCACCAATAAAACCAACTTTTTTTACGTCTATTTCTATTTTCAACACAGTATTCTTTATCTTATGACAAGCATTACTAGGGGATTATTTTGGTTTTGATGTCTAATATGTATACCAATCCTTGGCTTTTATATCATATAACTACTGAATGCCAACAAGCTCATTTACTACTACTAAGAATCTATTCTTGGGCTGGAGAGGTAGGTCAATGGTTAAAAGCACTGGCTGCTCTTTAAGAGGACCCAGGTTCAATATTCAGTACCCACATGGCAGCTCACAATGAGTCCAGTTCCAGGCCATCTTCCTGCCTCTGGGTACCAAACATACACATGGTGCCTAGAAGTACATGAAGTCAAAACACCCATACACAGAATAATAATCAATTAAAACATCTTTTCTGGGGGCTGGAGAAATGGCTCAGAGGTTAAGAGCACTGGCTGCTCTTCCAGAAGTTCTGAGTTCAATTCCCAGCAACCACATGGTGGCTCACAATCATCTATAATGGGATCTGGTGCCCTCTTCTGGCAGAACACTGTATACTTAGTAAAGTCTTAAAAAAAAATCTTTTCTTAGGGGTTGGCTACAATTTAGGAGTAGAGTGTATGTTTAGAATGTGCAAGGCCCTGGGTTCAGTCCCTAGCAGGTATGTTACACCCTTACTAAAGCAATACTATTTGTTTCCTAATCTCTTTCCCCCTCTCTGAGTCTCCTGGGTTGTGTTTTTGTTTTTGTTTTCATTTTTCTTTTTCTGTCATCTTGCCACTTCGCTGGTCTGTATCTGTTACCTTGTTGAACATAAAAATAAACAATCTGGTGGGCTGGAGAGATGGCTCAGTGGTTAAGAGCACTTCCTGCTCTTCCAAAGGTCCTGAGTTCAATTCCCAGCAACCACATGGTGGCTGATAACCATCTGTAAATGAGGTCTGGTGCCCTTTTCTGGCCTTCAGGCATACACACAGACAGAATACTGTATACATAATAAATAAATATTTAAAAACAACAACAAAAAATAAAAAATCTGGAGCTAAACAAAAGTAGAATGTTTTGTAGAAGTTTTCAAAGAAGATGAAAGGCTGGGATTGGGATTATAAGGGCATTTAAGACTAAAAATTGTGGCCCTCATACAACTTTTTAATTGGATAGAATTGGGTGTGAGAATGATTTGGATTCTCACAGATATACATCTGCCCATTGATCACCATAGTCGACTGGACTGATCTGTGTGTCTCACTTACCCCTCTGCATGTGTTGAAGGGTTCTTGCACGTATTGCCATTGGTGGGAAAGTTGACCATGGAGAGATAACGCCTTTAATACCAGCACTCAGGAGGCAGAGGGAGGTGGATCTCTGTGAGTTTAAGGCCAACCTGGTCTACAGAGTGAGTTCTAGGGCAGCCAAGACTATCCAGAGAAACACTGTCTTGAAAAACCAAACCGAGAGAGAGAGAGAGAGAGAGAGAGAGAGAGAGAGAGAGAGAGAGAGAGAGAGAGAGAGAGAGAGAGAGAGAGAGAGAAAGAGAGAACGCCAAACACTACCAATTTTTTGGGCACTAGATTAAGCCCTGGGCTGGCCCTGTGGTTTATTTTTTTTTTTACACATATAAACATTTAAGTCGTAGAACTTGTTACCCATGACCTTTACAATAAGAATGAGTTCTACTGACTGATAAACAGAGCTCAGGTCTAGAAGGATCTGTCATATAGGATAGATTCTATTGGTGGAGGATGCCAAAATACATAGGGCCTCTTTCATAGGGATGTGTTCTATTCACTTGGGAGACAAAGCTCAGGATCAGGACCTAAACAATGCTCAGGATATTGGGGGATCCAGGAAGGCTGGCTCATAGAGTAGCAAAAAGATCACTAAGTTGATTGACTACTTTTCACTCTGGCATTCTAGGTGACTATGTATTATTCATTTCCTTCCACTGAAAATAACAGGCCCGCGTGATTGGCAATCCTGGTTTCTCCAGTACTTATTCTAAGCTCTGCTTCCTACATATGTCCTTCCTAATGCAGTGTGTTTGGTTGACGAGAATGATCTTCCATGATAGTGTCTGATTAAGTAGTTAACATTCCCCTTCTAGAACCTCCAAATGAGTTCTTAATTTAGTAACTTTATTCTCAATAATTTTTACATTGATTTTTTTTTTTTTAAAAAGGCTTTTTAGGAACCTGGTAATAGGAGCTGGTAGTACTGACTCACAGCTGCTACTCCAGCACTTGGATGGCTGAGGCAAAAGCATTGCTGTGAGTTGGAGGCCACCATATGCTATACAGTAAGATTTGTACAACCCTGGGGTATCCAGTGAAATCCCTGTTTCATCCTCCCTGTCCCCACCCCCTACAGTTAGTAATGAGACCATGTAAAAGTTTTACTTCAGACTTCCAGGTATAAAAATGAACTCGGCCAATTCCTAGATTCTATTCTTAGGAAGAATCATTTGCAGGAAAGCAAGGATGATTAGATAAGCAAGGAAAAAATATTTGGTTGAGGATCGTTAAATAGACTCCAAACTAAGCAGGTAGCTTATTCTATTACTCTAAATTTAATATAGTAATTAATTAGAGTAAGTGTTGGAGCTTCCCCCTTGTGTCTGGTCATCTGTAATCTAGAGGTTAAATGTGATCTCTGTTTCATTTAACTTTGATTTGCTATAATGAATTCTTAAATTTGAATAGGGCCATTCTAGAAGGAAATGATTTATATAACTTATATAATTGCCATTTTAAAAGGTGCTTGAATATGGAAATGCTTAATCACTCATTACTTGTCTCCTCTTCAATGAATTGAAAAAAATAGGTGCAGAGAACTGAAGTAAATGAAAATTCAGTCTTATGAAGGATAAACCAGATGGTAATCCATGAATACGAAGTGGAACACCTACCTTTTCTCTCCCAGAATACCTTTTGACAGATTTGGGTCAGATAACATCTATCCAGTTAGATGCTGAGAAGCTGGAGCAGAGTCCTTAGTAACTTTGTAGGTTTTGTTTGTTTGTTTTCCTGTTCGTGGATGCAGACAGGTTCAAGATACCCTGTTTTTTGTTTGTTTGTTTTGTTTTGAGGCAGGGTCTCACTCCTTAACCCACGCTATTTTAGAGCTCATTATGTAGATCATACTGGCCTCAGGCTGACAGAGATCCACCTGCCTCTACCTCCTGGGTGCTGGGTGCTGGCTTACTTTTGAATTCAACTTACTGGTAATGACATTTTCTTAGCTGTGAGATATTATCTATGAGAGCGGTACAGAAAGGGCAAAGGGCCAGAGAAAAGACTCAGTTGGTTAAAGGTACTTAAAGGCAATAAGTCATAGTTATTGCCTGTGGTCAGTATTGTCATTGGTCACCTTGATACAAACCCATAGTTACCTGAAAAGAGGGAGCCTCAACTAAAGAAGGGCATATGTGTGAGGTATTTTCTTTGTTACTGTTATTGTAGGAGGGCCCAACCCCCCGTGTGTAGTGCTACCCCTGGGCAGGCGTTGTAAGAGAGCAGGCGGAGCATTAGCCAGGGTCTGCCCACTAAGCAGCACTCCTCCATGGTCTCTGCTTCAGTTTCTGCAGCCAGGTTCCCACCAGGAGCTCGTGCTGTGCCTTCTCTTGGTTATGAGCAGCAACATGGAAGCTGAAATAAACCCTTTCTTCTCTAAGTTGATTTGGATCAGGATGATCGCAGCAACAAGAAAACAAACTCGAAGATTGTTCTTGCAGAGAACCTATTCTATTGGTTCCCAGCACCCATGTTGGGTAGCTACAACTGCCTGTAACTTCAGTTCCAGAGAATCTGATGCCCTCTGGCTTCTGTGTGCAACTACATATATGTGGCGCACATAAACACACAGAGATACACATACGGCCATATAAAAATATAAATCTTAGAAAAAATGGGCAGAATTTCCTCTTTAGCGTGGAATTGGTGCTGGACGCTTCCTCCTATTCAAATACAAGTGATAATGTAAAAAGTTTCTTTTCCAAAGGAAACCTGTGCTTGGTTCTCCCTTTTCTCTCTTGTTCCATAGTTTTAGATGCATCTGGAGTCACTGAGTACATAGGATTCGTTTTACATTGCACAGATTTTTATGGTTGAAACTTTTTTTTTTACAGATGGAACAATGATACTATTTCATCACCTGAAATCTTAGAAGATTTCAAATACAGTACTTCCTGTAAATTTATCCTTGTGTGTGTGTGTATGCCTTTTCCTCAACTTATATAACTAAAAATCAAGAAATCCACAGAGAAACCATTTCAAAAAATAAAAACAAAAGAAAAAAACAAAAATTAAGACATCCCTAAGGAATATGATATATCCAGATACCCAGATACACTAATATGTTGCTGTGTTTCTAGTAAATTTGTTAAAGAAAAAAAAAAACACTGATACTTATAACACTTTTTAAAAAAGTATCAGTGGGTAAAATTGCTTCTATTTTTCTTCTAGCAACATCTTTGACAATTTCAGCAACAGCTTCTTTGAGATAGGGTCTCACTACATGGCTCAAGCTGTTTAGCATTTGTAATCCTTTTGCCTTGGTTCCTTGCCTACATGTGCACCAATACCAAACTGAATAATAGAAATTCTGAAAGGTGCTAGTGAAAGGTGACTATGGTTATATGAACAAGAATGGCCCCCAGAGTCCCATTGTCTTAGTGTTCTATGGCTGTGAAGAGACACCATGACCAGAGCAGCTCTTATAAAAGAAAGCATTTAACTGGGGCTTGCTTACAGTTTCAGAGGTTTACTCCATTTTCTTTTTTAATTGTTTTTTGTTTGTTTTTGTTGAGACAGGGTTTCTCTGTTTAGCCTTGACTGTTCTAGAACAGGCTGGCCTCTAACTCAGAGTATGGCCTGCCTCTGCCTCTTGAGCACTGGGATTAAAGGCTTGTACCACTGCCCCCTGTCAGGTTTAGCCCATTTTCATCATTAGTAGGGATCATAGGCAGACGTAGTACTGGAAGAGAAGTCAAGAGTTCTATATCTGGATCCACAGGCAGCAGGAAGAAACATTGGAGCTGGTTTGGGCTTTTGAAACCAGAAGCACCCCCCCCCCCGCCACCCCTACTTCCAGTGACACACTTCCTCCAGCAAGGCCACACTTACTCCAGCAAGGTCTCACCTCCTAATCCCTCTCAAATAGTCCCACTTCCTAATGACCAGGCATTCAAATTCTAGATGATTGTGAGCCACCTTGTGGTTGTTGGGAATTAACTCAGGAAGGCAGTGCTCTTACTATCCAGTCCCTGCACCCTACCTCTTGTCAAACTATTTTTAAATGTGTATAATTTTTTAGTTGTATGTCAAAAGGGTTTATGAAAAACGTCAAATCAAAGATTCAATGCAATGCCCATCAAAATCCCAGCAAAATTCTTCAAAGACCTCGAAAAAATGGTACTCAACTTCATATGGAAAAGCAAAAAACCCAGGATAGCCAAACAATCCTGTAGATTAAAAGAACTTCTGGAGGCATCACAATCCCTGACTTCAAACTCTACTACAGAGCTACAGTACTGAAAACAGCCTGGTATTGGCATAAAAACAGAGAAGTCAACTAATGGAACTGAATCGAAGACACGGATATCAATCCAAACATCTTTGAACACCTGATCTTTGACAAGGAAGCAAAAAATATCAAATGGAAAAAAGAAAGCATATTTAGCAAGTGGTGCTGGCATAACTGGATATCAACATGATGAAAATAGATCCATATCTTTCACAATGCATAAAACTCAAGTCCAAATGGATCAAAGACCTCAACATAAAGCCAGCCACACTGAACCTTATAGAAGAGAAAGTGGGAAGTACATTTGAACGCATTGGCATAGGAGGCTGCTTCCTAAATATAACCCCAGTAGCACAGACACTGAGAGAAACAATTAATAAATGGGACCGCCTGAAACTTAAAAGCTTCTGTAAAGCAAAGGACGCGGTCAACAAGACAAAACAACAGCCTACAGAATGGGAAAAGATCTTCACTAACCCTACATCAGACAGAGGTCTGATCTCCAAAATATACAAAGAACTCAAGAAATTGGACACCAAAAGAACACATAATCCATTTTTTTTAAAAAAAAAAGTGGAGTACAGGCCTAAACAGAGAACTCTCAACAGAAGAATCTAAAATGGCTGAAAGACACTTTAAGGAAATGTTCAACATCCTTAGTCATCAGAGAAATGCAAATCAAAACAACTCTAAGATTCCATCTTACATCTGTAAGAATGGCCAAGGTCAAAAACACTGATGACAACTTATGCTGGGGAGGTTGTGGGGAAAAGGAAACACTTCTGCATTGCTGGTGGGAATGCAAGCTGGTACAACCCCTTTGGATATCAGTGTGGCGATTTCTCAGAAAATTAGGAAACAACCTTCCTCAAGACCCAGCAATACCACTTTTGGGTATATATCCAAAGGATGCTCAATTGTGCCACAGCACACGTGCTCAATTATGTTCATAGCAGCTTTGTTTGTCATAGCCAGAACCTGGAAACAACCTAAATGCCCCTCGACCAAAGAATGGATAAGAAAAATATGGTACATTTACACAATGGAGTACTACACAGCAGAAAAAAATAACATCTTGAATTTTGCAGGCAAATGGATGGAGCTAGAAAACATTATTTTGAGTGACGTAACCCAGACCCAGAAAGACAATTATCACATGTACTCACTCATAGGTTGTTTTTAAACATAAAGCAAAGAAAGCCAGCCTACAAAACACAATCCCAGAGAACTTAGACAACAATGAAGACACTAAGAGAGACTTACATAGATCTAGTCTACATGGGAAATAGAAAGTAGAAAAAGACAAGATCCTGAGTAAATTGGGAGCATAGGGACCTTGCATAGGGAGGGTTGAAGGGGGGAGGGAAGAGGCAGGGAGGGGAGCAGAGAAAAATGTAGAGCTCAATAAATATCAATAAAATTTTTTTAAAAAACCAACAAATCTAGGAGTGGATATAACGAATAACCTGAACACACTGCCTAAGATCTGAAATGTTTAAATATCTAAACATGAGTCAACCATATGGCTTGTATAAAACTATGACATTTAAGAACCTGAATTATGACTCTAGGAACTCCAAAAGACAAGAAGCAGCTCCTGCGAGTTGTTCTTTGACCTCCATACACAGCACCACCCACACACAAATAAATGCAATACAATTTTTGTTTGTTTGTTTTTAGAGATAGGCTTTCTCTGTAGCTTTGGAGCCTGTCCTGGAATTAGCTCTTATAGACAGAGCTGGCCTCCCACTCACAGAGATCCGCCTGCCTCTGCCTCCTGAGTGCTGGGATTAAAGGCGTGAGCCACCACCACCTGGCACAATACAATCTTTTAATAAATAAATACGGGGCTGAGAGATAAGTGATTAGAGCATTTACTGTTCTTTCAGAGAACCCACATTCAGTTCCGAGCACCCACATGGGTAGCTCACGGCCATCCTTAACACAGTTTCAGGGGATCCAACAACTTCTGGCTCTGGCAAGTATCTGCATACTTGGGACACAAATAGGTAAACTCAGGTTCACATATATACATAAAATAAATCATTCTTAAAAATAAATGTATGCTTACATACAAAAACACAACTATAAATGTCTTTATATATCATAAATATCAGGGATCTAAATTCCAAGTTTGTTTTGAAATGCGGAATTCCTTTCTGCCTTTATTTACCTTTTCTTTGTTGAGGCAGGGTGGACCAGGCTGACCTCACAGAACGCTTTCTGAGTGCTCCCCGTGTCTGCTCATTTACATTTTCTGTGAAAGTAACTTTAGGTTAGCAATATTTATATCTGCTTCTAGAAAGGTAGTAAATTTAAAAGATGTTTAAAATTTGGCCTTTTTTTTTTTTTTTTTTAAACAGGAACCTTCCTGCGAAGTCTGTGGAGGAAGCTTCACGTCACCGGCAGGAGTATGACGAGATGGTGGCCGAGGCGCGGAAGCGAGGTCGCGTTGACTGACAGTGTTGTAGCTAATTTACACATTTTAACTATTTAATTTTCTCATAAAGATAATTCTTATTATTCTATAGCTTTTTTTATAATTTAGGTTTGTTTTGTTGTTTGTTTTGGCTTAGGTTTTTTATTTTAATTTTTTAAGACAGAGTCTCACTTTGAAGCCACTCTGGCCTTGAGCTCCTCATATATTTCAGGACTCAGTCTTTCTAGTTCTGGGATTGCAGGTGTGAGCCACCATGCCCAGATTTAGTATTGTTTTTGTTTTTTTTTTAAAAAGAAAATTGTAAGAATTCATGAGCTCATTCCTGTTGTTTCTCTTTAATAGTATTTAGACTTTTGGCCTTTTACAATATATTTTTTTCATGCAGTGACAGTCACTCTTCCAGTGTTACTTTAGTTTTCTCTATTACTGTGAGAATATAATTTGAACCTAAAATTTGCTTTTATAATTAGTAAAGTCCACCTAAAGTCTCAGCGTTGCCATTTGGTTAGGTTTATAAACCTTCTCATTTGCACAATTTATGTTTTTATTCATTCCTTTTTCCTCCAACTCCCACCTATATAAGTGTAGTTTAACAGTGTATGTAATATGTGTTGACCATCATTAGTTAAGGATAAATACTCATTTTTATAAATATGTATTTCTAATATAGATTATATTTATTTTAAATATGTTTTAAGACAAAATTTATTTACTGATCCCCCCCCCCTTGACTTAAGTGAACGGAATGGAGTATGTAGTAATAGCATATAGTTCCGCTTTATGCTCTGCTTTGGAAGTAGTGTTGTGTCTTTAATGTTAGAGTAAGCATAATGGATATAAGCCCAGTAATAGCCTTCTAAAATGCCTAATTACTTGAACATTGGTTGAGTTTATTTTAATATATATACTTATGAATATTTGTTGAATTTGTGGCTGGCTTGGTCTACAGAGCAACACAGGGCTACACAGAGAAACCCTGTCTTGAAACCGCTCCCCAAAATTCATAGCCAGTAAGCTTTTATTTACTACTTTATCTTGACTTTACTATTTGACTAATATTTATTGAGAAGTAGATGGTACATTATGTAGTAGAAATAATAATAAATTGAGAAATTAAGATGAATCCTTTTTAATGTGATCTCTGATTGTGAAACTCTAAATAGGTCCACTGTTTCCTTATCTATAACTTTGGAAGCAGGTGACTATATTGGATTTTCAACCTCTTATTTAACACATTTTTCTTAAAGACATCTTACATACAGTCTGAATACATAAAAGATAGATGTAGAGCCAGTGCTTGGCTTCTTTCTTGCCTCTTGAAACAGTTTCTGAGGCACGTATGATACACAATTTGAAAATACTTTGGCTAGTTGATCTCCTACAAGGTCTAAATTTTTTTAAAATAACTTTCAATGTTTTTGTTTGTTTTTTGTTTGTTTTTTAAGACAGTGTTTCTCTGTGTAGCTCTGGCTATCCTGGAACTTGCTCTGAAGACCAAGCTCACCTTAAACTCACAGAGATCCGCCTACCTCTGCCTCCTGAGTGCTGGGATTAAAGGCGTGTACCACCATTGCCCATCTTATAACTTTTGATTTATAGCTCACTTCTCTTTATATTTGAGGCAGCTTTTGTTACAAGATTGTGACCTCTAAACTCAGAAGTGCATTATTTTTGTTTGTTGAAATTTTTCATTTTAACCTAATTAGTAAAATAAAACACTATGCTAAAAAGTATTTATAAAGTAATAGTGTCATTGGCAAAATAATTTTAAATATCATATTGTTTTTATTGAAATTAGTAAATCCATTGTATGAAAATGGCTCTTGGCTAGTTGCTTGCAGGTTTTTTAATATAATTATTTCATCAACAGATTTCATTTTGTAGATTAAATAAACAGAATTATGTGGTACAACCAGCTAGGCATAGTGGTGGTACACATCTGTATTCCCAGCCCTAGGGAGGCAGTGCTAGAAGGATGAAGTACATGTGAGGACAGCCTGGTAAATGCAATGCATTCCAGGCTGTCTAGGAAGAGAGCCTGTCTTAAGACAGCCTGGGGATGTAAAGCAGTTGGGAGAATGACTGCCTAATGTGGGCAGAGTCCTGGGTAGACCCTCATACTGCATAAGCTAGGAGTGGTGGCACTCACCTGTAATCCTAGAACTTGAGAGGTAGAAGAAGAAATATCAGGAGTTCAGGATTATCCTAGCTTCGTAACAAGTTTGAAGCAAGCCTGGGCTCCCTGAGACCCTGTCTTACAAATAATTAAAGGCTATAAAAGAGAAACAAAGGCAAAGAAAAATGTAGAACAGCCAGGCAGCATAGGCAGCCTTGCAGAACCTTGTCTCAATGAAAAAGCAAAACAGAGAACAACCAGAAAGAAGTAACAGCAATTTACTGGTCATTTTTAAAAAATTCTTTTTGCTCTTTACCCCATTACTTTTGTGAGATGGAAGATGGTACTTTAGAATGATGTTAGACCAGGGTTTTGTTTCTTTTTCTCCCTTTTCCTTCCTCTCTACTACAAGAAGATTCTTCTTGAAGGAACCTTTTTATAGACTTAGGTACAAAAGGAAGGGATTTTGATCTAGCTCATTTGTATTGAAATAATTCTTACTTGTTCAAAACAGAAATTAAAGAAGCACATAAAAGAAAAAGAATAATGAAAGAACGATTTAAGCAGGAAGAAAGCATTGCAAGTGCAATGGTAATTTGGATCAATGAGATACTGCCCAATTGGGAAGTAATGTAAGTAAGCAGATTTTCCAGAAGTTTAGTGTGTCTCCAAATATTTCATCTTTTCCAAGTCTATATTATCACTTCTCAGCATGTATCTTATGCTGTAGCTAAATTTTACTATTAACCATTGCCTGACTCGCCTCGTGTTCACCTCTAACCCTCATGAGCTCCCGTCTCTACTCATCCTCTTCTTACTGACCGTCCTCTGTGCTGCTAAAATCTCATGTGTCCTCTGGAACCCATGGAATATGAACTGACTCAGGAAACTTTTAGTCTTCTCAATTACTATTTTTCTTAATTCTAATATAACACTAATTGTAAGAGATTTATTATTGAAAGAGGTCATTAAATAGAAAAATATAAGGTACGTTTATCAGATGTTAAAAGTGTTTCTAAAGTTAAGTATGATGGTACATGCCTGTAATCCGAGTAATCTGGATGCTCAGACAGGAGGATTACCATGAATTCAGTGCCAGCCTGTGTAATATAGTGAGTTCCAGACCAGCTAGAACTACCTAGAGAGACAGCATCTATAAATAAATAGATACATAAGAAAAGAAAGAAGATTAAAAACAATAAAAGGTATTTTTAAATGCTGTTCTCTTAAGTGAGAAAATACATGAAATACAATCTTTCCCCTGTGAAAGTTCTATGATACTTTGAGGCTAATATTCCTCTTGCCTTTTTGTTCCTTCACCTTTTTGGTCTCTTCCTTTTTGACAATATTTCTACATATGTTTTATCTTCCCTCTGGACTAAAGGGTTGAAGGATACTTTCTACAATGCATGTAGGATGTACATTGACAATTTGTTAAATATTGGAAATGTGACAGACACAGTAGTCCCACTTATCTGTACTCTTATTTGGAAAGATTTGGTTACCTGTGGTCTAAAAGTAGAAGATTAACTAACTGAATATAAATAGAAAATTCTAGAAATTAAAACTCAGAAGTTTAAATTGTATGTTTTTCTGAGAACCTCAGTGAAATCTATTCTGCACTACTTTGTCCTGGCCATAAATCATCCTTTGTCCAACATCTCCATGGGGTATACAAGGCCTGTCTACTACTCACTCTGTGACATTTCAGTTTCCTGAGCTGCTGTCATAGATGGCAGAGCTTCTGTTAAGTACCTCTTCTTTGACTGATGTAACAGTAGGGATCCTGGTGATCACATTTGTCAAAGAGAAGCTGTAAAGGACTTCCTTTACATAGAAGTACCCTAATTTATATAACATTTATCATAGTATATCCTTTTATTGTTAGCTATTGTTCATCTCTTATTGTGTCTAAATTACAAATTCAACTTTATCTCTAGAGTTTGGTATTATTTGTGGTTTTGGAGTTTAGAATATATTCCCTGCAGATAAAGAAACTATTCTATTGTCTATGTTAAGTAGTTACATTTGAGTCTTAGTTCTATAAGGCAGTTATATTTTTACTCACATTTATCTTACTCAAGGTTATCTAGCTCATGCTTGGAGAAGCTAAGTGTTGTGCTCAGGGTTATACAATGAGTGGCTCAATTAGACTTGAATCCAAGTGAGCTACTGCTCCTTAAGACCTAGGGGCTCATCCAGCCCCACCCATAGTCGGTTCTTCGTGATTTTAGTTTTGGTACTGAACTGGTAGTTCATTTTATGTCCTTTTTATTTTTAATAATTTTCCATATGGTTCTGATTTTTTGATTATATATTAAATAAGTAACATCTGTCTGGGGCCATTCCCTTTAATTCCCCGCAGTCCATCTTAGAGGCTTTCACAGTCCTCAGGCATGAACTCAAAGGAAAGAATGCATTACATACTTACCTCTTTAAGTTCTTAAAAATCATCTGGTGACTTGGCCGTAGGTAAACCAGTATGCAACTAGTATTTTTGGTATAAAAAGTAACTTTTTCCTTTTTTCTCCTCCTTTAATTCTAGGCGTAGTACAAGAAGAGTTCGAGAATTGTGGTGGCAGGGATTGCCCCCTAGTGTTCGTGGGAAAGTTTGGAGTCTAGCTGTAGGAAATGAACTAAATATCACTCCTGGTTTGTATTCTATATTCAGTTATTCCCACACATACAAATTATCATCTTCAGAGTTTTATAAATCATGTTAGTTAGAGTTGCCATTTAAAAGACACTGCCATATATGTCACTTTCAGAGCATACCTCATGCCCTCCCAAACTTTGTAATAGTTAATGAGTTTTTATATATCATTATATACGTAAGATTTGCTGGCTTTTTCCTCTAGTTTACAGCTATCACAATAGTGTTCTTGGCATCAGATACTACAAATACAGATGATGTAAATAAAGCTTGTGAGAGTCTGTGTAGTGAAGAGTAAGTACACACAGGAGATGCTAGTTTAGCACCTGGACAGACCGACTCCATCTGTGTTCAGACAGTAAACAATGTACTGAGGGAACTTAATTTGATTTTTTTTCCTGCTGGATGCATATCCAAACCAGTCCTTTTATTTAGAGTTTGAGTATTTTTTTTCTTAATGTTTTAAATTAAGGAAATCATGGGTTTCACTAAGTTTTTGTTGCATTGTAAAGCTTGATAGCTCCGTCCTTTAGCGCTTCGGAGGCTGCGACAGCTTTGCTGCAGTTTTGCGGCTAGCTGGGGCTCCGCAGTGGGTTGTAGGCTACAGTGTCTATAGAACCTGATAATGATGATGATGATAAAGTTTAGAAAAAAAGAGACTTTCAAGAAATTGCCTTAAGTCTCTTAAAACCTTGACAAGTATTAAAATGCTAGAGTCATTTTGATAGTTAAAGAAAAAGTTTAAATAGAATTAAGATAATACCAAACAAAATAATTTTTTTAAGAAGTGGGCATGACACATGTCTGTAATTCTACCAGTGTAATCTCAGCACACGAGATATAAACAGGAGGATCAGAAGTTTAAGGTCATTCTGTCTACATAGTTGAAGGGCTACCTGGGATTGACTCAAAAAAATTTTTTCTAACAAAATATGTGGCGATCAGCCTGCGTGATAGTGTTAATCCTATATAGTTAGACAGTTAACTATAATACCATAAGAGACTTCCATCTCTCTCTCTTTGGAGACTTCAGTCTCTTAATAGTAGTAGTAATGTATTGTATGGCTGGGGGTATAACTCTGTAAAGTGCTTACCTACCATGAATATGTTGGTCCCCAGCACTGCATAAACCAGGTATACCTGTAATCCTAGCGCTCAGAAGTTGGAGACAATAGGACCACAAACTCAAGCCAAGGCTACTACCTCTTGAGAACCTGTCTCAAAGATAGAAAAAATTCCAGAAGATGCCAGGCTGGTGGTGCACATCTTTAATCGCAGCACTTGGGAGACAGAGGCAGGTGGATCTCTGAGTTTGAGGCCAGCCTGGTCTGTAGAGTGAGCTCAAGGACAACCAGAGCTAGGGAGTGAAACTTTGTCTCAGAAAACAAAACAAATCAAACAAAAATAAACAACAACAACAAACAAAAAAGAGAAAAGATACCAGAACCTACTGAAAATGACTAGTTTAATTATTAGTAACCCCATGAATGGGTATTATTTTCTCCAATTTACAGATGAAAAGATCAAGTTCAAGAGTAGTTAAATAAGTTTCTTGAAATCCCAGAGGTAATAACTGGTGGAGTTGGAGTGCAGTCTGGGCCTGACTCCTCAAGTTGTAGCTGCTCCTGGCCAGTCTGGCTGACAAGCAGTGCCCTCCATTCCTGGAGCTGGCAGGAGACCCCAGGATGACCTTACTCCTGTGTCACCTCATAAAGAATTCTGATAAAGGAGTTTGCTTCAGTTTACCATACTTTTTTGTTTGTTTTTGTATTTTTATACAGGGTCTCTCTGTGTAGCTCTGGATCCTGTGCTGGAACTCACTCTGTAGACCAGGCTGGCCTTGAACTCACAGAGAGCCACCTGTCTCTGCCTCCCACGTGCTGGGATTAAAGGGTTATGCTACCCCCACTCTTTATCACATTTTTGATACCCACTTATAGTGAAAATAAAAATGTGAATTTATTTCTTTTGTATTATTTATGAATTTTTGTTTTTCTCCCAAGAACTGTATGAAATCTTTCTTTCGAGAGCAAGAGAACGGTGGAAGAGCTTCAGTGAAACCAGTTCTGACAGTGGCGCTGAAGGTATGAGGGTTTCCCATGGGGTTTCAAACCCACGCCCTGAATACAGCACTGGGATTCTAGATCATGAGCCAGATTTAAGTACAGCACCTCATTTCAGTAGATGATAGAACTCTGAGCTGTGGAAAGGGAAACAGGCTCAGAGTAGTTAGTGAGTTAGAAGCAAGAAACTGAAGTCAGGTCTGTTTGATCCAGTGACGAATCAAGTGTTTTCAGACCAAGCTGTTAATAAAGACTCGTGTTTTTCACTTTCTGAAATCATCTTTCTTCATCCACTGACCTTAGTCCCTAGTAAACCACATATAGTTCTTACTGGGATTTCCCTTATTCTTTGTTCATTTAATTCAACCATAACTCCCACCCTTACTTCTCTCTGCCTTGCCAGTTAGTTTTCTTAACCATTTTGAAGAATTTTTTCCTTGTATCATTTTATTAAATTTAGGCAAATTTATTTAATTATCTTTTGTAGTCTGATAATGAGAATCATTTTCCTAATTCTTTTTTTTTAAAGATAGGTTCTCATTCAGTTCAATCTGGCCTTGAAGTCACTGTGTAGCTGAGGATTACACTGAACTTCTGATGTCCTGCCTCTGTCTCCCGAGTTCCAAGATTATCTGTGTGAGCCACTATGTCGGACATACGTTGTGGATATATGTTGGTGCTGGGGATTGAACCTGGGCCTTCATATATGCTGAGCATGAATTCTTCCAACTAAGATATATTCCCTCCCTCCCTCCCTGCCTGCCTCCGTCCCTCCCTCCCTTCCTCCCTCCCTCCCTCCCTCCCTCCCTCCTTCCTTTCGTCCTTTTTTTTGTGTTACATCTACTGTGTAGAAAGCAAACTCACTGGACATAGTGGTGCACACCTTTAATCCCAGCAGAGGCAGGCAGGTAGGTCTCTGTAAGTTCGAGACCAGCCTAGTCTACAAAACAAGTTTCAGGATAGCCAGGGCTGTTATACAGAGAAACCCTGCCTGAAAAATTTAAGTAAATAAAAAAGGAAAGCAAACTCTTTCTTGCCTGTAAGTAAAACTCCAAAATGTATCTTTCAATAAAGAAATAGTATTTATCTTACAGTGGTTGTCTGTGAGCAACCACTTTGCAAAATGCTGTTTTCAGTTTTAGGAAGTGACAGTAGGAAAGGGAAATATTAAGTGGTCAGAGAGAAGACTTGATTTTGAGGGCCATGAAGGAATCATGTTGAGATCAGGCAGCGATTATAGCTGTTTGTGAGGAACTGCAAAGGGAGTGAAGATATGTGAAATTTTGTATTAGCAGGATCTCAGCTGTTGCTTTATTCTTTTCATTTATTTATTATTATTATTTAAGATATATTCATTTATAGCCCAGTCTAGCCTTGAACTTGCTGCCTCTGTTTCCAGAGGACTGGGATTACAGGTATATATCCATATATCCCCATCCCTGGCTCAGTTTTTATGAAGTGCCAAAATTATACAAATTAAGATCGGAAATGTCAACATCAGCAACAAAAGGGACAGGTGGCGGTGGTGCATACCTTTAATCTGAGCATTCAGGAGGCAGAGGCAGGCAGATCTCTGTGAGTTTGAGGCCAGCCTGGTCGACAAAGTGAGTTCCAGGACAGCCAGGGCTGTTACACAGAGAAACAAACAAACAAACAAACCAAAAGAAAATCAAGCAAACAAAAAAATACCTAAAACTGAAACTCGGTGGTTGAAGAACAATTGCTCAGAGCCACAAACAAAACAGAAAAAAACAACATATATGAAGTAAAATGGCATGTGTCTGAGAGTAAGGGTAATACACTTTTATTCCTACACTTTAGGGGATAGAGGCAGGAGGACTGGGTTCAGGGTAATTTTCAGCTGTGTAGCCTGAACATGAGAACCTTTACAAAACAAATTGTACTTTACACTGAATTAAATGTAATAAAGAACTATGCCAGGGCTGGCAAGATGGCTTAGTGGAAAAGGCATGTACTGTCAAATCTAAGGATGAGTGTGATTCATAGCTCCCTTATGATAGGAGAGAACCAAACAAGGTGCAGTGGGAAGGAGAAAGAGAAGAAGTAGTCACCATGTTTTCTTGTCTGTGGTTGGTGCTCTATAATCCCAGCACTTATAAGGCTGAGGCAGAAGTACTGATATGAGTTTGAGGTTAGCCTGGGTTACAGAGTGAGACCCTGTCTCGGAAGGGAAAGAGGACTGAAGATGTAGCTCAGAGGCAGTGCCTGCCTAGCATACACGAGGGCCTGTGTTTAACCCCCGTACCACACAAACTAGTATTATATGCCGTAATACTAGGAGGGTACAGACAAGAAGATCAGGAATTCAATTCTACATGGGGAATTGAAGTTTGGAGCTAGCCTAGGATATGTGAGAGCTTGTCTCAGATTCCCCACACAAAATACTAAAGTCAAAAACTATCTAGGCAAGATGCATGCCTTTTAATCCCAGCACTTGAGAAGCAGAGACAGGAGGATGGCTATGAATTTGAGGCCAGCTGGGTGACCATAGTGAGTTCCAGTACAGCTGGAACTACATAATGAGACCTGTCTCAAAACCAAACAAACAAAGAAGAAAAAAACAATGCTGGGGGTGGGGAAGAGGCTAAGTCCTAAGTTCTAACAAAGACTATTCAGTGTTATCGCACATTCTTGATTATTCAGCTTTTCTACTCTGTTAACATATAGGCAATGCGATTGGCCTCTGCTTAAATTTATTTGTTTGGTAATACAGGTATATCTGTTGCTGACCGAGAGGCTAGCCTGGAATTAATTAAGTTGGACATATCCCGTACATTTCCATCTCTCTACATCTTTCAGAAGGTGAGGTTTTCTAGTCAGTTTCTCATGGCTATTTTATTTTATTCTTTCAATACTCAGTGGGACAAATTCTATAAATCCATAAGCACTATTTTTTATTTTAGTTTTTTGATACAGAGTTTCACTATGTATCCCATATAGAGCAGGCTGGTGTAGAACTCACAGGATTCACCTGCCTCTGCCTTCCAAATGCTGGGATTGAAGACATGAATTACCATGCCAGCCCACATATTATTATTTCTATAATATTTGTTTTTATTTTACATGCATTGATATTTTGCAGGCATGTATGTTTGTGTGAGGGTGTTGGATCCCCTGGAACTGGAGTTATAGACAGTTGTGAGCCATGTGGGTGCTAGGAATTGAACTTGGGTCTTCTGGAAGAGCAGCCAATACTCTTAACCATTGAGCCATCTCTCCAGCCCCCAGGTATTATTTTTTAAAAAAATAAATATTTTTAAAATTTGAGAAGAAGCCAGGCATGGTGGTAGATGGGTTTAATCCCAGCACTCAGAAGGCAGAGGCAAGTGAATCTCAGCCTGCAGCTACATAGTGACACCTTGCTTTAATAAAACAAAAAAAGCTTTCTTTTTAGCAGGAATGGAGAAATGGCTCCGTGGTTAAGAGAAGGACCTGGGTTCAGTTTCTAGCCTACAACCATCTCTAACTCCAGTTTTAGGGCATCTGACTCGTTCTTCTGACATCCATGGTACCAGGCATATATATACAGATAAAACACTCATATGCATAAAAAATAAATAAATTTTTAAAAATTAAAAATAGTCTTTATATAAAAATGTAAAACTAACAAAAATTAAAGCACTGTTTTCTATAGAATAAAACACATTGTAGTTATCATAGCACATATTTATTATGTGGTAGAACTTACATTTTTGTTATAGTTAATTTTTATGTTTGAATTAATGGATTTACCTGACAAACTGTTAAAATATAATACATTGGTTCCAAGTTTCTTAGAATTACCACTGAACTAGGAAGAAATAGTTTACTTTTATATTTATTTTTTTACAGGAATAACTGGCTATCTTTAATTTTTAATATTAAAATCCAAGGAAATAGTTTACGTATAATACAGGCTTTGTGTTGATAACATTTTTACTTTTGGTACCAGTGAGATGAATCTGCAGGTAAAGGTGCTTGCTGCCAAGCCTGACAACTTGAGTTTGATCCTAGGAACCCACATAGTTGGAAGGAGAGAACCAATTCCTGACATGTATGTACCTACACATATGCACAATAAGTAAATAAATGAAAAAAAAAACACCGTAAGTGAAGAGAAGACCCCACAGTTAAGATCAATTGTTTGCTCTTCTTAGAAGACTCAGATTTTATTCCTGGCATCTTTGTGGCAGATCACAGCTCTCTGTAATTCTAATTCCGGGGTATCTGACACTCTTTTCTGGTCTCCATGGACATCATGCACATACACTGTCCACAGATATACATGCAGGCAGAAAACCTATACATACACATTACTTTTTTTTAATTTATTTATTATGTATACAATATTCTGTCTGTGTGTATGTCTGCAGGCCAGAAGAGGGCAGCAGACCTCATTACAGATGGTTGTGAGCCACCATGTGGTTGCTGGGAATTGAACTCAGGACCTTTGGAAGAGCAGGCAGTGCTCTTAACCTCTGAGCCATCTCTCCAGCCCCTACATACACATTATTAAAAGGACTATTGGAGCTGAGTGTGGTGGCGCACGCCTTTAATTCAGCACTTGGGAGTTTGAGGCCAGCCTGGTCTGCAGCATGAGTTTCAGAACAACCAAAGATACACAGAGAAACCTTGTCTCAAAAAACCAAAGGGGAGTCGGGTGGTGGTGACACACGCCTTTAATCCCAGCACTCAAGAAGGCAGAGGCAGGTGAATCTTTGTGAGTTCAAGGCCAGCCTGGTCTACAAGAGCTAGTACAAGGACAGGCTCCAAAGCTACAGAGAAACCCTGTCTCAAAAAACAAAACAAAACAAAAACAAAAACAAACAAAAAAGCCAAAGGGGGGTGGGAGAGTAAAGAAAAGGAATTACTATTGCTATTAAATTTACTGACACAATTCAGTATACCTGGTTGACTTTTGTTTTTTAAAGACAATGTCTTACTATGTAACCTTAGTTGTCTTGGAACTCACTATGTAGATCACATTGACCTCAAACTCATAGTGATACCTGCTTTGTTGGCATTAAAGTTGTGTGCTTCATGCCTGGCCACTTTTATTTCTTTCTGAAATTATACAGAGTGAAATGGGCTCAGTATAAGAACATGTGCATGCATGTGCAAGGCCCTAGCTTCTATCTTCTTGTGTGTATAAATAAAATAGAAAAAATTTAAAAAGAAAAATAATCTGTATTTATCATGTTATGCCTTAGAAGTATTTAAAATTGTAAATTATAAGTTGTATTCAAGTGAGTATATTTGACTTATTATTTAAGATCAAACTTTTATTGATTCTGAAAACAACTTGATAAATGCATGTAGAATATTTTATAATGATTAAATATTCTAAAACTGGTTAGAGAATGCTGCGTTTTTTTAATTTTAGTTTTTAATATTTCATGATCATTAACCTAGAGATACTTACAATTTCAAATTTTATTCCTCTTTCCTAAGGGTGGCCCATATCATGATGTTTTACATAGTATCTTAGGGGCATATACATGTTACAGACCTGATGTTGGTTATGTAAGTATTTGTTTCAGTCTGATTTTTGTATATAAATATTTTATCTGTACCTATCAAGACTTAACATGTTGTATTAGATATTTATAGACACATTATATGTAGCTTTATCTTTTGAGCTTATTGGTTTACCTGAAGAGGAAGCTTTCCATCTCTTACCAACTACTGAGAATAAAACTGGCTGCGTGTTAACACTCTGCTGTCAGTGATTGCTTTGGCTTGTCTCCCTAACCATCTTTTCTCTGTGGCTGTTCCTCTGTTGAATAAATTCTTTGCATATTCTGCTAGATTAGGGGAAGACAAGTCACCTGTCGATACAGGATAAAGGGAGGAAAATTTCTCTCAGTAGATTGAACCAACTCTGCGTTTTCTCCCCACTCTTCAACTTGAGAATGTCTCCCAGCTTCAGTTCTTGAGCCAGACAGGATTCGCTGGCTCGATGACTGTTGGCTTTTTCTTCTGCAGACCTTTGTTTCAGCATTTCCACTTGCTTTTAGTTAGAACTGCTAAAATGATGTTTACATCATTACACCGTTTGTAACCTTTTCCATTCTCTCTGTCCTCCCAAGGTAATATTTACATTTCCCTTTACTGTCATGTTGGATTTGGGGAAGAAACAAAGAAAATTTGAGTGTCCAGTGTTTAACTAGAAGTTATTGAACTTTCATCTTCTCTCCTTTCATTTAAAGAACTGTAGAGATTCCATTGCCTGGTACAACTTTGTTCTGTTTTATATTAATTTGTATATTTCCAGAGAAATAGGAATAGATAAAAAAATTATTGAAAACAGTGTGATGTCTCATCCCTGTAATCCTCTCACTTAGTAGCCTGAGACAGGGGGATTGCTATGAGATTGCTTTCACCCCCAAGAAAAGAAAGAATGGATCAATGCAATGTAGTAATATTAGTGAGAGGGAATCCATCTGAAGTATGTTACAAGGGAATGTAAGAAGCTGGAGATGGCCGAGCAGTAGTGGTGCACACCTGTGTTTAGATCCAGTACTCCGGAGGCAGATACAGGCAGATCTCTGTGAGTTTGAGGGCAGTCAGTACAACAGAGAGAAACCATCTCGATCCCCCCGCCCCCCATAAAAAGAAGCTAGAAATGGTGATTATAGACAGACCTTTCAGAATATTTGGTTGGGAACAAGACACATCCATCATTGCAGTTACTCTCAGGGGACTCTGTGTGTATGTCTATAATAGAATTCTTGACTATGTTTTTAATTAAAGACGTATAATTGCTTTTTTAAAAATAAGAATTTATTATGTATAGTGTTCTGTCTGCATGTTTGCCTGAACACCAGAAGAGGGCACCAGATCTCATTACAGATAGTTGTGAGCCACCATGTGGTTGCTGGGAATTGAATTCAGGACTACTGGAAGAACAGCCAGTGCTCTTAACCTCTGAGCCATCTCTCCAGTCCCGGTGTAATTGCTATATTGATAACTCACTAGCTATTTTATTAAGGCCTTTCATAATGTAAATGAATCTTTTTCTAAGTGTCTCCTATTCATTCCATTATAAATGTTGTATTCTGTATGGGCTGTCATTTCTTTGTTTAAGCTTTTTTTTTTATTAAGGGATTTTTTATTCTCCTTCATTTTTTTCTTGTGGTTCCCTGCAAGTTCAGGCTATTTCAAGTCCCACAACTTCTTTCTTAGAATTTTAGCAATTTATCCATAGACCTCTTTTATTCTTAGTTCTTTGTATGCTATAATGTGAAAACAATCAGTTAATTTTCATTAATGTGTAATTTTGAAAGAATTTAGACTAAGAAGAAATAGAGATAGGCTCTTAGAGCAAATAAAAGCTGATTTAAATTTTTTCTGACTTATTAAACCCTATCACATGAACAATAAATTAAAATTAGGGAATTTCACAACTATTACAGTTTGTTAGTACTTGCTTTTACGGGGTGGGGAGAAGTCAGTAAATTGTTAATGTCTGTGAATTTTGAAGAGGGTAACTGAACTCTGGGTATTTAAACTCCTTTCTCCCTCCCTCTGGAAGGTCCAGGGGATGTCCTTCATCGCTGCTGTGCTCACCCTCAATCTGGAAGAAGCAGATGCCTTCATCGCATTCGCAAACCTCCTAAATAAGCCCTGCCAGCTGGCCTTCTTCCGGGTGGACCACAGCATGGTATGAGCATTTAGGATAGGCTGTGTTTGCCTCCTATGTTTCTGTACTCTGAATGTCTGCTTAGAATAAGAAACACGGAAGGCTGAGATAGTCAAATAAAATAGATGAAGTTTTCATTGAGTGGCAGTTTTAGGAAAACTTGAAGCAACTCAGGAGTTGCTAATAAAATTTTTATTAATGTTAATGTTTTTCTTTTTGTAGTAGATTATTTTGTAATTTTATTGATTTTATTCCCTGCTTATAGATGTTGAAGTATTTTGCAACATTTGAAGTATTCTTTGAGGAAAACCTGTCCAAACTATTTCTTCATTTCAAGTCATATAGCCTTACACCAGATATATACTTGATAGATTGGTAAGTCACTAACAGACATAAATAACAGTAAAAAGGAAATAAACTATAACTTTCTCTGTTTTTTAGGAAATATAGTAAATCTGATAGATGAGATTATATGTGTAAAAGAACCTCTCCCTTACAAATAGAAAAAGTCCCACATTATATAGGGACATATTTAAAAACAGACTGGAGCCAGATGTGGTACATGCCTTGAATCCCAGCACTCCAGAGGCAGACACAGGAGGATCTCTTTCAAGGCCAGCTGATTTACAAAGTTGAGTTCCAGGGATACAAGGAGAAATCCTGTCTTGAAAAACAAAACAAACAAAAGACATAGACTGGCTTGAAATAGTTTTTTATAAAAGGGAATAGGAGAGAACTATAGAAATTGCTCAGTGGTTAAGAGTAATTTGTGTGGTGTGGTGATGCAGTTCTTTAAAAAAAAGAAAAAGTGCATGCTACTCTTGCAGAGACCTGAGTTCATTTCCCTACTGGGGAAATGCTTGAGCAGCTCCACAGCCTGTAACTACAGCTCTGGAGGATCTAACACCTTCTTCTGCCCTTCTCCACTGCAGTTAGGTCTCTCTCTCTCTCTCTCTCCCCCCCCTCTCTCTCTCCCTCTCTCTCTCTCTCTCTCACACACACACACACACACTTTAATTATGCACACATGCATAATTATACAATATATACACATATATACAGGTATCTAAAATAAAATATTTTTAAGATAAAAATTATATATATATATATATATATATATATATAGTGTGTGTGTGTGTGTGTGTGTATTAAAGTCTTTTGCAAAATAGAGGAAAGAGAGAAGACTAGGGGACTGGGAAGACGGCTCAGCATGGGAAAGCACTTGCCACACAATCTGATGTGATTTTGATCCCTGTAACCTATATAAAAAGCCAGATGCAGTGGCACATATCTCAGCATTCCAGTGGTGATATGGGAGGCAGAGACAAGAGAATCCCTGCGAAGCTAGCTTAGAGTAATGAGCACAGCAGCAGAAGCAATAGAGACCCTGCCTCAACAAGGTGTAAGACAAGAGCCAACTCCCAATAGTTGTTCTCTGACATCACATGCACCATGGTAAACATGTGCGTGCACACACATGCACACATGCAGTAAATAAATTTTTTTTAGAAAAAGAGTGTAGTAATATCTTGAAATGTAGTGAATTGTAGTGATGGATTATCTTATTTAATGCCTAGCATATACTGATATCTCAGGGAAAAAATAGTTGTCATTTCTTTATTCTTAACACAGAAAAGATATATTATATGGTAATAATTCTTTAATAAGATGTTTTTCAAAGCTTTATCCAAGTTCTGAAAGAGGAATAATTCCTTGTTTAGAGTTTAGATGCTAATATTTATTTTCTTATTTCCAGGATATTCTCTCTAATTTTGTGTGGTACGCAATAGGCAGTTGACTTTAGTATCACTGTGAATTTTGATAAGAAGTGGAGAATTTAGGATGGGAGAGATAGCTTAGTGCTTAAGAACACTGGCTGTTGTCCCAGAAGATCCAGGTTCAACTTCCAGCATCCTCAAGGTTGCTGTAACTCCAATCCAGGGGAATTGGATGCCCTTCTCTGGCCTCCTCAGGCACTGTATGGACATGCACACAGGCATACACACAGGCATACACATTAAATTAAAAAAAAACAATTTTTTTTAAAAGTGAAGATTATGAAGAAGCTGTCAACAGTAAGGAGTAGTTATGGAACTTTATTTATTTTTGAGACAGGGCTTGTAGTCCAGGCTGGCTTCAAACTTCCTTCGTAGCTGAGGATGACCTTGAAATTCTAATTTTCCTACTCTACCTCCCAAGGGTTAGAATTTCAAGGATGTGCTACCATATTTAGTTTATCCTGGGAATGATGCCCAGGGTAGCTTGCATGCTAGGCAGGTCCTCTACCACCGACCCTAGGCTAGCTGTAAACTTTGGTGTAGAAAAATGAATAAGTAGATAATGACCTTTACCTAATGGGATGTCTTCCTATTGGGCCTTTTTCATTTCTCTTCCCTGGTATATTCTGGTTTGCTTCCCCTCTCTCTCTGCCCTCTCCCTCCCTCTTTCTCATTCTTTCTCCACCCACCTTCCTCACTATTGCTTTGGTTGGTGTTCTCCCTCCCTTGTTTGTTGGTTTGGTTGACATGTGTAATGCTGAAGATTAAACACATAGCCTTGCACATGCTTGCAAGCTTCTCCAGGATTAAGCTGCACCTCAAGGCTTGGACATTTTTTATATATCTGACACTGTTTTAAAGCCTTGATTAATCTGGGTATAGTAGTGCATGCTTGAAGTTCTAGCCCTGGGAGAGGCAGAGGTAGGAGGAGCATGAGTTATAAGCAGGAGCCTGGCTATATAGTGGGAACTTGTCTGCCCCAACCTCCAATAAATACATAAAAACCAATAACAAGATGAGAAAGTGACTTTACTACTTTAATTTTCCAAACAGCCCTAAAATAGGTAATATTAATATCTTTGGTCTGCTATGATGAGGAATCTGAGGCATACCAAGACTAAATATTATGTTTAGTGTCATATAACAAAGTAGGAAATTAGAGATTCAAACTCAAGCATTCTGGTTTCAGAGCTCTCCATGGCTCTTATCATTATGTTCTTCTACCCCGTTTTATTCCAGACTTCATCTCCATGTAAGGTTGTAAATTTACTTAATGTCATTACTTATTGATTTTATCACTATTCAAGTTTTGAAAAGAGACATTACACTGTGTTTGTCCTTTTATCCCTATGCACTTCTTTTTCTGTAGTGATGCTTGGTGAGTGAGTAAACACACAGCGCAGTAACTGTCTCCTCCCTGACTCTAGGATCTTCACGCTGTACAGCAAGTCACTGCCACTTGACCTGGCTTGTCGTGTCTGGGATGTGTTTTGCAGAGATGGAGAGGAATTTTTATTTAGGACTGGATTGGGGATCCTCCGGCTATATGAAGATATACTCCTACAGATGGACTTTATTCATATAGCACAATTTCTTACCAAATTGCCAGAAGATATCACATCAGAAAAGCTTTTCAGCTGTATTGCAGCCATTCAGATGCAGAATAGCACCAAAAAATGGACTCAGGTATTTTTTCTTTTTTAAAACTATCTTTTCTCATTTTACATGCCAAATCTATTTCCCACTTCTTCCCCTTCTCCTTCCACCTTCTCCCTCACCCCTTTTTAAACTTTTAATACTTAAAATTATTTATTGACTTTTATAAAGCAGTTAATTGTATCACAAATGTTAGTCTTAAACTAAAAAATAATTCTTGGCTTTGAGGTGGAAGGATTTAAAATGGCTTTCTCTTTTTTTTTTTTTTTTTTTTTCTAAATTTACAGCTTTATTTTATATAAATCCTGTAGTATTTTAGTGAATTGCCACCTATAGTAATCACTCACTTACCAATGCAGTCATGGGGTTACTTTGATATTTCAAACAGACAATTGTATTAAGTACCTGCTATGAGACTGGCAAGATGATTCAAGGGTAAAGGTTCCCGCTGCCAATATGACTATCTGAGTTTAATACCTGGGTCCCACATGTAGATGACTCCACACATGCACTATGGCACATGCATGCTAATGCACTCACATATATGTGAGATAGATAGATAGATAGATAGATAGATAGATAGATAGATAGATAGACAGATAGATAGATGAATGTAAAAAATGAAGCACCACCAAAAAGCCCCATCTGCTGTGTACTAAAAGGTTGCAACAGAAAGAACATAATATATGATAGTAGCTTTTTGTTGTTTTGAGTCAAGGTCTCATTTAACCCAGGCTAGACTTGATCTTACTGTACAGCTGAGAATGACCTTTGTCTTAGTCAGTGTTCTATTGCTGTAAAGAGACCATGGTAACTTTCATAAAAATAAAAGGCATTTAATTTGGGTTTACTTACAGTTTTAGAAGTTTAGTCCATTATCCTCATAGTGGAGAGCATGGCAGCATGCAGGTAGACATGGTAGCTGAGAATTCTACATTTGCATCTGTAGGCATCAGGAAGAAACACTGGGCCTGGCTTGAGCCTTTAAAACCCCACAGCCCACCCCTAGTGACACACCTACTCCAACAAGGCCATACCTCGCAATCTGTCCCAAGTATTCCCATTCTGGGATGACCATTCAAATATATGTGCCTGTGGGGGCCATTCTTATTCAAACTGACACAGCCTTGAACCTGTGATCCTTCTGTTCTGGAATACAGCATGTGCAACCACCTTCAGAGATCCTGGCTTTCAGATGCTTAGTCTTGTTAGGAGAAACACATATACTGGTAAAAGACATAAAGTAAGGATTGTCATTTAGTTCACGAATGACAGATCTGTCTTTTAAGATCTTAGTTTAAAGCCAGGCGGTGGTGGCGCACACCTTTTATCCCAGCTCTCAGGAGGCAGAGGCAGGTGGATCTCTGTGAGTTCGAGGCCAGCCTGGTCTACAAGAGCTAGATCCAGGACAGGCTCCAAAGCTACAGAGAAACCCTGTCTCGAAAAACTAAAAAAAAAAAAAAGAAAGAAAGAAAAAGATCTTAGTTTAATTGCCCTTGAAATAAAATATAAAAATATTGGCCCAGTAATATCAGAGTAATTTTCAGCTGATGAAAACTGGAATCTAATTATATTCAGTAGAACTGGGCTTTGAAAGTAAAGTAAAGGAGAGGTGGGAAGATGGTTCAACAAGTAAAAGTTCCTGCTGGCAATCCTGGCAACCCGAGTTCGAGTTCAATCTCCATGTGGCAGAAGACAGCCAACTCATGCAAGGTGTCTGCTAACCAAGGCATGCACATATACTCATATACACAACCAGTGGATTAATAAACTATAGAAACAAAAACAAGAAAAGCCAAAGCAAACAAACAAAAAACTCCCAGAAAATCTGAGAAGGTAGCATATGCCTGTTGAGGTGGCAGCAACAGGATCAGCAGTTAGAGCCATCCTCTGCATGTAACAACAGGTCAGAGCCAGCGTGGGCTATGTGAGACTCTTTCCATAGAAATTTTAAACAGGGATGGTGTGAGGTCTTGAGAATGGCAATATTTCAGCAGAGCTTTCTGTATTTATAGCCTATAGTTATTTCAATCTCTTTGTTTTGTACAATTTGCAGGTCTTTGCATCTGTAATGAAGGACATTAAAGAAGGGGATAAGAATAGCAGTCCTGCTCTGAAGAGCTGACATTGGAGTCAGGGACGTGCTGAAATGTAAAAGCTAATTTTGGGGGAAGTTTCCTGTTTCGTGCTGATAGCATGGAGAGAAGTGCTGGAGAGAAGAATCGAGAGCTGGAAAACCGCTGAGTTGAAGTTCCATGGCTGAAACAAATGAAATACGTAATTTATTGACAGTATTAACAAAAAAGTACCTGGGAGAGCCATTTTTCAGAGGAAAAGGCTTAGATGGCCTTTACATACTCCATAATTTGGAGTGAATACTTTAAATGCAATAATTTTTTAAAAATAGCTTCAACAGAAACTTCAATTTTTTTTATATTTTTTCTTTTTTAACAATTACCACAAACGCACTTCAGGGGTCAGAATAGGATTGTTAAATCCTACTTTAACCTCCAAAAAAGATAGGATACATGTATTATCTCCAGTTCTGGGCGTTTGAAGCTATTGTAGACCAATAGTAAGCATCTATGTTGTATGTTATTGAAGTCACTGTAACTCCTGCTTACAGCATCATAGGCTAGGGCAGTTCTGACCCTCTAGAACTGGAAATGTTGGTGGGATATTGTTTCTTGTTTTGTGTTTCCCACAGTGTTGTGTCCCTTTGTTTTTGAAGAGAAATTCTTTCTCTAAGGAGTTTCTATTACAGAAGAATTTTAGCCTTTTTGTTTCTTGTCTGAAAAATTGTTAGGTAGTAACTTAACATTAAAAAACTAACTGGTAGAATGAAAGATCTTTTTGCACTTTAGTGGACTGAAGACTTGACTTTGAGAGTAAGAATAAAAAAGCAATGAATTCTAAGAGTTCTAGATAACACACTACTTACAAGACTTGAATTTTTTAGTTAAAATCCATCTTCTATCTATAGAAACAAATTTTATTAATTTCAGTTTGAAATTTGAAATCTTATATAGCTAAGTCTAAGACTTGTGAAACTCTATGCATATTTTTTCTAATTGATGGGAATAATAGTAAAAGTAATTTTACCTTTTTTCTTAGTCTTTTTGATGGCATCTCATATAAATTATTAATCATTGGTAAACTGGCATTAAATTTATTATACCTAATTTTTGAACCTAATCTAAATCATTTGAATTATTATGATGGGTCACATCTGTACAAAATATTGTTTGGTTACTGATTAGATTTATACTGTTTTGATGTTGCAGTTTGGTTTGAAACAACATAGAAGCACACATTTCTGTTAGTGGTGAACAATACATATATATAGTCTCTAGACTAAAAAGCCAGAGATTCTTCCTTATGGTACAGTAAATTGCCTAAGGAATATGGGACCAGAGGGTGTCCATATATTTTTACCCTATGGGTTGAACATTCTAGCCTCGGGAACCCTGAAGAGTTAACTTCTATCAAAAGGGCTGGCTCAGTGAAGCTGGTAATGTAATAAAATACTGAAGGAGTTTCTAGAGTCTTAATAGGTTTTAGGATGAGCTTTTAGCTCTTGTGACTATGCCTTGATATTGGTGTCCCTCATAAAGGGCACATAACCTCTGGCAGTAATCTCTGAATTTATACTACTTGGCCTGGATTTAATTTTATTTAATCCTGAGGTGGTCTTATGTTCTGTATTTCTTTTTCTTACCTTTTTTATTGTACAGTTTCTTTACCTTCCAAGTATAAATGTGTATATAAAATGTAAATACAAGAAAGTCACTAAAAACCACTAGTAACAATTACTATGAAAATAAAACTTGTAAGCAGAATGATGACAGAATGAGTCTTCATTATTTTAGTTCTATTAGGCTTAGTGAATATCTAGAAAAAAAACAGACTAACTTTTTTTCTGGGGGTCAGGTTTCTTCTCTAAGGAATTTCTGAGGTTGTCAGTACTTTGAGCCTTTCAGAGAAACTGACATACTGCACTGTATATTCTTTCCCTTTGGGCCACATAAACAGGTAATGTGTAATTACTCACGTCACCCCTCACAGCAGGCATTTGTTAGTTTATTTCTTTATATTCATCTCTAGGGCTGGGATTAAAGATGCGTGTCATTGTGGCTACTGGGATTAAAGGTGTGTGTTACCATATCCTGGTCTATACGACTGAGCAGTGGGACTGTTTTACTCTCAGATCTTCAGGTAGTCTTTGTGTACAGTTGAAATGCCACTACAGTGCTGGGGCTCTGATTACAAGAGAGCAGCACTGCTTAAGATAACTTTCTGTGCTTTACTAGGACAGTGGGAAGGTAGTTCTTCCAGATCAGAAGATGTGATCCAAGGGGGCCAGGCTGCTGAGATGGAATCTTCACAGAACCTGGCAATGTAGCTGAGGCTAACCTTAAACTCCCTAACTAGTTGAGAATCTTGAATCTTGTGATTCTCCCAACTCTACCCTTCCAGGTGTTGAACTTAGGGGCATGTGGCAACTCACTTTGGTTTTAGGTCCTCCCAAAATTTCCAAACTAAAATTGCAGAGTGAGGAGACAAGAATGGAAGAATGGAAGGAGAAAGGGCTAAATGCTAGCAGAGATTCTGTCAAATGCTCTCATACAAACACTTCAGTTCCTGTCTGAAGCAAGTAAGTGGACCTCCAACACCAGCCCAGACCACCAGCCACAGCAAAAGGGAAGTTTAGGCAACAGGAAGAGTTCACCAGCAGCTATAAAGAAGGGAACACAGAGGACTTGGCAAAGTACCTGTACTCATATCTGGTACAAGGACAACCATACCGCCAGTGAAAGTCAGTTGTCTTTGGGATCTCACAGTGGATCACTGAACTGACACAAAACACAGCTTTTACCTCAAGGTAAAAAAATAAGTTTGGGGCTGGAGAGACAGCTCAGCAGATAAGAACACTAGTTGCTCTTCCAGAGGTCTTGAGTTCAATTCCCTTCCCAGCAACCACATGGTGGTTCACAACCATCTAGAATGAGATCTGGTGCCCTCTTCTGGAGTGCAAGCATGCATGCAGGCAGACCACTGTATGCGTAATATACAAATGTAGTCAAGTGTGGTGGTGCATGCCTATAATCCCAGCACTCGGGAGGCAGAGGCAGGCGGATCTCTGTGAGTACCAGGTCAGCCTGATCTACAGAGTGAGTTCCAGGACAGCCAGAGCAATACACAGAGAAACTTGTCTCAGAAAAACAAAAAACAGCCAAGTATGGTGGCCCATGCCTGGAATCTCAGTACTGGGAGGTAGAGAAAAGGAGGATCACAAGTTTGTAACCAGCCTGAACTACAAAGTGAAACTCTTATCTTTAAAAATGTTTTTAAAAAGAAGTCTTTTAAAACCTAACAAATTAAAGAAAATCTACAGGAAAGATTTCTCTATTATAAGAAGAAAAAAAAAGCCAAATAAAAACATAAGAAACAAAATCCCACTTTCTAGCAGAGAGACTGTTGCTTGACCCCATAATTGTGATGCCTTATTTAAACAATTACAGATTAACCCTGATGGCACTGTACCAAGTTGCCAGTCTCAGAGAGAACAAAGAGAATTTTAAGGTTTACTATCTCCAGATAGTACGATGTTCACTAAAATCTATTTAAAACACACACACTATTTGTATCCCTGGCTGCTCTGGAATTTGCTATAGAGACCAGGTTGACCTCAAATTTAAGATACACCTGCCATTTATCCCTAGTACTGGGATTAAAGCATTCACCTCCAAGCCCAACCAGGTAACTTTTCCAAATTACTACAAAGGAAGCCATTCCCTTCAAGAGGTGTGGTGTAATTCATATCTGTTTCAACATCTCAATCTCTCTTCTGTCTCCTCCTTTTCCTCACTCTCAGTTTGCCTGCTGTGTATCTATTCACATTGTCTATATCAAAATTTATGTCAGTTCTGGTGTGGTAAATGTTTACAACCCCATACCCTGGGTTGTCGCCATTGCTGCTACAACATTTTGCTGTAACCTACCTAAATGATGTCTTCACTAATGTTTGGTGATTGCCTTGATTTATGACTCCTTTCTTCTATGACTACAGAACGGTTATATGATCACTTTCATGGTGGAACATGTCATTTCAGGCATCTTCAGTCTATTCCTGGGCCATAGTCAAGTGGGTAGGACGCGAGGAGAGCCTGTTGGCCTAGAATGATTTTGGGTGAGAGAGCAATAAGATAACCTGTGTTTTCAAAGCATCTCCTAGCCTCCACCTTATGTCTGTACACAATTGGGTGTGCCTATAATTAAAATCTGATGCACTAGGAATAGGATAGGAAGCAAGGATCTATATTATCTAAGCGTGTTAATCAAAGCAAAGAAACCACCCAAACTACACTCCTTAGCAACCAAACTCCTCCTCCCTTGCGTATGCTCCGTCATTTGGCCCACTGTCAGTCTGGCAATTATTTCATTCTGTTCTGTTCTATTGAGTAAAGTCCTTGCTGCACTGCAGCATTTATTTCAGTTCTTTGACTAATAAGAGGCCAGAAGCCTGGAAACATCCAGGCCAGACTCTGACACCAGTAACATATACTTAACCTTTGCTGGCCTAGGAATCCTAATGGTAATCAGACTGGCCTTAAGACAGCAGTCTTCCTGCCTTTGGCGCCAAGAAATTGAAATCACAGGTGCAAGCCACTAAGTAGCTTGGCTGATCTGAAAAACAGTTGGTGGCCCTGTCTAACCTCAAATTCTAACAATCCTCTTAGCTCAGACTCCTCTGAGTGCCAGGATTACTGGTGTGTGCCACTAAGCCCAGGTAGGTGTAAAACATTTCTTTTGTTGTCGTTTTGATATTTAGAGAGTCTCACTACGTAACTCCAGCTATCTTGGAACTTACCATGTAGACCGTGTTGGCTTTGAACTCAGATCCATTTATCTCGGATTCCCGAGTGCTGGAATAATGGCCTTGTGGTAAGTGTAAATATTCTACAGTAGGCTGTAAAGGCGTGGGGACTTAGGTTCCCAAAAAGTTAACTCCTCCTCCTCCTCCTCCTCCAGCAACTGCAGCCTCCCTCCACCTCCAAGAGAGATTTAAGTATTTGAATAATAATTGAAAGAATTCAGGGAGCACCTAGGAGCCCCAGAGAATGGAATGTTAATCTAGGAGTCCTAGAGTAGGCTTCAAGGAGTTCTATCCCGAAGAGAAAATAAGGGAGTGAAAGGGAATTCAGATGCTAGATTTGCAAATTTTACTACTGGGAAATTAGGGAGATCCTGTCTTTGTTTGAAGGAGACTTAGTAGTATAAAAGTGAGCAGTGGTTAGGTTTGATAATGAAATCTGATTGGGTACACAGTGAAGTATTCATATAAAAGGTTTCTGAGACATTTTGTGAAGGTAGAGAAATATAACTTGTAATGTTTTAGAAGAAAAATTCCAATGTCACAGCTGGATTATCTATCTCTGCTTGTCATTAGCTGTCTTTGAAAAATGGTTTATGAGTGTGTGGGTGGTCTTTATGGATAGCCAAGGAAGCCAGAAGAGGGCATTAGTCCCCTGGAACTAGAGGTATAGGCAGCCATAGACATGCATGCTGGGAAAGACACTCAGGTGCTCTGCAGGAGCCATAGCTGCTCCTAACCGCTGAGCCATTTCTCTAGCTACCACATTAGCCTTTTTGGTACTCAAACACTGCCTGAGCTATTTCTGCCTTGGTGTTTCGAATAGCTGTAGTTTCTGTCAAAGTTATTCTTAACCTGGACTGATTGGCTTTTTGACATTTCTTGTCGTTTTTTTTTTTCTCTCCTGACATCCGTTTACCCAATCTAAAAGAACCACTCACTCTCCCCTAACCTTTTCTGTCCCCAGTTCTGGAATTTAAGTAACCTGTGTGTAAAGATTTAGTAGCTCGGGGCTGGAGAGATGGCTCAGCAGTTAAGAGCACTGACTGCTCTTCCAGAGGACCCGGGTTCAATTCCCAGCACCCACATGGCAGCTCACAACTGTCTGAAAATGCAGTTCCACGAGATCTGACACCTTCACACCAATGAACATAAAGTTAAATAAATCAGTAAAAAATTAAAAAAAAAAGATTTAGTAGCTCTAGTTTGTTGCACTGGAGGCATTTACACCAAGGCCCTAGGAAGTGGGTGACAGTGTTTTTCTTAGCCATTGTTTGTATCTGGCCTGCAAACAGCAAAGATGGCTCAGGAATGTGGCAACACACTTACTACTAATAGTGTGGGGCCGAGCATGGATGCCTGTCCTTTGAGAACCAGATGACTTTGCATTCTGCTCCATCTCTTGTTTATGGGCAAATCAAAAGTACTCTTCCTGAAGAACTGGGAGGGACGATATCGTCAAGGCATGGCAGCATGTACTGGCACTTGGGAGGCAGAGGCAGGTGGGTGTATTGAATTCAGGGACAGCATAATCTAGGTAGCAAGTTCCAGGACAGCTAGGGCTGCACAGTGAGACCTTGTCTCAAATACATACATACATAATAAATCTGACTTTTAAAAAGGATTCTGAAGATGGTTATTTTGTATAGTAAAATCATTGTTTTCTTAATTTTTTATTTTTTACATTTTTTTAGTGTACTTGTTTAGAGGTGTGGCGATAGGCTTATAAATGCCACTTAGCAGGTGGGCGGCGGTGGTACACACCTTTAATCCCAGCACTTGCAAGGCAGAAGCAGGTGGATCTCTGAGTTTGGGGCCAGCCTGATCTACAGAGCTAGTTTCAGGACAGCTAGGGCTGTTACACAGAGAAATCCTGTCTCAAAAAACAAAACAAAACAAAACAAAACAAAAAACACACAAACAAAAGGACTGCAGAAAAGGAGTTAGAACAGAAGCAAAAACAGCCATGAGAAAAACACTTCAAGCCGGGCGGTGGTGGCGCACGCCTTTAATCCCAGCACTCGGGAGGCAGAGGCAGGCGGATCTCTGTGAGTTCGAGACCAGCCTGGTCTACAAGAGCTAGCTCCAGGACAGGGTCTAAAGCTGCAGAGAAACCCTGTCACGAAAAACAAACAAACAAAAAACAAAAAGTTTCCTATCCCCCAGGGTGTCTTTGAATTAGCTACTGACCAAGCTGCCTGGACCTGCCCTGCGCATTTTTGATGCGGTGCTGAGGCTAACCCAAGGCTCCGTGAGAACTAGGCAAGCATTATACCAACTGAGCTACACCTCCAGCCCATTTCAGAGTCTTGCCTTTCTGTCAGTTTATCACTCATTACCTTTATCTTATCCTAAATTAGCCATAATCTAGATTCCTTATCCCTTCTTACAAACCAACCATCCTCAGTTATTTGGGGATGAATTTTACACACACACACACACACACACACAAATATGAATTACAACTGTGCAGGGGAGCCTGTGAGCTTGGCAGTTTTTGACATCCTAACCTCGATCTGCATCACAGTTTTCTTACCGAAAGGACCAGAGATTGGGGGTATTCATCACGTCAGTGTGCGGAAAGGTCTCGCACACCGCGGAACAATTCGGAACCATGATTAAATAAAAGTGTCTCTCTTGCCTCCTGCGCTCCGTGGAGTCTCCACCATCACGGGAGAAGTTGGAGGCAGGAACCTGCAAAATCCACTCTCCCTGAGAGTCTGGTCCAGGTAAAAGGTTAACCTGTCCCTGGAGCGGAGACTGAGCCCGCAAAGACGAACGGCTCTAAATCTCGTGAGTCGAGGTCCGAAGTGGGCGGGAGCCGGAAGTCTCGCGAGATGCCGGAGTTTTCCCGCGAAGGAGAAGCGCGCGGTTTTTCTCGCGCCGGGGCTTGAGGGAGCGTTCTGAGCGTGCTGGGCTGTGAGGAGTTAGCGCGCGGCGTTGGAAGCGCTCGGAGGAGGCGACCGTGTGCCCGGCGGCTGTCCAGCCATGCCTGCGGAGCAGCCCGCGAGCAGCAGCGGTGAGTCGGCGGCCTGGAGGCTGCGGCGCAGGTCGGGAGAGGGAGCCAGCAGGGGCCGGGGCTGAGGGGGAAAGGAGGCGAGCGCCTGCCGGGCGACACGGAAGGGTTGCCAGTCTCCCGTGCACCCTCCTTTGGGACCTGGGGCCGGGCAGATGGGCACCGTCACCCAGACGCTTCGGCTTTTGCTTGCAATGCACTCGGGAAGGAGTAGGGTCGTGACCTTCGGAGTTGAGAAGTCGTAACTAAGACCACGTTCTCAAAGACCCCATCTCCCCTCCCCTTAGGGTCCGTAGTCCCAGAAATGGCAGAGCAGACGGAACCTGCACTGATTACCCCAGCCATGCTGGAGGAGGAGGAGCAGCTCGAGGCTGCGGGACTTGAAAGGGAGCGGAAGATGTTAGAAGAGGTAATGCCCCGTGACCCGGAGTTCTCCCCCGGGCGTTCCTTCACCGCTGGCTTGCTCTTTCCGTGTACTTCAGGGCAGCCGGGTCCCTTATCTTTTTCGTACGTGTGGAGATGAAAGCTTGGCTTGCGCTTTGGGGGATAGGTTTCTGAGATTGGTTTTGGTGCAGGGGTGAGGGGAGTGGTCGAAATGTATCTTGAGTGAGCGTTTCAGATTGCCTTTTTGACCATTAAGATTCATTCAGTATCACTGGTGAACGCTTTCCTTTGCCATCTTTATTTGTTTTTTAAATATGTACCTTCACTGTATGCTTGATGGCCAAAATTAATCTTTAACACCCAGAGTCATAATGTAGTAGACAGAGATGGGGTAGATGTTGGCCTCAACCAAAGGCTGGGCTGAAATCCAGCTTTACTGATTTCCTCCTCTTTTTTTTTTTTCCTTTTCCCTTTTTTGTTTGTTTTGGGGACAGTTTTACTAGGTTTCCAGGCTGGCCACCACACCCCAGGATCCCCCTACCTAGCTTCCCAGAACTGGAATTACTGGAGTGTGCTACCAAGCCTTGGTCCTAATGATTTCTTTGCAGTCAATTACTTAACTTAGGTTTGCTACCTAAATGGTCAGCTTGTTTTAGTTTTCTACAAATAAAGTTCTTTAGCTAAAATTGAGGCGTGTATATTCACGACAAATTAGAGTATTTGTAATTTCTGTAAATAGAATCTTTATAACTTAGTAAAAGCAGCTTTGGACATTTGGAAGTTTTAGTTTTGTTTAGTATGTTTACTATGAACTCCCACTCTGCTGCTTAATTTGAGAGAGCAAGAAAAAGAGAGTTACAACCCCGGGGAATTCTTAAGTCCTTAGTTTTTTTCCTTGCCTTTGTCCCAGCCTTCCAGTAAAATATAACTTCTCTTTGGGGCTTTTAATCTTGCGTTTGTAGCCCAGGCTGGACTGGAACTCACAATGCTTTTGTCTGAGCCTCCCGAGTGTTGGAATTATAAGCCTGTGCCACCTTGTCTTGCTCATAATCTTTTTAAAAAAACATCTTTATTATTTTGAAACATTTATTCGTGTGTGGGCGGGTGGGAGGGTATGTGTACTTGAGTTTGCCTGCAGATGTCTTGGAGCTAGGGTCAGCAGGTTGTGAGCCACCTGACAGGACATGGGTGCGGGAACCAAACTTGAGTCTCTGCAAGAGTAGTTGCACTTTCATCTGCTGAGCCATCTCCAGCCCAGATTCATTTTACAAATGAACAAACTGAGCCATTTGGTAAAAAATGTAGCTGTGAAGTCAAATTTGAACTCATGTCCTGCGTTCCCTTCTTTATCACCTGTGCCCTTTTTTGAAAGGACATATACCTTAAATAGAAAACTACTGAATTTGGGAAATAATCCATCCTGAAACAAGTGATGAGTCACATGGTTCATGCTAATTATTTTATGTGTCAGTGCTCTTTCTTATTTGTGTGTGTGGCACATGGAGGATAGATGGAAGTTGATGTCAGGTGTCTTTCATTCTTCTTTTAAATAAAAATTATTGATGTGCATGGTACATGTGTGGAAGTCAGGATAGCCTTATATAAGAGTCAGGTCCCTTCCCATCCATCTTCATGTGGGTTCCAGGGATTGAACACAGGTTGTCAGGCTTGAATGGTAAGGGCCTTTACCCCTGAACCACTGATCCATCGCCCTGCATGCTGCTTGTTTTTGAGACAGAATCTCACTGAACATCATCTCACCTATTCAGCTAGATTGGGCAGGGAGCCCCAGGGATCCCTGTGTCTACATCTTTTACAGTGCTGGGAATGCTAACATCTCCACGCTTACTTTTTTGGGGTTCTAGGAGTCCTTTTTTTTTTTTTTTCCCGAGACAGGGTTTCCCTGTAGTTTCTAGAGCCTGTCCTGGAACTAGCTCTTGTAGACCAGGCTGGCCTCGAACTCAGAGATCTGCCTGCCTCTGCCTCCCGAGTGCTGGGATTAAAGGCGTGTGCCACCACCGCCCGGCTGGTTCTAGGAGTCCTAACCGAGGTCTTCATGGTTTCATGGAAAGCACTTTGTCAACTAAGCCAGCTCCCTAGCCCCCTGCCAGTCAGCATTCTTAACTCCCTCTGGGTAGAGATTGGAACATACCATATTTTCTAGTTAGCCTCAAACTAGAGGCTCTAGCATTGTTAAACCTTAATGAAGATTTTTTAAAAAAAATTTATTGAACTTTATTTCATGCGCATTCAGATTCCCTGAAACACTATTTATAGGCAGATGTGAACAACCCATGTGGGTTCTGGGACTTGAACCCAGGTTCTCTGGAAGAGCAGCCAGTGCTTTTAACCACTGAGCTGTCTTGTCTGGCCCCATTAATGAAGATTTATTAAGAGCAGGGTCACACTAGGCTGTATGCCTGTAATCCTTGCACTTGGGATCAGATGTTCAAGGTCATCCCCTACATGGGTCATCCTCAGCTATGTAGCTATAGAGAAAGTTGGGGGGGCAGCTTTTATTTTATGAGATCCTGTCTTTAAAAAAATGTCAGGTGTAGTACACCTAAAAATAATCACAACACTTGGGAGAGTGAGGCAGGAGAATTGGTGCAAGTTTGAGACTATCCTAGGCTACAAAACAAGACTTTATCAAAAAAAAAAAAAATGGGGGCTAAAGACATTCTGCTTAAGAGCGCTGTTTAGACTTTCAGATAGATGGTCCAGGATCAGTTCACAGTACTCACATGATGACTTATAGCCATCTATAACTCCAGTTCTAGGTGCCCCAACATCCCCTTCAGAACAACAGCACAGGTACCAGACACATGTGTTGTACACATGCGTATATATACATACAATCACACACACTCCAAAAAATAAACCTTAAAAAAGTCATCATGCTAGACATGGTGGTGCATGCATGCCTTTATTCTCAGGACTGGGGATGCAGAAACAGGTGTGAGTTAGAGTTCAGCCTGGTTTAACAGCAAGTTTTAGATCAGCCAGGGTGACATAGTAAGACTGTCTCAAAAAAGAAGAAAGAAAAGGGCAAGGTTTTATTTTCAATGTTTACTCATTGAGTACTCAACTATTTTATAAAGTACTTATTTCTAATTAGATTTTTAAAATTATACAGCCCGGGAGTGGGCCATTGCTCTTGTAAAGGTTCTGAGTTTGAGTCCAGAACCTATGTTGGGTGGCTTACAATTGCCTATAATTCCAGCTCCTATGGGATCTGACATCTCTGGCATCCATGCATATACCTCCAGTCTTTTCAAAGACACAGACTTGATTGCCAGCACCCACATGGTGGCTCACAATCTTATGTAGCTTCAGTTCTAGTCGATCCAATGCCCTTCTGTATACCAGGCATACAAGTGTCACCAACATGATACATGTAGAGATAAAAACATTTCATACATACTCAGTATATAAAAGTAATACAAAAAGTAGAGGTTTGTAACTCAAAAGTGTATGTGACTTGAAAGCAATGATCTAGCTGGATGCCATGGCCCCTGTGTAATCCCAGTACCTGGGAGGTAGTTGCAAGAGAATCTATTCAAAGTCATCTGTTAGCATAGTAGATTTGAGGTCAGCCTGGGCTGTTAACATGAAAGATAAAGTATACAGGCAAACCTCTGGGGAACTCAAAATGCTGGCAAGAGATAATGAGACTTGAGAAAGCATGTTGAATTTTGAAGAGGTTTGGACTGGTGAGATGGCTCAGTTGGTAAAGTGTTCAGTGAACAAGTCCAGCAACCTGAGCTCTAACTCAGAACCCATGTAAAGGCAGAAAGAAAGAACTGACTTTACAAAGTTGTCCTCTTATCTTCAAAAATGGGTGTCCAGGCCTGCAATGCCCACACATCTTGCATGCACACAGACAAATAAGAAAAGAAAGAGGTTTATTTTGTTGTTACTGTTCTGATCCAAGTTTGAGGGACTGAATTTGGTGATGACCTTGTAGACTGAATCAAGTGGTAGAGGGCATCATATATAGCACAAGTTTTTGTTTTTTTCTTTTAATTTTCTGATTTTTTTTTGAGACAGGATCTCATGTAACTTAGACTGGCTTAGAACTCCCTGTGTAACAGTGGCTATCCTTGAACTCTTTCTTTTCCTTTATCTACCTCCTGAGTACTGGGATTATGGGCATTTGCCACTATGCCTGGGTAACAGCAGTTCTAGTTATAAAAAGATGCGGTAGACCCTGGCCAGTGAAGTTTTGTTTGTTTTGTTTTAATTAGCATAAGGAGATGCCGGTTTCATATGGTATTTTCATGTGTCATTATATTTGTTAATTCCTTCCCTCCTGTCTTCCTCTATTCTCCCTCACCCTCCTATTAGTGACTTAAGTTCTTCTGGGTTTTGTTTCTTGTTTTTATTCTAATTCTGTTCTATTTTTATTTTCATTGCTTTGTTAAATTTTGTTTTGAGACAGAGTCTTGTATAGTCAGGCCAGTGCCTAACTTACTATGTAGAAGGATGGCCTTGAGTGATCCATGTGTGTCTTTAGAAAATTTAGTATCATAGATTACTTTTCTTTTGATAGGCTCGAATGTCTTGGGATAGAGAGTCCACTGAAATTCGGTACCGCAGACTTCAGCATTTGCTTGAGAAAAGCAATATCTACTCAAAATTTTTGTTGACTAAAATGGAACAACAGCAGTTGGAGGTATGTATATAGATTAACTATAGATGACAGGTTAGAAACATTTGAAAATAGCTTTTTAAGATATAAATTAGGTATAGTAAAATGTAAAGATTTCAAGTTTATGGTTTAGTTTTTTTTTTTTTTGTTTGTTTGTTTTTTGTTTTTTGTTTTTTGTTTTTCGAGACAGGGTTTCTCTGCAGCTTTTTTTTTTAGAGCCTGTCCTGGAACTAGCTCTTGTAGACCAGGCTGGCCTCGAACTCACAGAGATCCGCCTGCCTCTGCCTCCCGAGTGCTGGGATTAAAGGCGTGCGCCACCACCGCCCGGCTATGGTTTAGTTTTTTAAATTAATTTTATTAATCTATTTATCTTGGATGTCTGCACCATGTGCATCCCTGGTGCCTGAGAAGAGCAGAAGAAAGAAGACATTGGCTTTCCTGGGTTGAGTTCCAGATGCTTGTGGGCTACTACCATTTGGATGCTGGGAATTGAACCTGGGTCCTGGAAGAGCAGCCAGTGGTCTTCATGGCTGAGCCATCTCTCTAGACCCTATTTGATGAGTTTTGATCAATGAATGTATAGACCTGTGTTATCACCAGCACAATTGAAATAATGTATATTTCCATTCCAATTTTTTTTTTCTTATGCCATCAGCAAACCTTATGATGAATCTGTCACTGTTGATCAGTAGTGCTTTCCCAGAATGTTATATAAGTGGTACCACTATATTATAGTATTATAAATATTTGGTTTCATCATTGTTTCCTAGAGTCCCTGGGATCTTCAGAGTGGTATTTTTTTTAAAGATTTATTTAATATGTATACAGTGTTCTGCCTGCATGTATGCCAGAAGAGGGCACCAGATTTCAGAGGTTGTGAGCCACCATGTGATTGCTGGGAATTGAACTCAGAACCTCTGAAAGAGCAGCCAGTGCCCTTAACCTCTGAATCATCTTTTTGAGTGGTATCTTTTTGTATGCTGGTGTGTTAACTAGAATTAGGACTTGGTCACTCAACAAGCTGAAAGCAGGACTAGAGGTGTAGACATAACTCAGCTTCAAGCAACGTTAAGTTGGTTGATGACTGTGATCAGTGCGTTAATCCTTCATGTCTATGTAATGAAACTCCAAATAGACATGAGAGCTTCCTTTATGGAACAGTTGGAGGACCCTAGAGAATGGTATTCTGGAGAGAGCACTGAAGCGCTCTTTGTTTTGGCTGTGCTGTTCTGGTTATTCATCAGTGTTTTTTGTAATAGACTATACATTTAAGTAAATGTTTCCCTGAGTTCTATGAGCTGCTTTAGCAAGAGGAGGTTGTGGGAACCTCATTTCATGGTCAGAAACAAAGGTTGAACAACTTAAACATTCCATTTGGCAGCAGGATTGAGGAGGACAGTATGGGGACCTAAGCACTCAGTCTGTAAGATCTGATTCTTTGGGACAAAGGTATGTTGCATCAGAACTAAACTGAATCGAATTGTGATAACATTCAGCAGCGGCATATTAATTAATTGCTTTATACAAACAAAAAGAGTGTAAGTTTTACTGATTAAGGTAGACGTTCCAACAGGCAGTTGTTAAATAAAAGAATAGGTGAAACCAGTTTCTTCTCCTATATATTTATAGGTTAACTAGGTATGCAGTCTTCCATTTTTCAGATTTCTTATATAATGTATTGATCATTTAAATATTTTATTCCTGAAAAGTATCTCATTTTTAAAAATGGCATTATTTATCCTTAGGGTTACATAGAAGTATAACTGAACACTGAATTACCTATTGTTGGTTTGTTTATTCTTTGGAGACGTGTCTCACTGTTTGGAGACTGGCTGAGTGGTCAGAAGGTTCATCGCCTTTGTTTTCTTTTCAGTTCACCGTCCTTTTGAAAACTGTTGTCAAATATATTGTGTCTGCATTTAGTTTAGTGTGGCAGAGGAGGGTAAATCTACTTCCTGAAATCTTAGAAAGCCTAGAAGTACAAGTTCTTTTTAAAATTATTATTTTTTTATTATGAATACATGATGATATAATTATGTTATATTTTATGTCACATTTCTTAAAAAATATCTTACAGGAACAGAAGAAAAAAGAGAAGTTGGAGAAAAAAAAGCGATCATTAAAAGTTGTAGAGGTAATAATGACAAGCCAGGGTTTTCTCCTCTGGTGCTGAGGGTTGAACCCAGGGTGTTGAATATGTGAAGAGAATGATCTACCACTGAAGGATTCAGTCCTTTAAAATATTTATGTTATCTTAAGTTTTGAGATAATTGTTACTTGTGCTTATTCATTATCTACTTAATTTCAAATTCTATTTTTTATTTTATTAATTTTTTTAAAAGATTTTATTTTATGTGTGTGTTTTCCCCATATATGTGTAAGTCCCTCATGTGTGTGGAATGCCCCTGGGAGCCCGCTGTGGATGTCAGATCTCTTAGAACTGGAATTGTTCAGCTTGTTCGTTTGTTTGCTTTAACTTTCAGCTTTTTAAAACTTTTTTCTTGGGCTGGAGAGATGGTTCAGTGGTTAAGAGCAATGGGTTTAAGTCCCAGCACGCACATGGCAACTTACAACACCTGTAACTCCAAGATCTGACAGCCTCACACAGTCATACATGCAGGCAAAACACCAGTGCACATAGAATAAAAATAAATTAAATTTATTTTCTTAATTGGTAGTAAAAATATTTTTTAGAGGTTTACTCTTATTTTATGAATCTGAGTGAATTCTTGCATGTATATATGTATGTCTGTGTACCACAATTGTGCCTGTTGCTTGGAGAGGTCATTGTGAGTGTCTGTGTGACTTTTGGGAATTGAACCTAGATCCTCTGGGTAGGAGTCAGTACTTAGCAGTCGTTCTGGCCCTCTCTTCAAATCTTCTCTCTCTCTCTCTCTCTCTCTCTCTCTGTCTGTCTGTCTGTCTCTCTCTCTTCTCTCTTTCTCTCTCTCTAGGTTTTTTGTTTTTTGAGACAGGGTTTCTGTGTGTTGCTTTGGAGCCTGTCCTGGAACTCACTTTGTAGACCAGGCTGGTCTCAAACTCACAGATCCGCCTACCTCTCCCTCCTGAGTGCAGGGATTAAAGGTGGACACCACCACTGCCCGGCTCTTCAAATCTTTTACAAGATTTTCTTTTTAAGTATCTTTTCATTTTTATGTGTATTTGATGTGTCTGAATGTTTATGAATGTTAACATGTGTACATGTGTGAAGTCCCAAGGTTGTCTGTTTGGAGGTTTCCTAGGTCATTTCATGTTCATTGAGGCAGGGTCTCAGTTGAACCTATAATTCACCAGTATGGCTAGTCTAGCTAGCCTGCTTTTTCCAGGGATCCCCTGTCTTTCTCTTCCTTATGAGCACTGGAATTAAATGGGGGCACATACCCACCCAGAATTTATATGAATTTTCAGATCCAAACTCCAGTTTGCACTTTCGGAACAGGGCCGTTATCTGTTGAGCCATCTCCCTAACTCTTTTTTAGTTATTGATAGTATTTTGGTTGTATTCATTCCATTATCCTCTCCACTCACTTCCATTGAACCCCCTCTTCCTAATATGTCCTCGTTCTATGTTCATGTATTTTTGTGATTCACCGAGTTTAGGGCTTTTTGTACAAACATGATGAATAAATGGGGTTAATATGCTGGTCTCCAATTCACAGAGATCTGTCAGCCTTTGCCTCCCAAATGCTGGAATAAAGTATGTGGCATCGCATTGGGAAGTATTTTTATTTTTATGGTGTATCAGTGTCTGTGTTTTCTGTGTGAAACCTGCCATGCTTGTGTGATCATAGAGTCTTAGAAGAAGCATTGGCTCCCCTAAGGCAGTTATGACATGATGAATGTGGGTGCTGGGAACCAAACTGGTCCTCTGTAAGAACAGGAGATTCTATTAACCACAGAGTCATCCTTAAAGCCCTTAGTACGTTTTTAATGTGTAATGCCATACCTGGTACACAAAGAGGCAAAAAGATGAAGTTATAAGGCTGGTCATTTGGTCTATATAGCAAATTTGAGGTCAGTTAAAGCTACATAGTGAGAATTTCTCAAAAGAAAAAAATAAAAGAAAGTAATAACATAAAGGTCCTTAATATAAATAATATTCTAAGGTTTTAAGAGATGACTCAGCAATTATTAGGGCACTGGTTGTTCTTCTAAAGGACCTGAGTTTCATTCATAGCACTCATGTGGTGGTTCTTAACTGTCTCAAATTCTAGGGGATCTGTTGATCTCTTCTGTGCTTGGGCACCATTTTGGGGGTCCTGCCCACGTTATTTGTCTGTATATGAGGGAGGAGTAAGGATTAAGAAATAGACAAGAGATAACAGAATCAGGAGGGCATCCAGTGAATGCTGTGATCTGCCCTAAGTTTATTACTCAAAGTTCTTATATACTCAAATCTAAAGGGGGTGGGCAAAAGACGTCTCTACCATAATACAAAGAATAAACAAATGTCATTTCTTCACGTCTCAAAACATTAAGTAACCACACCCTAGATCAAAATATCCTTTTGTCTAGGGAAAATATGGTCAAGCATCCTGTCATAACCTCGAAGGAGCAAGAATAAGTCTGAACTCTCTGAGCTTTATACTCAAGGTGGAACAAATACATCTTTATGGGCTTCCACAGGATCAGAAATGCACATGGTACACAGACATACATGTAGGCAAAACACAAAATCAGTAACAAATAGTAACATTCTAAATCTTTGTTTTATAGGGTAAAAATTTAGTTGATGCAAGCGAAGAGAATCCAGGTAAATTAACTTTGTTCCAGCTTGAAGAATGTACGTTTGCTTTTCTGTTTTTAGTTACTATAAAAAATTACATGGTTTTGTTTTATAGTCATGAGAAAGAAAAGAGGAAGAGAAGAAGAATCTTACAACATTGCAGAGGTCATGTCAAAAGAGGTAATACTCTAAGGAAGGTTACTTAATATTGGATGTTGACTAAAACCTACTGTAGATTTTTCTTTAAAAATGTATTTACTTAACTGGACTTGGTGACAATTGCCTTTAATTCTAGCAATTGGGAGGCAGTGACAGGTGGATCTCTAATTTTGAGGCCAGCCTGGTCTACATAGTTCCTAGGCCAGACAGGGCTATGTAGTGAGATCCTGTTTTAAGAAAACAAAGCTACTTATTAAAAAAATTTTACTTTTATTTTTATGGCTGTTTTGCCTGTGTATGTATGTGTAGTATCCTAAGAGTCCAGAAGAGAACATCAGATCCCCAGAAACCAGAATTACAGAAAGATTGTGAGTTACCATGTGGATGATAGGAATTGAACTTACGTCCCCTAGAAGAGCAACCAGTGAACCACTGAGCCACCTATCTAGCCCTAATTTTAATTTTTTGAGACAGAGTCTTAGTATATGGCTCAGGCTGGCCTCTAACTTGGATTCTGCTGTCCCAGCCTCCTGAGTGCTGGGGTTATAGTATTATACAGTTATATCAGCCTTTATCCTATATTTATTAGCTTAAGTGGATTTTAATAAATTAATATCAGAATTTTTTTGATAGAGAAAATAGAGCAAAGCATTCTGGTTTATAGCAATAATGTGTGGAGGCAGTGAGGGGACTATTTTGGATGGGGGCATGGTAAAGATGCTAAGAAGTAGTCATATACCCAGCTGTTTGTTGAAGGATTCTGTGGTGTATAAATACATGCACCTTTGTGCACATAGGGCAGAAGAGGGCCTCAGGTTTCTCAGAGCTGTAGTTAAAGGCATTTGTGGAATGCCTTGTTTGCTTGTTAATGTGGGTACTGGAATCTAAATCATAGCACTTAGGATTGTAAAGTAATCTTGGCTGCTGAGCCATTTTTCATGCCCTTTCTGCAAAGATTCTTAAATTTTTTTTTTGTTTATTTTTTGTTTTTCGAGACGGGGTTTCTCTGTAGCTTTGGAGTCTGTCCTGGAACTAGCTCTTGTAGACCAGGCTGGCCTTGAACTCACAGAGATCTGCCTGCCTCTGCCTCTCGATTGCTGGGATTAAAGGCATACGCCACCACCGCCCCACAAGAATCTTAAATTTAATGTTAATCATTTTTTATTTAGATACAGGGTCTCACTGTTTAGCCTTAACTAGCTTAGAATTTGCTATGTAGATGAAGCTGGCCTTGAACTCATGGAGATCCACTTGTCTTTCCTCTACAGTTCTGAGATTAAAGGCATTACCACCACTACCATCTCATGCTTCTTTAAAGTATTTCATCCCATGTTCTTTTCTCGGAGCTCTTTCTCCCTGCCCTTTTCCCCCAAAATGTTAAGGACTAAACATAGGTCCTAAGTGTCTTCTTCAGCCATGCATCTCTGCATTCACTACTGTTCACTATAAAGAGATGGTTCTTTGATTAAGGAAGAGAGTAGTATTAGTTTGCCTGGACCATGTTGCTGGGGTCATGGAAGTGATAGTCTTACACATTATTTTTATTTCTTTCAACCTTTTAGGAAATTTTGTCAGTGGTTAAAAAGCATAAGGACAACGAGGTAAGATTTATAAATTTTATTACTTTGTGTGTTTTCTGTGCATGAATGTGTATGTGCTGTGGCGCGTGTGTGGAACTCAGAAGACAACGTAGGCTGGATGGTAGGTGCCTTTTCTTTTGTGATATCTGACTGGCCCCTTTGGCATTATTTTTGATATACATTCATTTAGTTAGGGATGTGGTTTCTCTTTATTTGTGGGTCCCAAGGATTGAACAAGTCAGATCTTCCTTTGTCAGGGTTGATAGTAAATGTTGAGCCATCTTACTTCTTAACTTTTTATTTTTTTAATTTTTTTTGGCTTTTTGAGGGAGAATTCCTCTGTGTAACAGCCCTGGCTGTCCTGGAACTCCCTCTGTAGACCAGACTCATCTCAAACTCAGATCTGCCTGCCTCTGGAGTACTGGGATTAAAGATGTGCACTGCTACCACCCCACTCCTTACCCTTTTAAAACAGGAGTTAATGGCATCTTGAGCCTGATATGACCAGTAATTTCAGGTGAACCAGGAAGATTATGAGTTTGAGACTAGTCGGGCATTTATAGTAAGTTCAAAGCCATCCTGCGATACATAGGAGGCTGTTCCAAACAAAGAAAAAGGGTATTTTTTTAAAACCATCATTGATTAAGTTATTATTGAGTTTCACAAGTAGAAATACACCAACATTCCTTTTTATTATTATTTTTTTCTTTAGTTTTTAGAATCAGAGTTTTTCTGTGTAGCACTAACTGTCCTGGACCTCACTCTTTAGCCAGGCTGACTTTGGACTCAGAACCACCTGCCTCTGCCTCCCTAGTGCTAGGATTAAAGGCATGTGCTATCCCCTCCCTAACCTAAAGATTATTTTTATTTATGTGTCTATGAATGTACACATGTGAATTTGAGTACCCGAAGAGGCCATAAAAGGAATTTTCTAGAGCTAGAGTAGAGTACTGGGAAATGAGCTTAGTCTTCTTCAAGTTCAGAAGACTAGGAGGTATTTCCAGCCCTGTTTTTTTTTTAATGACTTCACATTTAGATGGGAATGGAAATGTCTTGAAATTTTTACTGTGCATACAGGTTTTATTCTCCAGATCTAGTAACTACAGTACTATAGATTTTGTTACGTTTTCTTTTTTGAAAAATATCTCATACATGGTGTGTGTGTGTGTGTGTGTGTGTGTGCGCGCGCGCCTCTGTGTCATGTGGAAGTCAGTGATATCACTGGTTTCTCATTCTTTATGTTTGAACTCTGGACTCCAGGCTTACACAATAAATGATTTTTACCCACTGAGATCTATGCCACCAGCTTGTTAGCAGCATTTAATATCAAACTTTTAATTAAATATTTCTCATTACAGGATGGAAGCTCTTCCACTACTAATCTCTGTGTAGAAGATCTTCAGAAAAATAAGGATTCAAATAGTATAATTAAAGATAGATTATCTCAAACGGTTAGGCAGAATTCTAAATCCTTTTTTGATCCGGTTCGGAAATGTAATGGACAGCCTGTACCTTTTCAACAACCTAAACACTTTACAGGAGGAGTGATGAGGTGGTATCAAGTAGAAGGCATGGAATGGCTCAGGGTAATGAATTGTTTCCTTTTTAAAAAAAAATTCTATTATTGAGTCTCTGTGGGGGTTGGGGTGCGCACCACAACACATGTTGATATCAGAAAATGATTTTGTGGAGTCATTTCTCTCCCACCTTTATGTGGAGTTTGATTGTTGAACTTAGGTCAGCAGATTTGCATACCAAGCACTATTTGCTAAGTTATTTTGCCTTTTCAGGTTTTATAATTTATCCTTGATAATGTGTGTGTGTTTCATGTTTTGGCTCTCGTCTCTATGCTGGGATTAAAGGTGTGCACCTCCACTGCCTGGCTTTTCTCTAATAATTTAGTAGATTATATACTGCTACTCAAGGTGCTCTCTTAGTATAAAGGAAATATTTGTGTGTATTTTTTAAAAATTTATGTATATACAATGTGAGAGTATGCATGTGTACCTTATACTTATCTATTGGACAGTGCAGAATCCTTAAGATTGCATTGGGTTCCTTGTGGCTGGCGTTGCAGGTGGTAGGATCTGATCCTATGGAAGAGAAGCAAATGGTCTTAACTGCTTAGTCATTTCTCCAGTCCCTTCTATGCATTTTCTGAGTGTTTACAGGAAAATGAACTTGTCAGATTTTCAACACTTTATGGCTTTGATAAAGGACTTCTGTTATAATTTATTTTATTACCTTGGCCTCATAGTTTTGATTGTGTTTTTAAACAATCCTTTCTTGATTTAGTAAATGTTTGTATTCATATTTACATATAGTGTATTCTTTTGTCCAGATGCTTTGGGAAAATGGGATTAATGGCATTTTAGCAGATGAAATGGGTTTGGGAAAGACTGTTCAGTGCATTGCTACAATTGCATTGATGATTCAGAGGGGAGTACCTGGACCTTTTCTTGTTTGTGGCCCTCTGTCTACGCTTCCAAACTGGATGGCTGAATTCAAAAGATTTACCCCAGAAGTAAGATATATTTTCTTACATTAATATTATTGCATATATTTTTTTCTGTTTTGTTGTTTGAATTATAGATTTCTCATAGTAACTTAATAGATCTCCATAAATATTGAATCTAATTTGACTTACTCAATTTGAACAGCCCTTTTCTACGGTTTGTTTTGCTTAAAATGTTATATTTATATTTGGGATTTCACAGATTTATTCATCTGAGACAGGTCTACATAAAAGAATATTCTTTATTGTGTTTATTTTTCTGCTTGATTTGTTGAGACATGGTTTCAACTCTGTAGCCCAGCTGTTCTCAGAGGTTTAGCTCAAAGATTTACTGCAGTCTTGCTTCCTCAGCTTCTTGACTGCTCAACGTGTCATATTTATTCTTTTTATTTGTTTTTTTTGTTTTTTTTTTTCTTTATGGTGTTTCAAGACAGGGTTTCTCTGTGTAACAGCCCTAGATGTGCTGTCCTGGAACTAGCTCTGTAAACCAGGCTGGTATCAAACTCACAGAGATCCACCTGCCTCTGCCTCCTGAGCGCTGGGATTAAAAGCGTACAACACCACTGCTCGACTATTCCTTTTATTTTTAAAATTATTTTTAAATGTGTACCACATGTGTGCCTTGTGCCAGTACAGGGCATCATATCCCCTGGAACTGGAATTAAAGACTTGTGTGCCATAATGTGGGAATTGGGGATGGAATCCATGTCCTGGAAGAGCAGCATGTACTGTAACTACTGAATTGTTTTTCCAGTTTCTTTATGTTTATTCTTCCAGGGATTTTTTTTTTAAACCCAAATGCATGTTATCTCCCCATTCTCCCCAATGATACTTATTCTTGTATGTATCAGTTCCTTAAATAATGAGTTCTGGATTGCAGATTTATTTTTGCGTTTGTTTATAAGTGATTGTTTTTGTTTGTTTGGTTTTTGATTTTTGAGAGAGTTTCACTGCATCTTTGGAGCCTGTCCTGAAAGTAACTAGTTCTTGTAGACCAGACTGACTTTGAACTCACAGAGATCTGCCTGCCTTTGCCTCCCCAAGTGCTGGGATTAACCACCAGTGCCTAGCTTGTTTATAAGTGCTTGTTGTTAAGTACAAGTACTGCATACACATGCTATCTTGTCTATGTCCTTGCCTTGAGAATACTTGAGAAGAATATGTTCCAGAATTGACTTATTCATCTGTCTCATAAATCGTTTTGTTTTTGTGGGTTTAGAGGTGCTTTCCCCCCCATTTTCTCTTATGTTAGCCAAAAGATTTATTAAGTTGATTTATTTTGTCAAATGGAAATAGAACTAAAATTATCTTCTAGAAAGTCATTTGTTCTTTATTTTTCAACTCATATTTTGTTCTGAATTAATATAATCTTATAGATTCCTACTATGTTGTATCATGGAACCCGGCAGGAACGTCGAAAATTGGTAAAGAATATCCACAAAAGACACGGAACGCTACAGATTCATCCCGTGGTAATCACATCATTTGAAATAGCCATGAGAGACCAGAATGCTTTACAGGTACAGATAGATGGTTGTAGTTCATGACTCAGACTTTTAAATTCATGCTGTTACCATCCATTAACATTTGTTTCATTGTGTTTGAAGTAGTGTACTTTGTATTTCTTTTAGAATCTGGAGGTTCTATAGAAAGATTGTGTTGAAGGTTGTTGTCTGTTAGTAGAATTAAAGACTTGAAATTTTAAGCTGGCCATATTAAAGTATTAGAATCAGCCATACATTCATACATAAATCTGATCTGTAAATATGTTATAGATAAATTTGAGAACTAGTAGTTGTGATTTATTGATCCAGTTTTACTCAAATATGACTAGAAATCGTTATTTTTACATGTAGTTAATTGCCTTTTTCTCTCACTACTCCAGCTGAATTACATATAGTTCTTACTGTTTTGTATTTCCTTCTCTGATCCCTTAGCATTTTCTTTCCTTCCTGTTTTTTTTTTTTTTTAAAGATGGGGCTTCTTCATGTCCCTAGCTGTTCTGAAAGTCACTGTGCAGATGTAACTGGCCTCAAACGCAAAGATTAACTAACCTCTGCCTCCAGCATGCTGGGATTAAAGGCATGTGCCACCACTGCCCAAACCCTTAGCTTTTTTTTTTTTTAACATGAAACAAAGTAGTATAGATAGTGGCTAAAATATGACATCAAAACACACAGCTTATAAAGGAGTAGTAATAGCTAATACACACACCCACAGACAGTGTTTATCAAATGTTCCATTTGTGTGTGTGGTATTGTTGAATGTGATTTGGCAATAGCCATAGCTCTATAGTTATAAAAATGTGTACTGTTAAAAATTGGTCTACAAGAGCTAGTTCCAGGACAGGCTCTAAAGCCACAGAGAAACCCTGTCTCGAAAAACCAAAAAAAAAAAAAAAAAAAAAATTAACAATAGCATCTGGTGTCATGACTGTAATCTCAGTACTCCTAATGCAGAGACAGGAGGATTACTTTGACTTGCGACTAACCTGCATCACAGAGTTACACCCTATCTTCAAGGACACACACACACACACACAAATTCTAAAAGCTATTTCTTTACAATAAACATTTATATAAGAAAGTAATGTATGGGTAGGCATGGTGGTGCATTCCTTTAATCCCTGTGCTTGGCAGGCATAGGTATGCCAACCTGGTCCACATAGCTAGTTCCAGGCCAACACTATATAGTGAGAGCTTACTTCAAGTAATATGGAGTGCTTGTAATTCTACACGACAATTCTTTGACCTAAGTAACTACTATTGAGGTAACAGATATAATTTATACGTAAATCAGACTATATATTCTCCTTTGTACTTGATTCTTACTTAAATGTGTAACCTGAAGACTCATGATTCATATCTTCTTTACCTTGCCTATATTAACAGTGAAGCTTCCTTGTCAGTTCATATTGCTAGTTGTGAAAATCTTTCTTTCCCAGTGAGCCTCTGAACTATTTTAGCTTTTGTTGGTAGTGGTGCTGAGGTTGGTGTTGATAACTGCAAAGATATCAATGCTTACTTACTAGTAGGTTTCATCTCATTTCCCTTTTTGGTTTTTCTCTTTCACTTATTTCATGTTTTGTGTTTTATGTTGCACTTTTAAATGCAAGTTTTGTAGTGGGAGATTATTCAGATTATTTGGCTTTTTATGTTACCAGAAAAATAAGCCCCTGTAGTTGTTATATTTAAAAAATGGTAATACTTTTTTTTTAAAATTCTGTTGGGAATTTAATGTATAAAGTTTAAATGTACCTCATTTCATATTTTTTTATCCAAGTTGCTAATCTTTCTTAAAAACAAAAGTTTCTTTTATTTGATGTGATGGGTGTTATGCCTGAATGTATATGTACCTGGTCCCCTCTGAGGTCAGAAGAGATCATTGAATCCCCTAGGTTTTGGGTAGCAGATGGTGAGCCTCAATGTGGGTGCACAACCCAGATCCTCTGGCAGAGTAACAAGTGGTTTTCTTTTTTGTTGTTTTACTTGTTTTTCTTTCTTTTCTTTTTCTATTTTTCGAGACAGGGTTTCTCTGTGTAGCTTTGGATTCTGTCCTGGCACTCACTCTGCAGATCAGGCTGGTCTTGAACTCAGAGAGTTCCACTTGCCTCTGCCCCTTGAGTGTTAGTATTAAAGGCATGCACCACCACTGTCTGGCTTTTTTTTGGGGGGGGGAGGCGGGGGTTTCAAGATGATGTCTCTGTATATCCCTAGCTGCCTTGGAACTCACTCACTCTGTGGACCAGGCTGGCCTTGAACTCACAGATCCTCATTCCTCTGCCTCCTGAGGGCTGGGATTAAAGCCACCACCTCGCTGCAGCAAGTGCTTTTAACCACTAAGCCATCTCTCTAGGCTTCTTTTTTTGGGGTACATATTTTTAACTACTGTCAAGACTGTCATGGCTTGATAGTTTATTTATGTTTCCAGAAATTATGCATATTTATGTATTATGCATCCACCTATACAATAATTTACCTGTATGGTAATTTAGGTGGATTATATTTGCTTGATCAACATAAAAGGACAAGTATTAAATGAAAGAACAGTTTTTGGACTTCTAAATACGGTTTTAAAAAAAAATTTAGTAATTGTGAAATTTGGCTTCTGAGGATAGGAAATGCCAAAAATTAATGAGGAAAATTATCAGATTAAAAAGAGTATCAATTTCAGGCAGGCATAGTGCATAGTGCGTAGTGGTGCAGGTCTTTAATCCCAGCAGGAGAAGGAGGATCTTTGAGTTTGAGTCCAGTATGGTCTATATAGTGAGTTCCAGGACAGCCAGAGAGCTACATAATAAGACCCTGTCTTGAGAAAAACAAAAATAACAAAAAAAGACTATCAGTCTTATATGTAGGTCTCAAAATAAAAATTTCAAAAATGCTTTGAGATTTTGGAGCAAGCTGGTCTGGGGTTTCACACCTTTAATACTAGGTCACACAGGTGATCTGAGATCCAGGCTAGCTAGGAACACATAGAAATACCCCAATTAAACAAAATAAATGAATAAAAAGTAAAAAATAAATAAGTAATGAAACCATATTTTGGAGTACATATAACTAATGAAAGGTTTCTTTTTTCTTGCATTAATCTATTAATATTTTAATACCAGTTTTTCAGGACTCCAATATCACATGGCAAAGCACCAAGGGGAAAGCTAAACATGATTTTGATTTCAGAATGAATGAAAATATTAATAAGTGATATCAGGGGTTTCCAGTGAAGGAACATAATTGGCACTGGGTTTATGAATTTAATTATTATCATTATGACGACAGGAGAAAAGAATAATCCCAATAGATAGTAAAATGACATTTGATGGAGTTCAATAAATGTCCCTTAAAAGAAGTCTTACGTTTAGAAGTGTTTTGAGAAAAAATTATGAGATTGATTCCTAAAATTTCTTTCCTCAATTCATTTTCTAGCATTGCTATTGGAAATACTTAATAGTAGATGAAGGACACAGGATTAAGAATATGAAGTGCCGGCTAATCAGGGAGTTAAAACGGTTCAATGCTGATAACAAACTTCTTTTGACTGGTACTCCCTTGCAAAACAATTTATCAGAACTTTGGTCATTGCTAAACTTTTTGTTACCAGATGTATTTGATGACTTGAAAAGGTAGGTAAGGTAGTTACTTGTTTTCTGTTTTTTGTTTGTTTGGTTTTTGACCTTAAAAATCTGTTCTTAGCTGAAACTGGTTCCCTTCTTTTTGGTAGCTGAATTTAAATGATACTTTAGCCAATTTGTACTCTACATTATGTTTTCTTCTTTTGATAGAATATATATGAGAGAAGATAAAGATTTAAAACATTAAGGTTGATTAAAGGGAAATAAAACAATCCCTTAAGGGACTGCGAAGGTGGCTCAGCAAGTGAAGGCCACTAAATCTGAAGGCCTGCGTCAGGCAGTCATTGACTTTTGCATGTTTGCTTACTGTCTCCCTTCCTGTGTTGTGGCACATGTATATAACCCTTCCACAAATAAATAATTTTACAATACCTTAAAATGTTTTTCCTAAGAAAAATAATAGTTAAACATGAGCTTTTTAATACTCATGAGACTATAATACTTTAGCTTACTAAAATACTTTCATTTGGATATTTATAGGATAACTCAGTCAGATGAAGAGTATAGCTGTGTTCTTTATTTCATATAAGGAAGCCTGGGTAGAAGTTGTTAAAAAATATGACTAGTTGGCACCAGAGAAAACTGAAATTCCCAGTTTCAACCTAATATTTTTGTTTGTATATTTGAATTTCAAATTATATTTTCCAAAAGTTCCAGAGAATATTATCTTCAGAATAGAAAAAGATTCTATTAGTAAGAAAAACTAATGTGAAATAAAGCAAAACAATTGAGGACAAAATGTTGTAGGACACTGGTTGTTTGTTGGAAGCTGCTTGTTCCTGGCTGTCCAGACTCAAAATAATCACACAGAGACTGCCTAGCTCTACTCTGCCCTATCACAGGCAAGGGCATTTCTTTATTCATTAACCAATAAAAGCAACACACAACGTACAAGGGACTTCCCACACCAATCAAAATAATTGAATTATATTTATGTTGGCATTAGTGAGGTAAGAAAGCTAATTGAATATGAGAAATCTGGTGTTTTATCTTGAGAATGCATTTTAAGTTTGATTGTTCAACTCTGGCATAATGCCAAACTCATTGTAACTATGCAAACATTTTTTTAAAGGATAAATTTGAGAGATCTATGAATTAGAGTTTCAAGGTGCTATTTGAAAATCTTAATTTTAAAACCATACATTGAGTGGTCTATATTTGAGAATACATGGTCTACTATATGAATATCTGCATTCTTAAACTTTTTCCTCCCTTCTTAACATGTGGAAGAACTAATCAATCCCTTTTCAGCTTAATATTATAGTTATATTGAACTTAAAAACTTTGAACTACGTGTGGTAGTGCATTCCTGCTATCCCTTTGCTGAGGAAGGAGGGTTGAGAGTTCCTATGTTGAGGAAGGATTGAGAGTTCAAAGCCAGTCTAAGCTATGTAGCCAAAACCTAAGAGCTTAGGATATAAGTTGTTGGTATGGAAAGTCCTCTGTTCCTGTCTTAGCATCACACCTACTCTTACATGTATGTGTAACAACAGCCATATGTTAGACTTATACCTGTACAGAGATACCATCCAGATTGGGCTTTCAAAAAGAGCATCATCATTTACATAATTATACATGAATGTTTTCATAAAATAATTGCTTTGGACTGGAGATGTAGCTCAGTGAAAAAGTTCTGCTTAGCATACTTGAAGCCCTGGTTTCTATTCTTAGCAGGACAAAAGCAAATGAACAAGAAACTTTTTATTCCATAATTTGTATTTGACTTGTATATGATTTTTTTTTTATTAGAAAAAAATGTCCCCTTTCAGATTTCAGAACAATTCTCTTCATGGAATACAGATTTTAATTGAATTTTAAAAATTGCCTCTAATACACAAGCCAATATGAAATTGATGCTGTGTATAGTGGCATATGCCCGTAATATCAGCATTTGGAAGTTGGGCGTGGTGGTGAACACTTTTAATCCCAGCAATCAGGAGGCAGAAACAGGTGGATATCTATGAGTTTGAGGCTAGCTTAGTCTACAAAGTGAGGTCCAGGACAGCCAGGGACCCTATCTCGAAAAACCAAAAATAAAATATGAACATTTCGGGGACAGGCGAGTTAAAGAAGACCAGGAGTTCATGGTCAAACTTGGCAAAATAGTGAATTTGAGTTCAGCCTGGGCTAAATGAGACCATATGTATATCAAAAAATAAAAACAAAAACAAAACAAAAAATACATACACACAAAAACCAAAAAACTCTAAATAAGTAAATATTAATTTAAAAATATGGCACTATATATATGTGTCATGTAAGTATAATTGAATTCATGTGTTAGGTTAACTTGTAATCATTTTTTTTTTTTAGCTTTGAGTCTTGGTTTGACATCACTAGCCTTTCTGAAACTGCTGAAGATATTATAGCTAAAGAGCGAGAACAGAACGTTTTACATATGCTTCACCAGGTGCCGAACCTCCTTATTCTGCTCACTTCGTACTTAAAAAATAAGTAATTATAGGATCTTAACTCCTGTAGTAGAGACTTGAACAATGAGTCACCATAAATTTAATTGTCTTTCCCCTACTTTGACTTGTCATATTGATTTATGGCAGAAACTCAAATACTCAGCTAAATTTTGCTGTTTTTTTTTCTTTTAAATACATCTTCATTTACATTTTTTGGTTTACCATTTTATTTATCAGCTAGACAATAAAAACTTGTAAGTTCATGCAATATTTACTAACAATGATTATGTTGCTTACTTCCTTCCGTCATTTTTGGCTAATCCACTTGTGTTTCATTTTTCCTGATAGTCTTATTGCATTCTACCACCATCATACCTATGTTTACTTTAGACAAACTTTCAGAGATCTCATAGGCTTTTGAAGCATTTTGGTTATGCTCTGACAATTTTATTCAACTTTTTAATTTTTTAATTTATGCTCATTAAAAAAAGGTGAAACAGTAGAAAATAAAAATAATCCTTTCCAAGTCCTCATCCTTACCTGTCTATGCTTCTTGTGTTGCTTGTCCTTCCATTTACCTTTCAACTGTGTATGCATTTGTTTAGGTATGTTTTGTGAATTAAACAGTTTTTCAATACAGAAGTTATTTTTACTATGTTTTAAAAGAGATTAAAGTTTTTCTTGTGTGAATATTTGGCACATTATATTTTATCTCTTATTGATTTTATTTAAAGACAGAATCTTGTTATGTAGCCATGGCTGGCCTCACTATATAGACAGGGACTTTATTTTGATGGATGTTATATAAGTTTTTCTTGTTTTTTTCTTGAGTGCTGGGCAGACACATTAGATTTTAATTGTGCTTTAATATCAGGTTGTCCTGCCCCTCTATAATTAAATATACTTTTTATATCAGTATTTTTCCTGTATTGTAAATTAGTTTAAAATATCAGTACTTAAATCTATTCCTGTTTCCTGTTTTTATAGAAGAGATTTTTGGGTTAAAGGGCTTGTCTTTACAAACCGACTCTTTAGTCTAAATTTTAGATTACCTGTCGTCTTTATTTTGGTAGTGTGTCCCAGACAAGCATCCTACCATTGAGCCATTTCCCAGGTATATTATATAAGGCTCTGTAAAAACAGGCGGTTGTTCTCCAGGAAGAATTTATATGTCTGCCAAAATTAAATTGAAAAAATTATTTAAATTAAATTAGTTGGTTTTGTATATATAACAATTTTTGAGGATTAGAAATCGTTTAAAATCAGAGTTGAAAGGAATTTATATAAACCTGGGATTAATCTCATTACCATACCAAAGATACTCAAATGTCTGGATCTCTTATAGTTATTTTGTGAATTATAAGTTTTAATACCCATTTCTCAACAATGGTTCCTAATGTATGCTACAAGTAACTTACTGGCAGATATGTTGCAATTATTTTTTTCTCTACATATATTTGTGTAAACTTTTTTTTTCTCCTTCCTGAGACAAGGTTTTTCTGTAGATTAGGTTGGCCTCTGACTCATAATCTACCTGCTTCTGCCACTGGAGTGCTAGATTTAAGGCATGAGCAACCATAGTCAACTATTTGTATAAATTTGTAATTGAGTATATATGTGTTTATAAGTTATCAAGCGCTAGTCTAGTATGGGGAAATCTTAAGGAGACACTTTAGGAAGAGGAAATCTCAAGGAGATATTCAAGAGAAAGAAAGGGTTTATGTAGGCTGAGTGTTCTGGTAATAAATAATTTATATTTAAATAATTATAAATAATTTATATTTAAATTATAATTTATATTTAAATTTTAGATTTTAACTCCATTTCTACTGAGAAGACTGAAGTCTGATGTTGCTCTTGAAGTTCCTCCTAAGCGAGAAGTAGTTGTTTATGCACCACTTTCCAACAAACAAGAGATCTTCTATAAAGCTATTGTGAACCGCACAATTGCAAACATGTTTGGAACTTCTGAGGTAATAGTGGTTTTGAAGTAACTGCAAATGAGGTGACTTAATTTCATGACTGATTTCAGTTTTTTGTCTCCTCACCTATTTTCAGGACTTTGTGGGTAAATAGGCTCAAAGTAGAAGGTACTTTATGTTGTCTACAGTCCTCCTACACTTTTAGTTGATCATCTGTGTTTTGTTTGTTTTGTGGTCATTGGAAGTACTTGTTTAAAATGTGCATATCTATATGTGCAACAGCCTGGATTTGATAACAAAAAGACTAATCATCATTTAGAGAATGTTCTTGGAGAGACATTCATTATATGTGGTAATGGGTTTTATAAGGACATTTTCATTCAAGTATATCATGTACATTTACCACAATTATTCTCCTATATCCTACCAACCCACTCTTAGAAGTTCATTTTGCAACCACAGGATCTTTGAGAGTCACTTTTCTAAAGGCTTATTGACTAGGCGAACTCCCTTCAACTATGTGTTTCTTTTCTAAAGAGGTGTCAGTAACCAAGAGGATTTCAGAGTATTTGAAATTTCCATATAACATACACCATAGTAAAAATTGCAGTGGGGTGTATGATTATCAGGTGTACATAAAAACATACTTTATTCATATTTAGAGCTTCAGCAGTTTTTAAACAGGTGGTTTTTTATGTATTCTCTTTAGAAGGAAACAATTGAGCTAAGTCCTACTGGAAGACCAAAACGGCGAAGCAGAAAATTAATAAATTACAGGGAAACAGATGAATTCCCTAGTGAATTAGAAAAACTAATAAGTCAGATACAGCCACATGTAAACAGAGAAAGGTAAGTGTTTAAAGATAAATTTACGTATTTAAATTGTATTTTATTTTTACCTTTGTCATACTTACATGCTATGTTTTTGTTAGGAGTATTGTGGATGTTAATATCCCTATGGAATCTGAAGTTAATCTGAAGCTGCAGAATATAATGATGCTGCTTCGTAAGTGCTGCAATCATCCATATATGATTGAATACCCTATAGACCCAGTCACACAAGAGTTTAAGGTAAATATCATTTAATAATTTAGTTTTTATTTTCTGTATTTTTTATATTGAAGCAAAACATTTTTTGATAGATTAAATACTATGCTGTTTCATTTCATTAATATTTATTTATTTATTTGTTTGTTTATTTATTTATTTGCCTTTTTTGAGATAGGGTTTTAACTTTGTAGCCTGGGAACTCGCTCTGTACTGGTGTAGGCTGGCCTAAAATGCACAAGAGATTTACGTTGTCTGTATTTGCTTGTCTGTGCTGGGATTCAAGCCGTGTACCACCTTACCTGGTTATATGAGTATGCCTGTGTGTTTGTGGGTGGCTTTGTGCACATGTGCCTGAGGAGGCCAGAAGAGATCAGAGCCTCTGGAACTGGAATTATAGATGGTTATGAACAACCTGGCAAGTGCTGGGACCTGGAAGAGTAGTAAATATTCTCTTAGTTGCTAAGGTAGCTCTCTAGCTACAAAGTATTTCCTTTAAAAATTATTTATTAGTGTGTATATGTGTGTTGTCTGTATACAACAGCACACCTGTGGAAAGTCAGGACAGCTTTGTGGGTTCTCTTCTGCCTTTATCTGGATTCCAGTGATCAAACAGCAGATCATCAGGCTAATGCTAGAAATGCTTTTACTTGCTGATCCTTACTTAAATGTTTCTTTAGCCTTAATCAGATTGTTTACAAGCTCATGTGTTTTCTCAGCCACTGAGCTATCATCACTTCTGCCTCCAATTTTTATTTTTTAACCAAGACTGGCCTCAAGGCTTCTATATAACTGAGCCTAACCTTGGACTTCGATCCTCCTGCTTCTGCCCCCTAAGTGCTTGGATAACGGACATGTGTCACCATCCTTGGCTATACAAAGTGTCATAATTTAAAATAAGTTCACAATTAGACTTTAATAATTTAGTGTCAGTTACTGTTTATATTCCCCCTTTAGAGTTTTTTTTTTTCTTGGAATGTAACTTTCAGTTTAAAAAGATCAAATAATAACTTGTCATTAAAAATTGAAATATTAAGGCCCCGAAATATTAAGGCCCCTGGGTGTTACAGCACATGCCTTTAATCCCAATTCCCCTACCACTTGAGAGAGAGGCATGTGGGTTTCTGAGAGTAAGGCTAGTCAAGGTGACCATGTCTCAAGAAAGAAGTGAACTATTAAAATGGCAAATGATTGATCATTATAGTAACAATTTTCTTTCTTTTCTTGTCTGCTTTTAAGATTGATGAAGAATTGGTAACAAATTCTGGGAAGTTCTTAATTTTGGATCGAATGCTGCCAGAACTTAAAAAAAGAGGTCACAAGGTTGGATATTTCTGATAAGAATTTTAACCATTTAGTTTTTCACGAGTCAGTATAGACATTAAGATGTATTTAAATTTTAGGTGCTGGTTTTTTCACAAATGACAAGCATGTTGGACATCTTGATGGATTATTGTCATCTTAGAAACTTCACATTTAGCAGACTTGATGGGTCTATGTCTTACTCAGAAAGAGAAAAAAATGTAAGTCTATACATACGAAGTTTTCTTTGTAACTCTGTCTTCATCTTTGAATTAATATGACTAAAAACCCAACCCTGTGGTAGGATCAGAGACAAGCATTTCATTTAGTCCTGACAGATCTTAGTTTTGAGTCTCATATCTATACACATGTAATCTTCTGGCACAGTCTTAGATACAGTGTCCTACTTATGCACTGCTGTAAGAACTTTAGGATAATAAGGCATTGGTTTTTGATTTTTATCTCATTTTTCAACTTTTAGCATGAAAATTTTAAGTGTGTGGCAGTTAGAAGAACTTAGTTGACTGTTATTATTCCATTTAGGACCTGCCATTAACATCCCGTTTCTTCTTTTCATCACCTGAGATACATCAGTCTATTGCATCTGTTTAGCATTCCTTTATTTTATTTTTGTTGTTGTCATTTGTGTGTTTGTTTTTGAGACAGGGTTTCTGTGTGTAGTCCTGGTTATCCTGAAACTCTCTGTAGTCCAGACTGGCCTCAAACTCGAGAGTCACTTGCCTTGGGCACCCGAGTGCTTAGATTAAAGGCCTGAGCCGGTAATGCCTGGCTAGGTTTTGGGGTTTTTTTGTTGTTGTTGTTTTGTTTTGTTTTGTTTTGTTTTTAAGATTTGGTGCCTGTGAATCCTAGAAGAGGGTATATAAGCTCTGGGAACTGAATCCCAGCCATCGGGAGAGAAATAAGCATTCTTACTACACTATCTCCAAGCTCTATTTTTAAAGCATTTCTTTGTGTTTTCTGTCATGTGGGTTACAGGGATTGAAGTCATGTTGTCAAGTTTGGAGACAAGAGCCTTTACCCTTGGAGCCTTTTTGCTGGGCAGTGTTTTGTGTGACATAATTGCAGTGTTTGGTCCTGGCCAGCTTTGAACTAGAGAGTGGCTCATATTGGAGCACTCCTATTGCCTTGGCCTTCAGACTGCTGTTTGAACCACCATGCATGACTATCTATCTGTCCTTGATGCATTTAAATTATATATTTTTCATTGACTTACATGGTTTAGGGTAAGAGTTACTTACTATGAAGCAAATAAAGTATGTAATGTTTTTTGAGCAACATGAGCAAAATTTTTTCCATACCACTAATGAGATCAAATTACCATAAACCCAGAAAGTGCTGCTCCTTTTAGTGAAGCAACCTTTCTATCCACCTCATTTCTTATCTATTTGTGTGTATGTTGTTTTATGTATATGTTGGATATGTGGGTTTGCACATATGCATGCACCAAGACAACAAAGATGTTAACTGTCCTCTTCCATTGAGCATTGAACTTACTAATTAGCTAGACTCTCAGGCTGGTGGGCTCCAGGGATTATCCTGTCTGCCATTTAAGTTTCTTCTACCAGGTCTGTCATTAGTGACCAGGGCACTTGGTATTTTCATAGGTGCCAGGGATCTAAACTCAAATCACCTTGCAGGTACTTTACTGGCTGAGCCATCTTTTTAACTGTTTTTTTTTTTTTACTTCTTTTGTTACGAAGTATGGCATATAGCTTTAACAAAATAAAAATATGCATAGTATAAATGCGTGAAAAGTAGAGTTTATACATGCAGAGGTTTTTTTATTGGCTGTTATAATTGTTTCCTAGTTCTGTTGAAAAAGACAGTGGTATTTAAAATTAATACCTTTCACCCCAGTCAGTTTTAAAGTTTTTTTTATTTTAATAGCTTATGTTTATGTTCCTTTTGCTTTTAGATATACAGTTTCAACAAGGATCCAGATGTTTTTCTTTTCTTAGTGAGTACACGAGCTGGTGGCTTAGGCATTAATTTGACAGCGGCGGATACGGTTATCATTTATGACAGTGATTGGGTAAGAAGTACAGCAATATGCTGTACTATATTTCTGTTCTGAAGTTTTTATCCTTTATTACATATATTATAATTGCATTTAAATGCCTATTTGCAGATAGGAATTTTTCATCAAGTTTTCTGCCTATAAAAATAAGATACTTTCAGAGTATTAAATAATTTTGAATCACAATCAATATGTGTGTGTGTGTGTGTGTGTAAGAGAGAGAAAAACAAGTAGCTATCAGAGGACAACATATAAGAGTTTAGTTCACCATGTGAATCCTGTAGCACGAATAATAAAGTCCCAGAAACAGATATTGGGGTTCAACAGAGTGAGCTCTGTTTCTCTTTTAGACAGATTGAATATTACATAGTTCATGGTGACCTTGAATTCAGAGATCCTTCGGGCTCTTCCTCCCGAGTCCTGGGATTAAAAGCATGCACCACCACTTCCTGGCCTGTAAAGGCTGACTTGTGTGGCTGCTTTGCTTTCTAATTTCAGGCAAGCTTTATTTATTTAAATACAAATACTATACCACTATACCTGAGGAGTAAACTGAGGTGGCTAGGCTTTACCCATTGAACCATATCTCTGTAACCTGTGGGAATATTAACATAGAAATTTGTACAACTGTTCTGTCTGAGTGGTAACTTAAGCAGCCATTCTGGAATTTAAAGTACATCTAAAAACCACTCCAAAGTTTCTTATCACGTACTTGGCTGTTTTACCAAGATTTCATAAGTTTATGTTTTCATTTTTAAACTTTTCTGAGATCCAATTGTCTCTGCTCCCATAGCACTGTGGTTGAAGGTGTGCGCTACAACTGCCCCACAAGTTTAAGCTAATTTTAACATGATTCTGCTAACTGTACCTTTCTTTTCAACTTTAAGAATCCCCAGTCTGATCTCCAGGCCCAAGACAGATGTCATAGGATTGGTCAGACAAAGCCAGTTGTTGTATATCGCCTTGTAACTGCAAATACTATTGATCAGAAAATTGTGGAAAGAGCAGCTGCTAAGAGAAAACTAGAGAAGCTTATCATCCATAAAAGTAAATGGTTTTTAACTTGTTTAAAATAATTTCATTATTTTTGTGTATAAGCATATTGCCTGCATGTATGTCTGTCCCCCATGTACAAGCTTAGTGCTTAGAGATACCAGACAAGGGTATTGACGCAACTGAACCTGAAAGTACAGATGGTTGTGAGCCTCTATGTAGGTGCTGGGAATTGAAACCAGGCCCCCTATAAAAGTAGACCATGCTCTAAATGTGAGCCATCTCTCCAGCCCTGTAAGTGCTATTACACGTAACATTACATGTAAGTGATGTTTTTGTGTGTTAAGAATTTTCATTTTTGTTTTTTCTAAAAAAAAAATTAATACAGCTTGATGACACAGGATTTAAATGTGCGATAGGGGATTTGGAACTACTGACAACGTACATTGAGTTGCTGTTCATAGACAGAAACTCAGGGATTAGATAACTGTTAAGGGAAAGAGTCAAGGATAATGAAACTTTGGGAGTTCATTGGTATAATGTCCCCAAATCTGTCATATAAAACTTAACATAATGCTTGGCATATTTCTGGTAAGATATTTGTTTGCCAAAACCTTTAAAACTTAAGACCTTTCAAGATGCTAAGTAGTAGATGTCAATGGTATTTCATAGTGGTAACATCAAATTCCATTTAATGTAGAATAGATTCTTTGAAAGGGGAAAATGAATGAGGAGTTTCATGTCTTATTTCCCAAGATTTCTTGGGATACTTTTTTTTTTTTTTTTTTTCTTGAGTGTTTTAAGAGAGTGTTTCTCTGTGTATCTCTGACTGACTGTCCTGGAACTATCTGCCTCTGCCTATCAAGTGCTAGGAAGGAATAAAGGTGTGCACACCACTGTCTGGCCAAGGATAGTTCTATTTTTACTCATGTAACATAAAATTTTATTAAGTAGCACAGTGGCTACCTTTAAATGGGTTTCAGGCATTTAATTCAGATCATCAAACTTGTTGACCCTCATACCTGGTTTTGATGGAAAAGCAGGTTAGATTTGAGATAAAATTAATTTGACTTGGTAGAAAATTTAGGTTGTCGTTAAAAATTTCAGAGTGAGTAAAATGTGCCTGGTCTTTCAAAAATTTTTAACCTGTGTTTGTTAAGAAATTTGATAAAATTACAATTTCTTTAAATGTTAAACCTACTTTTAGTTTACATAATTTTTATCTATGATTATGTATTCTTAAGTCTGTTTGCATTATTTGAAGACACTAATTTTAGAATGTTAAGGAATATAAAAATACAGACTTATGCAGTATATACATACAATAAAACACATAAATGTTAAGTATGCAATTTAATGATTGAAACAAACGTACAACTCCAGAAAGTTCATTGTATCCTTTTCAGTCATTCCCCGTGCTTCTCTGACACACGCTGTTTTGGTTTCGGTCACAGTGTGACAAAATAAATAGTTTTCCACTGTTCAGCTGTGTTGTTTTCTATTTTTGTTTAACATATTTTGAGATTCATCTATATGCTATATATTAGAGCAGTTTTATTCAACTCAGTAGTTCATTTACCTGTTGATGGACATTTGAAATTTCCCCAGATTGTGTTTATTATGAATAAGCTGTTTGAATCATTATTTATATGTTGTTTTTATAGAGGGGCTGTGTTTATCTGTTAGTAAATATCGAACCTTTTCTAAATTTCCAAAAAATTTTATACTTCCAGCAAGAACTAAGGGGTTTTCATTGTTCCTTCAGGACAGTCTGAAAAAAAATCTTTTGAGGCCGGGCGATGGTGGCGCACGCCTTTAATCCCAGCACTCGGGAGGCAGAGGCAGGCAGATCTCTGTGAGTTCGAGACCAGCCTGGTCTACAGAGCTAGTTCTAGGACAGGCTCCAAAGCCACAGAGAAACCCTGTCTCGAAAAACCAAAAAAAAAAAACCAAAAAAACAAACAAAAAAAATCTTTTGAAAGTTATCAGCCCATGAATGAAATGGCACAAAACGTATATTAGTAAATGTTAAATTTTCTTTCAAATTGTAAGCCTCATTCCTGGTTTGTAATAGATTGTAGCTTTCAAAGAAATTTATAGTATAAATTTGTTGATTTGTTTGTTTTGATTTTATTTCCCTCTCCAGATCATTTCAAAGGTGGTCAGTCTGGGTTAAGTCAATCTAAGAATTTCTTAGATCCTAAGGAATTAATGGAATTATTAAAATCTAGAGATTATGAAAGGTAAGTTTTCTCTAAATTTTATAATATATATAGATAGGTGTATAGGTAAGGAGAGAAAGAGAATTCTTTTGCCAGTGGGCCTGTGTGGAGGTCAAAGCACAGCTTGGTTCTCTCCTTCCACAATGTGGGTTTTGGGGATTGAGCTCAGGTCATCAGGTTTGGTGGCAAGCACCTTCACCCACTAAGTCATTGTTTGGCCCAAAATTTTTTAACTTTATTTTATCTATATGGATGTTTTTCTTGCATGTATATCTGCACTATGTGCATGCCTGATGCCTACAGAAGCAAGAAGAGGGCATTCGATCCCCTGGAACTAGAGTTAAATGTTGGCAGTTATGAGCTACATGGTGGGTGCTGGGAATGGCACTCAGGTCCTCTGGAAGACCAATCAGTGTTCTTAACTCCTGAATTACTTGTCTAATCTGTAACATTTCTTGTTCCACCCCTACACTTTTAAAGATTTATTTATATATCATGTAGATAAGTGTTCTACTTGCATGTATGATTTGAGCCACCATGTGTTGCTGGGAATTGAACTTAGGACCTCTGGAAGGTCAGTCAGTGCTCTTAACCTCTGATGCATTTCTCCAGCTCCTCCAACATTTCTTAATTTAGAAAAATGTGATGCATAGTTCTGAGTATAGTCCAATAATACTTGGATGTTGTTTTTATAGGGAAGTAAAAGGATCAAGAGAGAAGGTCATTAGTGATGAGGACCTAGAATTGTTATTAGATCGAAGTGATCTCATAGGTGAGTATTGGCCTTTTCTGTAATGAAAACTTTAAAACATACAGAAAATAGTGTAAAGAACCCTGTGTGTACTGCGTTCAGCCATAATTAGTCACAACATTTTATAGGACAGAGACTGCTTTCATTTCCCAGCTTCTCACACTCCAAAAAATCACACAGAAACCACATTATTTACAATACTGTTTGATCAATGGCTCAGGCATATTCCTAGCTAGCTCTTCCATCTTAAATTAACCCTTTTCTATTAATCTGTGTATTGTCATGAGGCTGTGGTTTACCAGTACAGCGTGTTACTACATGGTTTCTCCTATGTAGGTTGGTCACTTGTTTGTTCCTGGCTGCCCAGACTCCCAAAGTAACCACATAGAAATTGTATTAATTAAATCACTGCCGTGCTATTAGCTCTAGCTTCTTATTGACTAGCTCTTACCTCTTAATTTAACCCATTTCTATTTATCTGTGTATTGCCAAGTGTCTGTGGCTTACCGGCAAGGTTCAGGCTTGCCTGTTCCCAGTGGCATCTACATGGCATCTCTTGACCCTGCCTTTTTTCTCCCAGCATTCAGTTTAGTTTTCCCCCACCTACCTCTATTCTGCCCTCCTATAAGTTCAAAGCAGTTTCTTTATTCATTAACCAATAAAAGCAACACATATACAGAAGCATTTCCCACATCAGTCTCCTTCATCTCTGCCTATTCTCTCTCTGTGTCTCTGTTCAGATTTCCCACATTAACATTTAGTAATTCCTGTTCCTTGCTGTTTCTCTTTTGTTAGAGACTTAAAAATCAAACATCTGTCTTGAAATTATAACCATGAATACATATTAAACTGATCTGTTCCCTCTCACAATAAAGATCTTTAAATATTTTATTTTACTTGTATATATCTTTTTTTTCTACGTGTGTTTCTGTGCACTACTTGCATGCTTGATATCCACAAAGGGCAGAAAAGGGTCTTGGATTCCCTGGAACTGGATTTACAGGCAGTTGTGAGCCACCATGTGAGTGTTGGGAATTAAACCAGGGTCCTGGAAGAACATATTTAACCACTGAGCCATCTCTCTATCCTGAAAGACTTTTGTAACATGAATAATAAAAACCCAGAGACAGATACTGGAGTTCAAGCTGAAGATCAGAAAAGCAAAATGGCTCTTACCTCTACCAGATTGAAATGGGTGATTCTGCCTACACGAATACTCAGACTGAGACTGTGACTGAGCGTGAGCTCTGTCACCTGTTTTATATACCTCCCTAGTCCTGGGATTAAGGGCATCCACCACCACCACCACTACTAGTGTGGCTGCTGGGATTCACGGTGTGTGCCACCACTACCTGGTCTGTATGCCATACTAGTGTGGCTGCTTTGCATTCTGATCTTCAGGCAAGCTTTATTTACTAAAACACAAATAATATACCACCATAGTTTTTCTTTCTTTGTTTCTTTTCTTTACTTTTTTAAAAATCTTAATTCTTGTGAATGCGTATATATATATGTTGTCTGCCATGGCACCAAGTTGGAGGTCAAAAGACAACTTGGGTGTCAGCCCTCACCTTATTTGGATCAGGGTCTCATTTTTCACTGCTGGCTGGCCCATGAACCTTCTGGGGTTTCTTGTCTCTTGCTTCTTATCTCTCTAGGAGTACTGGTATTAAACATGGTTGCTACTGCTTCTGTGTCTATGTGGGTTCTGGGATCTAAACTCAGGTCTTCACATTCAAAGAACAACTACTTTACTGTCTCCTTAACACCCCACCACCACCACCACCCAGCTCCCTGCTTATTGAGGCAGGCTCTGGCTGTGTAGACCATATTGTTCTTGAACTTCTGTGGTCCTTCTGTGTCTGTCTCTGCCTAAGTGCTGGTATTACAAGTCTTTGTCCATCATGCTCAGTTGTAAACTGTAATGAAGTCCAGTTTTACAAAATCTGCATATCACAAGTTTTGAGTTGTATCTAAGTATTTTTTTTTCAAAGATTAAAGTTTTATATAAGAGTAGTAGAGTTTTAGTTTCTTTGTTTTAGGTTTGTTACCTAGTTTGAGATTGGTTGCTTTTTTTATTTTAGAAAATGTGAGGAGTTTGATTGAAGGTGTTAGCAAACTCCCGCCTGCCCTTCCTTCCACCACACCCTCTACCCCTCCCCGGACTCTCCAGAAAACAGTTCTTTTTTTTTTTTTTTTAAGTTTTTTTTTTTTTTTTTTTTTTTTTTTTTTTTTAGAAAACAGTTCTTAAACAACCATCTAGGAAGTTAGGAAAAAAAAAATACTCCTCTACTTAACTCAGACTAACCAAGAATAATAGCTGTCACTTTAACATTGTAGAAGGAAGTTCTACATACTATAAGATAATAGACTAGAGGAGTAAGAAATAAAAATTGAAATTGCTCTCAAAAAATGGGATTGCAGGTGAATACCACTGTACCCAACAGGGAAAGAATTCTGAAATAAAACACAGTGCTCACAAGGCTAGGGAGATGGTGTAGCAGGTAAGAATACTTGCTGTTAAAGAATGGGGACCTGAGTTCAAATACCCAGAGCCTATGAAAGTCTGGGCCCCGACAACATGTTTACACAGAAGTTTCTGTTCCGCCTAGTCCTGCAGCTGTTCAGTCCCAGTGAAACACAGAGAGACCTATATTAATTATAAACTGTTTTGGCTTATTAGCTTAGTCTTATTGACTAGCTTTTAAAACTTCAATTAACCCATAGTGTTGACTGTGTTTAGCCATGTGGCTTGTACCTTCCCTTAGTGCAGCATTCTCATCTTGCTTCCTCTGCATCTGGCTGGTGACTGCATCTGAGCCTTTCCTCTTCCCAGAATTCTCCGAGTTGCTTGCCTTGCTCATACTTCCCGCCTGGCTACTGGCCAATCAGCATTTTATTAAACCAATATAAGTGACCAATCTTTACAGTATACAAGAGCATTTCCCACAGCATACAGCCTTCATTATGAGAGGTCAGGGGAAAGGATGGAGAATTGTTAAGGCTTGTTGGATTCCCACTAGTTACAGGTTCAGTGATAGACCTTGTCTCAGGGGAATAAAGGGAAGAATGATAGAGAGGATACCTGGCATACTCCTGACTTTGTTCTCAGGTTTACACACACAGAGATACATATATTAAGGATGTTTTTGTGTGTGTGTGTGTGTGTGTGTGTGTGTGTGTAGCACACATATAGAGCTCACTATGAAAAATATTTTTGTTAAATTCATGCTAAACATTTCTGTGAGACATGACACAAACTTGTTCTGGTTCTAAAATGAAAGTAGTTTTTCATGGTATTTTCCTTCTCTGATTTAATTTTATGAGTGTTTTGCCTACTTGTATGTCTGTGGCAGGTACATCCCTAGTTCCTGCAGAGGTCAGGAGAGGGTGTCGTATCTTGGAATTAGAGTTATCGATGATTGCGAAATGACATGCATGTGCTAAAACTCGGCAGAGCTAAGCATTTCTCCAGCCCTGTTTGTCAGCTTTCAAACTAAGCATGATTGTCTTTTAAAACATTGCTGATGGAGCTGGAGAGATGGCACAGCACTTAGAGGACGCAAGTTCAGTTCCCAGCACCCACATGGCAGCTACACCTATCTGTAACTCCAAGATTTGACAAAACACCACTGAAAGTAAAGTAAAAATAAAATTTATAAAATTGAAAAAATAACCAAATAAGTGTTTTGTTTATATAGCTTTGTATGTATAGATTTAGAACAGCAAAATGAGGCTTGATATTGTTTCCTCTGTGCTGTTTGGAGCTGTAATAAAGACAGTGTTACAGGGAGCTCTATGGGCACAAGCAAGAATATCCCACATTTCTATGGATTTTTATATTTTGGAGAGAGGACTTGTGTTTCAGCATCATATTAGAGAGTTCTTATGATTTTTAAAAAATTTTCTTATGTCTTTAAAAATATATGTGTCCTAATATTTCTCTCTTAGATCAAATGAAGGCCTCAAGACCGATTAAAGAGAAAACAGGGATATTCAAGATACTAGAAAATTCTGAAGATTCCAGTGCAGAATGTTTGTTTTAAAGCAGAGCTAAATGGCTTTTAAAAACTTTTACATCCATTCTGGTAACTTGCCTACTCGCTTTGGATTTTATAAGTTTATATAATGTAACTAGTATTGTTACATCCCTGAAATGCTAATTTTCTGAGATTTATTAAGTACAAATTTCCTATTAAATTTAGTTTTTTTCAGGTAGTTTTTGGGACTGGGTTGTACTTTTGAGTATGGTCTTTGAATATTGTCTAATATGTACTTAACTATTGGCAAGTTTATACAGTCTTCCTGTGGAAGTTTAGTGTCTCCCCCAGCCCCTTTAGTTGTGTAATTCATGGGATTTGGACTGCAGTTATGGAGCAGGGTTTTGATGGGGGAGAATGATTGAAATTGTACTTTCTGTTGCTGAAGTAAATTGTTTGATTTTGAGTCCGTAAGATGACTTACCAAATAAATGTTTATTATAATATGATCTCATCCCATTATTTTGTCAGGAAACTATTAATTTAGTTAAAATAATAGCAAGGCTTAACTGATCCTGGGATTCAATGGTACTGGCTGAACTGACTTCATTCTTCTGTAAGGACTGTCATATAACAATTTCAGCAAAGCTCAAAGACATTGCAGGGTCTTGATAAAAACCCAGATTTTGGGAAAGATACATCGTTCAAAGCAAGAATAGAAATCAAATAAAAAACCAAAAGAATTTATAGAAATAGAGTGCAGATACAACCAGAGTGAAGAAAAGACCTCTGTGTGTAAGAAACCTAGGAGCCAAAGTAAGGGATCATACCAGCCTCAAAGGAAACAATCTAGGCCCTGGTGGAAGGTTATAAGTCAGTGAAGAAGAAATCTTATGTATACCCTGCCTAGGAGGACATGTTCAACAAGCTGTGTATTTATTTATTTTCTATTTTAAAATTTGTGTGTGTGTGGTTGTTAGTAGATCTTTGAACCTTCTGGCATTGGTACTGAGAAATAAACACAGGTTTTTTGGAAGAGCAATGACCATCCAACTGATGAATTGCTTTTCAAGCCCAGATCGTGTATTTATTGATTGTCCTTTGGGAAAACATTATATGTATCTATATTCAAATGAAAGGACTATAGAATAATGGAAATAAAAGAAGAAAAACTTTTTGAAAAAGCATTTGATCAAATAAGAGACCTTTAGGTCAAATAAGACCTGCAGGTGTTTTTTTTCTAATACTAGTGATGTTCAGCAGTCATAAAAGTAGGTAGAGTTGTTCAGCATGGATTTAATACAACTTGGTGAGTTGCCTAAAAGTTGTAAAAACCTTTGTTTTGGCTGGGCGGTGGTGGCGTACGCCTTTAATCCCAGCACTCGGGAGGCAGAGGCAGGCGGATCTCTGAGTTTGAGGCCAGCCTGGTCTACAAGAGCTAGTTCCAGGACAGGCTCTAGAAACTACAGGGAAACACTGTCTCGAAAAACCAAAACAAAAAACAACAACAAAAAACCTTTGTTTTGTTACTTCCTTCACAAAAATTGTTTTCTTGGTTCAGAGGTCAACGAACAACTTTCAGGAGTCAACTTTCTCCACCTTTTATGTGGAATCTGGAGATTAAACTTGGTTGGTACTCAAGGCTTTTTTCCCACTGAGCTGTCTTGTCGGCACCTGTAGTATTCTTATAGACGTGAATATTTTATAGCTTTATTTCTGTACTTAACAGGCTTTAGCACCTCCTCCCTCTCGCCGTATGCCCTATTGCATTGAGAAAATAGAAGCAGAACTGGAAAAGTAGGTGGCTCACAAACGTCCCCAACTCTAGTTCTAGGGGATCTGATGTGCTCTCCTGATCTCTTTGGGCTTGCATTTGATGTAGAGGCATATACATGTAAGCAAAACATTGATATAAGTAAAATAAATCTGAAAAAATAAAATGGACCAGAGGAAGAAGCAGGTGGATCTCTGAGTTTGAGATTGTCCTTCGTGAAGATCATGGAGCACTGTGATGTAATCTTTTTCTCATTACCAGTGTACAGTACAGTTTTACAGAGTGTACATGTATGGCATGATTTTATGGCTAGTGAATCTTGAAGATAAAAGTTTTCAGCTCTGGTTTCTAAAGTATTAAATATTGTTTAATGCAATCATTAAAAATTGCTTTGGGGTGGGGAGCTAAAGTTATGACTCAGCAGTTAAACCATTCTTCCAGAGACTGGGACTAGATTCCCAGCACCCAGTTGACAGCCCACAATTACAAGGGATCTGATGCCCTCTTGGCCTCTGTAGGCATCAGGCATGCACATCACAGACAGACTTAACATGTAGGCACAGTGTCTATACATGTAAAGGACAGGCATTATATGAGGCCTTCAATTTAATTTTGGAATGAGGTCAAATGTCTGAAAACTGCTAATGTATAGGGTGTGCTACTTCCAATAGCTTATTTTTCTCAGTTTTGTTTTAAGACCTGCCCATATTGCTGTACACTTAGGTCTTCAGTGTGTGTCCATATTTTACCTACTACTGTATTGCTTTTCATAATTTCTGTGTGGATTTTCACTATGTAAGTGTTTCACAACCTTTCTGATTTGTGCCATCCTGACTATTATAAAGTACCATCTTGTTTAAATTTTGCTTCTTCTTAGTTTTTATTTTGGTCAGTTTTGCTATAGTTTTACATGTATATTATATGCAAGAATCAGCTTCAAGGTTTGTTAAGTATCTTTGATCATATTTCATTGTTTCATATATTCATCTTTTTGTTTAAGCTGTATTATGTAATCGAAATACCTTAGTTTTTGGAGTAATTTAAAAACGTTATTTTCTCTATTCTTTTAGATTATATTTCATAACTTTCTTGGTTATAATTTCACTGTTATTTATGTTTCCTAAATTTTTATGATTTTCTTGTTAACCCAAGGATATATTAGATATTTATGTTGTAGACATCTTCCTTTTTTTTTTTTTTTTTTTTTTTTTTGAGACAGGATTTCTCCTGGCACTCACTCTGTACACCAGGCTGGCCTCAAACTGGCTCCCAAGTTCGCAAGTGCTGGGATTAAAGGCATGCACCACTGCTCAGCTGGCATATTACTTTTAAAAGTTAACTCTTGTTGCTTTTTACCTACATTGAATTATTTTTAGAAAATGTGATTTGTATAATGCTTTTTTTGCTTGCTTGCTTGTTTTTTTGTTTTTTGCTTTTTTGAGACAGGTCTCCTGTAGCTTGGTCTGGCTTCAGATCTGTTTTGTAGCAAAGGATGACCTTGAACTACTGATCTTTCTGCCTCCACCCTTCAAGTGCAGGCATTGCAAGTTTGCACCGCCACACATGTGTATGATGTTAAGTTTTTAGAAGATACTTTCTTTGTGGCCCAATATGGGATAAATTGGTTTGTGAATGTCTTCATTTATACTTGGAAGGAGTATACATTTTTCGATTGTTGCTTTACAAATTATTTTCTTTAATAAATAGCTATAAATCTATACTTGCTTAATTTGTAAACTTATTTCTTTAGTTATGGGTGGGAGAGATACTTGTGTAGTTAAGAACACTGCTGTTCTTCCAGAGAACACAGGTTCAATTCTCTGCACCCACATGGCAGGTCACAACTGTCTGTAACTGCAGTTGCATCTTCACAAAGAAATACATGTAGGCAAAACATGTGCACTTAAAATAACACATCTTTAAAAAATTTTAAAGTTTAAATTAAATCAATTTTCTGTAGAATTATGCTGTTTGGGTGCTGGAGAGATGGGTCAGAGATTAAGAGCACTGGCTACTCTTTCAGAGGTTCCGAGTTCAATTCTCAGCAACCATATGGTGGAATCTGATGCCGTCTTCTGTCATAAAAGTGTATATGCAGATAGAGTACTTGTATACATAAAATAAATCTTTTTTAAAAGAATTACAATGTGCTTGGCAGTGGTGGTACACACCTTTAATCCCAGGCAGATGCAGGCATATCTCTGTAAATTCAAGGCTAGCCTGGTCTACAGAGCTAGTTCCAGGGCAGCCACAGCAACACAGAGGAACCCTTTTTTTTAAAGCACTGTTAGATGTTCATAGAGTCTACTGTTGATATGTGTCTACAGGAAAGCTTTTCTTTCGGGTATTGTCAGCAATAGTGTACATTAGGTCTCTCTCAGTTTATTACCTTTAAATTTTTGTTGCATCTTAACACACAACTCAACAGATGTTAGAGAATGTAACTTGTACAAGGCTGAGTTTTTTGTAATTTGAATTTGCAAGATGTGTGTACTACAGATTCCAAGAAAACTTGAGTTGGAGTTTGTTTTGTTTTGCTCTACAGCTGACTTCTTTCAGAGGCCAAGATTATAATGGACAGACTCTCACTGCCATCTCTAAGGAACAGTTTTGGTTTTGTTTGTTCACTTATGTGCTTTTATCTAAACTGCTGAGCCATCTCTTCAGCCTCTGGTTTGTGATTGAAAAGTATCAGGAAGGAGAAAGGGAAATAATTCAGTTAGCTCTCTTAACTTTAAAGTTAAGTCATTTCATTCTGCAAGAATTTGCAACAGCCACAAACTTAAAAATGCCATGTTGTAACTATAAAGAATCTTTAGTACAAGTGCACCCTAAGGTCTTAGGGACTTAAAGTATTAGCTTGGTGGTGGTGGCACACACCTCTAATTCCAGCATTGTGTAAGAATGCTTATTGCTTACCCAGTGGCTGGAATTCAGTATCCTCTTCTAGCCTTCACAGGCACCAGGCATACATACAGGCAAAACAGCTTGGTCTATAGAGCAAGTTCCATGACAGCCAGGGCTACACAGAGAAACCCTATCTCAAAACAAACCCAAAACACCCTCCCTACACACACCCACACACAAAGGTGTTTGTTCTTATGAATCTGTGTGTTAGCAGGAAACTTACTGTAGGATTGGTGTGGCTACCTTGGCCAGATTCACAGATGCATCTGTGGCCGGCTGCTTTTTAGATGCTAAAACTTGGATAAGTTGTGGAGACTTAACCCAGGCATCAAAAGCAAGCTTTTACATGTCCTCTGCAGAGTGGCAGAGGAAAAGCATCTTGGGTAAGTACTTCCCACGCATCTACTTTCTTTACAGCTAATTCCCTATGGGCTAAATTCTGAGGGCAAGCTCACTTAGTGGGATGATACTGCAAAGTTGATGCCAAAGGCTGTAGATAATGCGAAAGATGAAGTATTTATATAAACTATCCTCTAGATGTATTTATCACAGATAATTTAGTGTCTCAAGTGCAAAGAAACAGAAACCAGTAGTAGAAGATAGTTGACATGTCTTTGGAAGCATTGGGGTCTCCCTATTTTATTTCCTTTTATTGAAAATAGGTTTTTTTTTTTTTTTTTCACATGATATATCCTGGTTACAGTTTCCCTTCCCTCTACTCTTCTCCATCCAAATCAACCCCTCCACTGCCTGAAGGAAAGGAGTCCCAAGTTACAAAAAAGAGACCTACCCATTAGCCCTTTGAAGAATCTTGTAAAAACACTAAACTAGGGTCTCTTTGGAAAATAAAATGTCTGTAAAAATAAAATTGAATGAAAATAGAAAACAAGATTGAAAAAAATGTTGGGTGGTGGTGGCACGTGGTTAATTCTAGCATTCGGGAGGCAGAGGCAGGTGGATCTCTTGAGTTTGAGGCCAGCCTGGTCTATAGAGCGAGTTGTAGGACAACCAGGGCTGACAGGACAATGAGATAAGGATGATGCCATTGAGTTTTTCTGTTGACAATCTGCTGGGAGGGCATCTTACCCTTGAGCAGTAGTTTCCTCAGGGAGAGTCCCTCGGAGAAAACTAAAATTCCATTTACAAGTGGTTATCAGAGATAACATCTCTGTTAAGGATGGAGGAATGTGCCCACTTCTGTTCGCCCTAGGACTCCATCTGATGCAGACCCATGCAGATCTTAGACATACTGAGTTCTTATGTGTGTAGATCCTTTTGATTTAGAAGGCCTGAGTTGTGTGGTGTCTTCCATTCCCACTTCCTTTTCCACAAGGTTCACTGAGCCAAAGGGAGGGATTTTATGGAGATGTCCCGTTTAGGGTTGTGTGTTCCAAAGATACTCATTCTCTGTGTAATGTCTGGTTGTGGGTCTCTATTTGGTTCCATTTGTTGTAGGAGAAAACTTTCATGATGGCTGAGCAAGTCACTGACCCATGAATGAATTAGGAGTCCCTTCCTTCCTTCCTTCCTTCCTTCCTTCCTTCCTTCCTTCCTTCCTTCCTTCCTTCCTTCCTTCCTTCCTTCCTTCTTTTCTTTTAGAACCCTAGTATTTGGTTTTACCTTAGTCTCAGGACTATCTAGCCTCAGGTTCTTGGTCACCTAAGCAGTGTCAGCTGTAGGTTACATCTTGCCTTGCCTTAAGTCAAATCAGATTGGTTGGTTACTCTCACAAGCTTCATGCCACCATTGCGCTAGTGTACCTTGCAAGCTGGACACCATTGTAGATCAGAAGGTTTGTTACTAGGTTGGTGTTTATATTTTTCCTTTGATAGTGTGCTGAGTACCTTCCTGTACCAAAGACACTAGCACATAGGGGTGAAGGCTCTTTGTAGGCACTATGAATTGTATACGTAGTTTGGCAATGGGACCTTGCTGTCAGTTTGTAGAGAACACTAAGACTTAGTAACAGTGGTTCCTGTAGCCACCACTGCCCAGCTACCACTACCCGGCTCGCTCATTTGATGGTGTAGGAGGGTCTTCTGTCTATATGTTACTGTCATTGGTCAAATAAAGAAGCCTTTTGATAGGCCAGCCCTTAGGTGGATGGAGTAGACAAAACAAAATGCTGGGAGAAAGAAAACAGGCAGACACCATGATTCTCTGGCCCAAGATAGATGTAGGTTAGAATCTTGCTGGCAAGCCACAGTCTCATGGTGACATACACATTAAAAATGGGTTAATCAAGATGTAAGAGTTAGCCAATAAGAGGCTAGAACTAAAGGGCCAGGCAGTGTTTAAATGAATATAGTTTCTGTGTTATTATTTCCGGGGCTAAGCTAGCTGTGCAGGAGCTTGGCGGGACAAAAAGCAGGCCTGCTCACCTCATCATTACAAGTTGATAGAGCATGAGACTCTTAATCTCTGGGTCATGTGTTTGAGCCCCACGTTGGGTGCCAGGTGAAGTAGGAACATACAAAAGTATAGTAATCAATGTATTAAGTGCCATGAAAAGGCAAACTCACAAATACAGAGCAAAGCACTACTGAACCCATGCTGCCTCTGCTGCTTGGTCTCTGACAGTGCCAAGTGTGAGCAAGAGAGATCAAGAGACTCTTTCCCCACAAGCTTATCTGTTACCATGTAGCAGACAAGACTAATGCGTTCCCACAACAGATTTCATTTAGTTTCCCTTTGTAAACGTATATAATTTACGAAGCTTCTACTGTATTAGGTTTTTGTACTATCCCTCAAATGGCTCTAAATTTTAGCCATCTCCTGTCCTATTAAATGATTAATTCAAATACCAACTGCTCTGCCAATCTGCTGATTCTAATAATGGGAAGTATTTTTATCTTTTTCACAGGATATTCTATATTTTTAAAGGATATGCCATATTTGAATTCATAGAACCCTTAAGTAAATTCATTGTTTTCTTTATTACAGAATAACATCCTTGAGACCTTTGACATGTTGCTTAACTTCCTAGTTGAAACCATAGTGTTCAGCAATTGTCAAATAAATATTTACTGGATTGGGGCTGGAGAGATGGCTCTGCTCTTTCATAGGATTCCATTCACAACACTCACAATCATCTGTAATTCAAGTTTCAGGAGTATCTAGCACTCTCTTCTGGCTTCTGAAGGCATGTCATATGCATGGTGCACATATATACATGTAGGCAAAATTCCCATATTCATAAAAACTTAAATATTTATTAGCAGCATAAGTATAAACAACTGGATTTAATTCTCATTTAGAGAAAATTCAGTATATAAGAAAATTATTTAAATCCTGCAAGAAGTCCCATGTTTTAATTTCTATTATTATTTTGGGTAAGAAAAAAATGTTCAGTGTCCCCTTGACTTTTTAAAAGTTGATCTTAGAGACATCCAGGTAAGAAGCCTTTGTGTGATCTGCTCAAGAGAAGAAAGCAGACTTTTGAAACTGAAGGAAAGGAAGAAATTTTGAAATTATCAATAGTAGTGATCAGATGGCTGTGAATTGTGGATAAAAGAAGGGTAACAATTTGAAGTTAGTCACTACAGACTGCTTCGGTCATATGCTTTCTAGGGGATGGTGGGAGAAGAAACTCCATTCATAAAGTAAACCAGACCAAAAGGGATTGACAGTCCACACAGATTGCAATTCCAGTTGTAAACTTAGTAAAGGAATCTCATTATCTCACTCCTGTATGCTTAGAGGGTATTGACTGATGCCATCTCGAGGAGATAACCTATTATTTAAAAGTGAGCTGCCTTGGGGCCACAAGAATAGGGATGGAATGAATTTAACCTGGCACAGGACCAGAGTGAAAGTCAGCCCAGGCACAGTGAGGAGTGGGAGAATGAGGCCCAAGGGTTGCAAAGTTCAGGTAGCAGGAGACTTGTGTAAGTAGTGCCATGGGGAGGAGGTGCTAGGGAGCACTATAGTTTGGTAGCCCTGAGACTGAGGTAGCTTTAAGCACTCATGTAACTGAGGCCAATACTTCTGGTACTCCTTCCTCTACTTCCTGAGTGCTGGGATTATAGGCATGTATTACCATACTAGTTTCTTTGTGGTGGTATGGTTTCCTATGGGATTAAAACTGGGGTTTTGTATGTATTAGGCAAGCACTATGCCAATGGAACTTCATGTTTTTATTTTTTATTTTCCTCTTTACATTTCTCTAATTAAAAATATTTTATTACATTTATTATTTATTACATTTATTTATTTTGTGTATACGTGTGCATGTTCCTACTTTTCACGTTATTTCTATTTCTTAACATTAAAAAATTGTTCCTATTTTCTCATGTTATGCACCATTATAACAAAAATAGCTGGATTCTTACTTGTCTCCTCTCATAGACTTAGAACTCGACATTTAGCTGCCTGTAATGTTCTGGGGGCATGAAATAACTCCTTATAGTTTACCATGACTACCAAGGCATTCTTATAATTAGATGCAGCAAGCTTTGGCTCTCCAGCTTAGTCTACCTGCTGAATAAATGTCCTCCCTTGTCTTCAGTCTCTTGTAAAATGCTACTGTGCCAGCAGAGATTACTACCTATAATCCAAGGTAGCTAAGAAAGTCCCTTGGCACTAATTGAATAGCAATGATAACAGGCTATAACTGGTATTGCCATCACTGTGAAAACAATGTAGGTTGGTGTGACATCACTGCCTACTATTCATTAACACTGGATGCCTTAACCGGTAAATCTCCCCACGTTCACATCTATTACCACATTGTTACTACCTAAGATTGTCCCTTTAGGCTAAAGAATCTCTTGCTGTCTGTCCATCTGCCTCTTTTTTGAGACATGTTCTCCCTGTGCAGCCTTGATTGGCCTGGAACTCTGTGTTGACTAGAAGTCTTGAGAGATCTCATTTCACTCTACCTCCTAAGTGTTGGAATTAAAGGCATGCACCATCATGCCTAGCATCTCTTGCCTTCTAGATATCTTAAAAAAAAATAAAATCACTTGTCTCTACAGTATTCTGTCTTGCCAAGACACTCACATACATACTAGTAATCAAAATCAAGGGTAACTCAAAATATGTAACACTAGACTGTTAGGGAAAAAAGGAATTTAATAAAATTTTCTGCCATGGACCGGCTCAGGGGAGCCACTCAGACCATGGGAGAAGCAGGGTCTTGGTACGTAGGAAGGCACAAATTCGGCGAATGACAGACAGACACAACACACAAGAGAGTGGTTGGAATCTGCTGCGATTTTACTGAATTCATGTTTTCATTATATAGTATTCAAACAAAGAACAAATCAGAAGGTCATATATCATTGGTTGGCAGAGTATGAAAGCTTCTTTTAGTCACATCAGCGATATTTAAGGAAAGCATATTACCAGGGACAGGTGTTAGACATAAAACATCCTTAGAAGAGGAAATCTTGTCCTTGGGAATGTAAACCTCAGACAAGTGGTTACATCTTATGAATAGAAAGTTTCTGTCTCATTATCACTATCTTGGCCCTTCCTCTTTCTAACCCTTTCTTCATCTCATCTAGTGACCAAATATGCCTAATCAGCTCTCTGCACCTGTTGAAATATACATTTTATTATCTTCTTATGCAGCAGACACCATAGGGGTTGGGATTTAGCAAGCCTATCCATAAAGTTCAAAGTATAACATAACAGTCTTTGTCCATCCCTTGCTCATCATACACCCCGTGTATGACAAAGGTTCTGCTGTAGTCTTATACATTCCCATACTGTGATTCCCTATCTCAGAGCTGTTCCTGACGAGATAATCCTTGTCTTGTATATATAAAGACTATCATTATTATAAAAGAGATTGTGCAAAGCCCATATCCTGCATAGCCAGCTACTCAAGAAACCCGTCTATGCCTCAGCGGTGGCTAATACCAGGCCGTCTGCCATTGACCTCCAGGAAACCTAGTCCCATAGGACACATAGCTCCCGTCTGGCATAATGACATGTCATGTCACACAGATGACACTGGAGTTGATGTGGCAGTTTCCATATACACACAGGTCCCTGATGGCCAGTTTAACTGGAAAACAATGATATCAGTTTCTGCCCAGCAATAGATCCACAACGGAGGCTTTATCTTGCCCCAGATAATCTTAAAAGTCTTGCCTTATGACTGACTTATACCAATCCTCCCCCACCCACAGAGACAGCGTTGCTCTGTGTAGCCCTGGGTGTCCTGGAACTTGTTCAGTAGACCGGGATGGCCTCAAAGTCCGAGGTCTATCTGCCTCTGCCTCTCAAGTGCTGTGATCAAAGGTGTATGACACCACCGCCTGACCTGATTTACACCAATTCAAATTTTTTTCTCCACATTTTCTTCTTTCTCTCTTCTTTATTTCTAAGATTTATTGTGTGTGTGTGTTTAATTTATGTTGCTTCTTGTGGGCAGCATGAATCTGGGAGAGCAGAGCCTAGAAATGAGGTGAACTAAGTCTCTTGCAATAGCCAGCTTTATTCAGAGCTTTTTTACATTCCGAGTGTATTCTTGAGGCCATAAGAGCAAAATGCAGTAACAACAGCAAGCCCATGTTAGTTCAAGTGGCAAGCAACCAGGAGGACAACCTGTGAGTGGAAACATCATTATGAGTAATAATGGGTAACATGATGGGTAATCTAAAGTAAAACCCACTCCTATTATTATTACACGTGGGAGGGGCATGAAAGCACATTCCAAGATCAATCATGTTATGGAGGAACAGGGATTACAAGACTTGTTTCCTTGAAATTTTCCCATAAGGTCTCAAAAATCTCACACAGTTTCATTCATGGGCTGTGTTCCCTCATATTTATGTGTATGTGTATATATCTACATGTGTTTACTATACACACATGCATGCTTGTGCCCTCAGAGGCCTAAAGAGCATGTCAAATCCCCTGCAACTGGAGTTACAGGCAGTTTTAAGCCACTTGATGTAATTTGGGGAGCAGAACTCTGGTCTTTTGCAAGAGCCACAAGCATTCTATACCACATTTCTTTCTCAAGTTGATTTTTCTCAGGTGGTTTTATTTTTGTTTGTGTGCAGTGATGGAAAGTTGTTTAGCTCACTGTATACACACACACACACACACACACACACACACACAATCTTCGAGGGCAGCTACACACACCATTATAGCCATTGTTGGTCTTATTCCGCTGGTATTAGTACTTTCACTCCCTTACAGTTATAAAGCCCAAACCTTTTAAAAAGAAGTTCTTCAACCTCACATGGCAGATGCTAAGAGCCACACTCACTGTAGTGAGCAAGCACTTAGGATACACTAGGTTTATATTCCAGATGATCTCACCTTGCTCCAGGAGCTCACTACTGGAGATGACATCACCTCAGATGACATCATCCCAGCCTAGAATTTACCTTAGGAGGTAACTTCATTCCTGAATTAGAGATGACTGCATCCCTTAATCAGAGATGACCTCAGCTGGTTAGTGCTCTTGCTGTATCCCAGCCTACTGCCTCTTGTAGTATCTTCAATAAATCTTTCTACAGCCACCAAAAGAATAGAAAGAAAATAAAAAGAGATGACCTCATCCCAGATAGCCACACCCATAGACTATGTCCGCTAAGGCCCACAGGGCAATGAACATTAATTGGCATTTGTTGCTTTATTTCTGCCTCTGATATATGGATCTGGTTTGATCAAGGGAGACCTCCTGAAACTTGACAGGTGATATCTATCAACAAGGTTACCGCTGGTCTTCTCAGGAATTGACCATTATCTCAAAGTTTTATCAGGGACCTGAAGGAAGTCTCCCTTGATCAAGCCAGATTCATATTATTCCTGAAGGAATTCACAGTCTCTCATTTCCTGTGGGAACAAAAAGCAAAACTTCCCCTCTAAAGCATTTTTTGATTTCCATTTAACAAATACATTTTTTTATTTTTAATTTTTTAAAGTTAGGGCATTCCTAAAGTATACAGACTGGTTTATTTCATCAGTCTCCCTTTTAATCCCACATCTCTTAGCAGATGTCCTTTGCTTTTTAGAAAAAAAATTCAAAATCAGCACAATACTACTATACAGGGTCCAAAAAATGCTCCCTGTGTATTTCCCATCTCACGTGACATTTTTCTTTTATATTACCTTTGCTCTTTCCTTAAAGACTTTATTGTTTTAAACTATTTCTATGACTATACTCATATTCTTTCTTTTTTAAACCTACACACATTGTAAAACACATTAGAACTCATTTAGAGTTTTTTTTTTTTCCATCTGGACTTGTTTTACTGCATATCTCCAGTTTTTTGACTGCATGAGCAAACTTTAGACCACTAAACCACACTGGATCCTCCACGTGCTCTATGAGCTGTCTCTGCCCACTTCTCAGTTCATGGGAGCAAAGACTAAAATTTGCATTCTGGTCGGAGGTAGGTGTCCAGGAACTGCATTCAACCTTCCTAGAGCTCTAGAATGCTGATGTCTGTGCTGCCGTAGGCATTTCTGCTTCAGTTTTTGTTCCCATGCAACGGACTGCCTGTCTAAAACACCCGATGCCCTAATAAAGAGCTGAGCGGCCAATAGCAAGGTAGAAGGAAGGACAGGCTGGCCTGGTAGGCAGAGAGAATAAATAGGAGAAATCTGGGCAAAAAGATCAAGGATTGAGAAAAGAAAAAGAGAGGACATCAGGGGTCAGCCACTCAGGCAGCCACGGAGTAAGAATGAATGTAAGGTACACAAAAGTAAGAAAAGGAAAAAGCCCAGAGGCAAATGATAGTTGGGATAATTTAAGTTAAAATATAGATGGCTAGAAACAAGCCAGGCTAAAACCAGGCATTTATAATAATAAGCCCCGCGCATGTGATTTTTTTGGGAGCTGGGTGGTGGGCCCCCCAAAAGAGTTAAGAGAAAAGATTAAAAAGTACATCCAATGGCATTTGGCATACCAGCATGGGGCTGTATTTCAATGCAGGGCCTGAGAAAGGTGGGAAAACAGTATACAACTCCTTTAAGAGTTTCTTCCTGCTCTTCTTAAGGCCCTGAGTTCATGTCCTAGCACCTATGTTTAGTGGCTGACAGTTGCCTCTAACTCCAGCTCCAGAGGATCAGATGTTCTCTTCTGGCCTCTGTGAGGACCCACATACATGTGATACATACACAGACAGATAACCACAACCAATGGGCAGAGAGTGAGAGACTTTGGAACACTCGGTCCTAAATGGGATGCATTCATCAAACTCTTTCCCTCATAATTCAGGGATCTATATGGAAGAGGAATGCAAAAGATGGTGAGAGCCAGAGATGATGGAGGACTTCAGGGAAACAGTGGTTCCCAGACACAGCAGGACTGAGGCACATTTGAACTCAGAGACTGCAGCAGCATGCATATAGCCTGCAGAGGTTGAAGCAAGACAGGAGATCCCAGAACTGAGAGAGGGTGGCTGACTCTGTCTTACCCTAGCCAAGAAGCTTTTGCAGTTGATGTCTGCTGGGAAAGGAGAAGGTTTTCTCCAGTGGAGTGTCATTGGGTATATCAATCACACTCACAGGTGACCAGTTTTGCAACTCTAACTCCACGTGTTTATTTGTGGACATTTTCTTTTGTTTTGGCAGTTTCTGTCCTATTGGTCCGTTGCTTGTTTGTTTTGATTTTTGTCTTTACAGGCTTTGGTTTTTGCTTTTGCCTTTTCGATGTTTGTGTTTTGAAAGGACAGCGATATTCCATGACTCATGATGTAAAATACAAACTTCTGATTCAACTGAGGAGGACAATATGCCTAAGATGCCCCTTTGCTAACATGGAAAAAAAAATCACACATTAACTCTGCTTTATCATCACAAATGGTATCAGAAGTTTGAACCTACCAATGCTCTTTCAGTTCTAGTGATGAGTGTTATGCTTGCTGTAGTTGAGATGTGAAATATTATTTAATACTGTTTGGAACATTGTAAAATTCATCATTAAAATTTCTTATTCAACTGAAAAAGAAATGACAGACATAGTTGGAGGGGTAGAGAGGAGTGGGGGATCTGGAAGGAGTGGGGAGGGGAAGAAACATGATCAAAATACATTGCATGAAAAATTTTAATTAAAAAATAAACTATTTTTTAAAAAGTTTTCATTTAAAAAAGTTAACTTGCATTTTTATTGACAAGCACCATTGTATGATGAATTTTCTTTGTCATACACTACTTGATTAATGGACATAGTTTTTTAGAGTTTGTGTGAATATATAAATGAGCATATTAGCATGTAGTTCTATTTCTCTGTTCTATCTTTGTGGTGTTTGGTGTCTTAGTGATACTGATGTTTGATAATAAATAGTTTCTTCTTTCTGAGAAAAGTATTTCTACTTTTGACACAAGGATAGCATTGCTTCTACCATTTGACAGAATTCACAAGGAAAACCACATGAAGTATTACTTGACTTTGTGGGGGCGATTTTAATTATGCAACCCACTTATCTGACTACTATGACTTTTAAGATACTCTATTTGATACTATTCCATTGTATGATATTTGCTGCATTTTGTGTTCTGTCCTGGGTTGAAAACTGTGATCTTAGAGATCTGGTTTTCTGTAGTTCCTTTTTTTCTTAGGTAACTTTCTCTTGGATTTATCTGTTTGGGTTGATTGGTTCTCCAGTACAAAGTGTGAACTACCTCCTTATGGATGAATGATTTAGATTAAATCAGTGGCTCTCTGAGAGCACGCAGCTGGGTTAGCCATTTCATCACTATCAAGAGCCCTTTTGCACAGTGCCTATCCCAGAATGAGTCATTGGGGACAGGGCTGTGCAACTTCAGCTTGTGTGTTCTGATCCCCTTGACTTAGCTCATTTCAGGGGTTTCCCAGGACCACTGCTCAGCAGTTCCTGATGTCATATCCATTGGTGGGTGGGGAGCCCAAAATTCAGTGCAGTGTTTCCACCTCATCCCCAACTCTAGCCTGTCACGACACGAAGGCTCTGCCATTGCTCCCTTGAAGTCCGACAGCTGCTTTTATCCAGAAGGTCTGTGGCTCTGAACCAGACTCAGGGCTGGCACAGCCTGCTCTGTTGTTTGTATTATATGACTGACCTGGGCCTTAGGCTGAAGAGAGCTTTCTTTTTTACTTTTTTTTTTTTAATTTTAAGATTTATTATGTATATAGTGTTCTGCCTGCATGTATGCCTGCCCACCAGAATAAGGCACACGATCTCATTACAGATGGCCGTGAGCCACCATGTGGTTGCTAGGAATTGAACTCAGGACCTCTGGAAGAGCAGCCAGTGCTCTTAACCTCTGAGCCATCTCTCCGGTTCAGAAGTAAGCTTTTTATATGAGTGAAGCTCAGTTTATGTCCTCCCTCCTCAAAATCTACCTACTTAATGGGGATGTTCTCAGACTGGTCATCTTTATGCTTCCCTGCCTGGTGGGCTTTCCTTCCTCTTCAGCTTATTAGTATAGAATGGGCTGACTTTTCCCTATTTTAAATGTTTAAATTCACTGTGACTTAGGCTCTCTCTTTCTGATCCTGGATCCTTTCGTTGTTAGACTCTCTCCTCCATTTTCTGAATCCATGTTATCAACCAGGTTCACTTTTCCTGGGGACATTTCTAGGCCTTTGTCCTTAGCCGGCTCTGCAGAGAAGTTCCTGAACTCTTACACAGACCTGTGTCTGAGTCTGTGTTTAGTTTCCTATTACATCTCTATAGTAGTATAGTTGTTCTTCCTGCTCATTTTTTTTATTAAGATTTGTTAATTAACACACAATAGGTTTTATTGTGAGCTGTTTTTTTTAACATTGTTTGCCAGGTGGTGGTGGTGCGTGCCTTGATGTTAATTCTTTGACTGTACTTAAGGCCCTTAATCTGCCTGATAATGGAAACCTAGCAAACTTCCCTGGGGCAAATGAAGTCATGGATCTTGGAGGAGGGCCTATAACCACCACTTTACTAATCGAACATAATTTTTTACTCCATCCAAAAAATTTATTATTATACCTACAGGTAAGTGTAGGACTCGCTCTTCATCAAACAAATGTCTCCTTTCAACAAATGGACACCATTACAGAAAACCGTAACTCATCAAAATGCAGAGAACAAGAGATTATGTGGTGCCAAACCCCAACGGATGCCTCTACAACAAAATTCCTGCATCTAAGGCTCAGGAATCTTAATGGAAGAGAAGAAGGAAAGATTATAAGAGTAAATGAAAAATTGATGGTGAGATCTTGTTTCTTAGAGATGGCAGAGAAGCTGCACCTATGAAGTCTCACCAACACTGCTGCCTAAATAAGACCTGAACAAGAAAGACACAAATAGACATGCTAACATGGAAGGGGGGAGAATCTCATGGGCCTCCGCCCTAGAAAAAGAACTACAGACGAGTAAGGAATGCTTAGAGTCGGAGAAATACAGCCTTCTCCAAGAAAGACACATCATTTAGTTATTCAATACTGAGTGGTCAGCCCTGAAAACATCATACATACAAGTAACATCATATGAACTGAGCAAGTTGTATTTAGAAATTATGAATATGTGTGTGTTCCATTCAACTACTTATTAGACCAATCAGGTGTTTTAGACAGGCTTAGTAACACAGCTTTACAGAGTTAAACAAATGCAACAGAAAAGAATGTAACACATCTTTGCATCATTAAACAAATGTCCCACAGCCTAAACAAATAAAACACATCTTTAATATTCTACAACCATAACTGAATTAATGTAGTCCAAAATAACACATGAGTCAAGCAATAAAATAACTCATTCTCTTTGTCCTGGTTAAAGCACTTACTAAGATTTGAGATTGGGGCTGGGCACGATGGCTTAGCTGGTCACCAAACTTAATGAATTAAATTAAATTCCAGGGATCCATATGGTGGAGGGAGAGAAATGGACTCCTATATGCTGTTTTCTGACCTCTAGTGTTATGACACGCGTGGACCCCAAGCCGATACACGCAAACACACACACACATTAAGTAATTAACTAAATGAAATGTAATAAAGATAAAAGGATGAGGTCAAATTCCAAGATTATAAAACCAAACTTTTCTGACTTTCATTTAAATTAGCTGGTGTGTTAATTATTTACCTAGGTAATGTGTACTTTGGAAGTCACTGATTAGGTTGAATCAACACTGGATCATATTACACAATGAGTAAGTGTTGGTGAATCCATATGAAGTGAACATTTCACGAAAGGAAGGATGTGAAACAGAAGGGACACAGGTTCCAGTCCCAGCTCTGCCACCGAGTTTGTGTGTCTTTGACCAGAGAACTGACTCTCCAAGGTTCAGTTCCCTCCAACCTCAAAATGGGTAAGGGAGCTTGAGAGGATCCCAGGAGATATGACAGGTGTGAAACTTCCTATAAATTGTTAAAAATCCCAGGAACATGGGTAATAAAACATTGTGTGTTTGGGTTCTTAGTAAAACTTAATTTTCCTGTATTGTAGCTTGAAATTATGATGCAAATTTATTGTTATTCACAACATCTGAGATACAGAAATGGGATGGAGAGATGACCCAGGGATTGAGAGTGCCTGCTGTTTTTGCAGAAGCCTGGAGTTTGGCTCCCACTACCCATGTCAGGTGGCTCAGCACCCCCTGGAAATCCCAGTGTACCTGCATTTGTGTGCATGTACCAGTGCACACAAAATGAAAAATAAATATTAAAAATGATCAATTAGAAACTAAAATGGCCATCAACAGATAGATAGATACAGATGTGGTAGTTCGTATGTGTACAATGTTGCGTTCAGCCTTATTTAGCACAATATGGGTGAGCCTGAAAGACATGTTGAGTAAAAGGAGCCAAACAAAGAAACTATGACCTCATATGGCTGATAAAAGCTAGTGAGCAAACAGAAGTGAATTAGAACCAATCATCTCCAGGGGAGGGCAGGAGGAAATAGGGAGAATTAGGCTGTATGTTTCAATTTGCAGTTAGGTAAAATGTACAGTGATGTCAAGTAACACCTAAGGGGAGTAGCTAATAGTTACTGATATAGTAATATAAATGGAAAACTTTCTACAAAGTAGAAACTTTTCTATAAAGTAGCTGTGTGTGTGTGTGTGTGAGTAGAATGAACCCAAGGCCTTGTACATACTGGGCAAACTCTGTATCACTGAGCTGTATGCCAGTTCCACAGAGTTTAACACCTGGGTATAGCATAATAATAAATCTTATTGCAAAGGTGGAGAAAGGACAGACTTAGGTTTTCTCTTCCAGAATTCCAGGAAGCACAGGTTTGCTTGAAAGAAAAAGTAACTGGTGTAAAGTGGTGAATTATGTTGCTTTGTTTGAATATATATATATATATATATATATATATATTATCATGTCACACACTTTAAATGTAGCCAATAAAAAAAATTTAAGCGGACTGGAGAGATGACTCAGCAGTTAAGAGCACTGGCTGCTCTTCTAGAGGACCTGGCTTCAATTTCCAGTACCCAAATGGCAGCTCACACATGGCTTCTGACACCCTCACACAGACATACATGCAGGTAAAACTTCTATGAACAGGAAATAAAAATAAATTCAAAAAATTTAAGGACAACTCCCTGTACTGGTTAATTTAGGACCGATACAGCTTTGCATTTCATGCCTGTGTGAAACCTCTGCTCTAGTGATGGTGGTCCATATTCTTCTCTACCAGCCCGCTCTGTGGTCCTCAGGGCCGTGGGTCTGTATGCTGAAGCCCCTCTCTTCCATCCCTCCCAAGAGCACATGCCTGGAGCTCTGCCTTGCTAACTCTGAACCCCTCCTCCCAGTCTGCTCTGTGTTCCTGTATTTCTTCATCCCGAATGGTAACAGTCCAAAAAAACCACTGAAGCAGCTGTTGCGTCTGGAGTGCGAGCTGCTGGGGAATGAGGAAGTGATTCGGAGACTAGGCTTTTCTGCAGAGCAAAGCCTGAGCAAGAGGGGAGAGTAGTCAGCAATCAGCACTCTTTCCTCAAGAGAATCAACCATCTGAACAACTACTCACACAAGAAGACACTGCCACAAGCGTTAAAGAAATCAGGTGAGTGACAGCAGCACCTGGGCAAAGCATAATAGTAAGAAAACTCTCACGGAAAGTGGGAGAAAGTCCAGATTGGCGTTATCCCTCCTGACGCTCCAGGCAGCACAGCATGGCAGAAAATGAGGACAATGTACAGGGGCTTTGCCTGGGACCCTCAGCTGAGAGAGTTTCCCATCCTGAGGGAACGAAAGGGAGAAGCTGTGCTATTGATTTAATCTCTGGAGAACATGGGTCTCATTTTGTCAATAGTCAGTGTGGTGGACATCCTGAGCAATATCTGCCAGCTGAGCCACTGCCAGTCTGGTGCCTGCACTCTCTGAGGGGTGAAAAGACTATCTTCTGGCCAAAAGGGCTTTGTAGGATGTCAAATGGCAAAAGGTGTGGCATGTTAACTGAGCTAATTAGGTGGCTTAACTGGTGATTTAATAACTCTAATGTTACTACAGCACACGAAAGCATTTTTAAAAAGGTCTTCATTTTTAAGGCATATATTGCAATCACTGGGAAGCTTTATCAAGTAAATATTACTATATATACGTATGTGTATATGTATATGATTTGCTTTAAATGTTTGAACAATCTTTTGAGCAAATGATTTACTTTATTGTCCCCTCCCCCACCCCCCCAGTTTAGGTTGCATGTTGGAATCACCTGTGGTGAATTCACGAACAAAAATCACAGTCCATGGGCACCACCCTGGGCCAGTTGTGACAGGCTTCCAGGGTGGAATAGCTGTGTGTGAGAGTGAAGAACAGCTTCCGTTTGTATTTTTCAACAGGCCAGAGTCCACAAAGAAGAAAGATTAGAGTAAACCTCGCTGATTGGTCCCTTATGCCCCAGGAGCGCATGTTGAGTTCGCAGCGAGCATTATAAAAGCTCTGGACTGCAAGTTCACAGGTGTCTCCCTGAGAAGAGAAGGCTGCCATGGATCTGGTCACAGTCCTGGTGCTCACTGTCTCCTGTCTGCTTCTCCTCTCACTCTGGAGACAGAACTCGGGGAGAGGGAAGCTCCCCCCTGGCCCCACTCCTCTGCCACTTATTGGAAACATCCTGCAGATAGATGTGAAGGACATCAGCAAATCCTTAAACAAAGTAAGTGCTTTTCTCTACTAAGTTTCAAAAGAAAATTAATCTCTGCTTGTTTTTTTTTTAACTATTTTATTTACAGCAAATATTCACATAGGTTCTTGCATTTAGGGTGCCATTGTCAGGAATAGTGGAATGCTATGATGTACATAAATTCTCTCTCTGAGCTTATGTGTGTGTGTGTAGATGTTTGTGTGTCTGGGCGAAGAAGCCAGAGGTTGAATGAAGTTGAGTGTCTTCAATAGTTTCTCCACCTTATTTTTTGAGACAAGGTAGGTCACTGAACCTAGAGGTCAGTGATTGGCTCATCTGGCTGATCATCAAGCCCCAGGATCCTCCTGTCTCTGCCTTCCCAGGGCTGGAATTATTGACCTGAGAACACCTAGCTTTTTATGCATTCACTGGGATCTGAAGTCCAGTCCTCACGATTGCGCAGCAAGCATTATAACAAGCATTTACTGAACCATATCCCCAGTCCCAAAGGATTTAAAAATTATAGATTTCTAATTATTAGTCACAGAATCCCCTGAAAAGAGTTCAGTAGGTGGTCTTGAAGCAAGTTCAGTAGCAGCTGGACATTTGTCTAGTGTGGATTTTGGGGACCGCACAGGTAGCAGAAATTCACTAAGCAGAGTTCAAATTTGGGTCTTTTATTTATGTAATGCTGAGATGAATTTGAAATTCTTTAAGCCTCAGTCTCTTTAGCTGTAAAATTAATAAATATAGCTCAGGGTGTTGGTTAGTTGTGATGGTCTGTGTAGGATTTCCCTTGTAAGTTCTTGGCAAATGGGGGACATTCTGCCCATGGCAGCTACAACAAACAACATTGTTTTCATGTATGAAATCCAGCAACCAAATGTTTTATAGGAGCAAAATAAATCATCAATAGTATGATGACATCAGTAGATCATACTGATTTTATTTTCACTGTTATTTGGTTATTCCCCCAACTTTCCAGTTCTCCAAAGTCTATGGCCCTGTGTTCACTCTGTATTTTGGCACGAAGCCCTCTGTGGTATTGCATGGTTATGAAGCTGTGAAGGAGGCCCTTGTTAATCTCGGAGAGGAATTTTCTGGAAGAGGCAGTTTTCCAGTATCTGAAAGAATAAACAGAGGCCTTGGTAAGTGTGAGTACAAATGTGTGCATGTGTGAGTTGGGCCTTGGCCATACAGATGAGACTGGATGAGTTTCAGGCTGCTCTGGGCCATCCAGATGGCTCCATGTGCTGGTTCCTTGTTGGCTTCCTGACTAGCTCCTGTTTTCCCATCCTGGTAGGAATCCTTTTCAGCAATGGGATGAAATGGAGGGAGATCCGGCGTTTCTCCATCATGACCCTGCGGAACTTTGGGATGGGGAAGAGGAGCATTGAGGACCGTGTACAGGAGGAAGCACAGTGCCTTGTGGAGGAACTGAGAAAAACCAAAGGTGGGTGTCACTTTGTGGTCGTTGACCAGGTTGCTTTCTTCTTTAATGATCTCCATGGCAACACTACTGGGGCAGCCAGATCCTACACTGAGGGAAATGCTTGACAATTCTATGAGAGCGGGAAGGTTTGGTTCAGAGAACCAAGGGAGATTTTGTAGCTCAGCGCTTTCCGTGTTTGTACACAATGTCTGTACATATGGAGAGGGGATAAAAACTCATTAAATTCTGTTTGGGGCCAAGCTTTATATATTCAAGCAATGCCATATAGCTAGAAGGATTGAATACCCCTTTTCAAATTTGGCAATATTTTCCCCATAGCATAATTGTGGGCTAAGTATTCTAGAAAGTTCCAGTAGGAAATATCTGTGAGAGGGCATTACTGATGTTACCTGCCACTCCGCGGAATGTGAAAACATGCATGCTTTCACTTCATTGGTTTGATTTGTAGCTTAAGCCTCCCTGACATTCATGTCTGGAGTTCTTTAAAGACCCAGGTCCTCAGTGTTCACAACGATGGTGTTTACCGTTACTGTTCCCTTACCGCTTGTGTTTTGCTTCTCCATTCTTGACTAGTTAAAGATGTCAGTTGGTGTTACTTATGTGACTCACTGTGGACTTTATTACTTACATATTTTAAAAACCATTTACATTATAAAATATTTTAAAATTGATTTATTGGACTACATCTCAATTACTATTAATGCTTACCCTCGACTTCCCTAATTATAATTTGGCTCTATTTCAGTTCTTCTTGTTATCTTTAATCTTTATTTTAGTACTAATTGTGAATCTTATATTTTATGTTTTATGAGGCTCTGACAACTTGGGCTTCCCTTCCCAAGGCTAGATAATTGATAACAATGGCAAATACTTTCTCCAAAGCATGCTTTTGGGATGCAAACCAGCCTATCTATGACCCTCAACCACTTCTTTTAGTAAATTCCTACATACCAAGTCCACGTTCTTGCTGTAAATCCATCCAAGGCTGGGTGTGGGACAATTTAGCGACCTCTCATACCCGCGGCCTAGAGATCTCTGCGGTTCATCAAACTTTCCCATCCTCAGCTGACAAAGTCTGGCTTTCCTGTCATGGTCATCCCTCTGCATACAAACTCCTGCAAAGGTCTAGCTCTCTGCTTTCCCTTTCCCATCTGCTTCTGACAAAGTCTGGCTTTCCTGTCATGGTCATCCCTCTGCATACAAACTCCTGCAAAGGTCTAGCTCTCTGCTTTCCCTTTCCCATCTGCTTCTGACAAAGTCTGGCTTTCCTGTCATGGTCATCCCTCTGCATACAAACTCCTGCAAAGGTCTAGCTCTCTGCTTTCCCTTTCCCATCTGCTTCCTGGTCTGTGGTGGCACTTCTGTGAGCTGCCCATCCTGTCATTCTTGGATAGCCCTTCTTGTAGGGACTGCCCTTGTCCTTTCTAGGAGACCGTTGAAGGGAAACCTGATCTGTGAACATTACCGTGTCTGAATGAAAATAACATTCTGGGCTGAATTTGAAAACGATAGAAATTTGAGTTGCTGGTAATTTTTACCTACCCTCCACGCCTGGCTTCATTCCTCTGTGATGTGGTTGTCACAGTAAATATGACTTTCAGCTTGATTTCTAAATGCCCTTGATATTTACATAACTCTTCAAAATGAAGCGGAAGGCAAGCCTGAGAATCAGACTTTCACTGTGAACTCCCCTGTCCCAAAACTCAAATGAATAATTTCCAATAATTATCTCTTTCTCTCCTAGGCTAAAATATATTCTGAACATTCAGTGTTATGGCATGTTATACAGAAAAGGGGTGTGGCGTAGGCATACTTAACTACTAAATAGGCTTCTTCTGTTGAATTCCTCACCATGTGTGCATATATATCTTTTAAAACTAACAAACAATAATTGCTTGCTTCTGTGGAGTCCAGTAAGGAATGTGATACTTTCATATAATTTGTAATGATGATGAATAGTTGCTAGCATTTCATCTCCTTAGACATTTATCAGCTCTTTTTCTTGGGTAAGTTAGAACCACTGTCTTCCAGTTCTTTATAAAATTGATGTAAATTTTATATTTATAAATTTATAGAATTGATGTAAACTACTGCTACTGTGCTGTGCTGTGGAGAACTAGAATTTATTCCCCCTATGTAACTGTATTTGTTTCCTATTATCCAGCCTCTCTATTCTTCCTATATACCCCTCCCTCTTAACCTCTAGTAAGCACCAGTCCACTTTGTTTTTTGTAAGATCAACTTGCTCTTTAACTTTCCACTATGAAAGAGAACATGAAGTATTGTTTTTTCTTTTAAAAAAATTTTATTTAAATAGCATTTTTCATTTATTTTACATACTGACCAAGGTTTCTCCTCCCTCTTCTCCTCCAAGTCTCTCCCCCCATTTCCCATACATCCCTCTCCCCTTTCACGCCTCTGTCTCCATTCAGAAAGGGGCAGCCTCCCTCCCCCCACCCCCAGGCTTGAGCAAAGCGTGGCACATCAAGTTGAGGCAGGACAGAGCTCCTCCCCTTGCAACAAGACTGGACAAGGTAATCCAGCATGGGGAACATGTTCCCAAAAGTGAGTCAGTGCCAGGGATAGATCCTGATCTCACTGCTAGGAGCTTTAAAGAGACCAAGCTACACACTGTCACACATATGCAGAAGGCCTAGGTCAGTCTCATGGAGGCCCCCTAATTGTTGATTCAGAGTCTATGAGCTCCCATAAGCTCAGGTCAGCTGTCTCTGTGGATTCCCTTGTCCTGACACCCCTGGCTCATACAATCCCTCCTCCCTTTCTTCACTAACACTCCTGAGCTCAGTCCAGTGCTTGGCTGTGGATCCCTGCATCTGCTTCTATCAGTTACTGGGTGACAATTAGGGTAGTCACCAATCTGATTATAGTAGAAGGCCAGTTCAGGCACTCTCTCCATTGTTGCTAGGAGTTTTAGCTGGGGTTATCCTTGTGGATCCTTGGGGGTTTTCCTGGTGCCAAGTTTCTCCTTAACCCCAAACGATACCCCCATCAAGATGTCTCTTTTGTTACACTCCTGCTCAGTCTAGCCTCCAGCCTGCCTCCAGCAATCAACCCACCCAAACTGCTCCCTCAAGTTTCCATCCCTCTGTCCTCCCCTCCCCTGCATCCAGTCTACCCAGGAGATCTCTTCTATTCTCATTTTCCAGGAAAATCCATGCATCATCTCTCTTTGGGCCCTCCTTGTTATATAGCCTTTCTGGGACTGTGGATTGTAGGTTAATTATCCAATACTTTACTCCTAATACCACTTATGAGTGAGTACATACCATGTTCATCTTTCTGAATCTGGGTTGTCTCACCCAGAACAGTTTCTTCTAGTTCCATCGATTTGCTTGCAAATTTCACGAGGTCATTGCTTTTTACAGCTGAGTAATATGATACTCCATTGTGTAAATGTACCACGTTTTCTTTGTCCATTCTCAGTTGAGGGGCATCTAGGTTGTTTCCATGTTCTGGCTATTACAAATAATGCTGCTATGAACATAGTTGACTAAGTGTCCTTGTGGTATGATGGAGGATCCCTTTGGGTATATGCCCAAGAGTGCTATAGCTGGATCTTGAGGTAGATTGACTCCCAATTTTCTGACAAACCATCGTACTGATTTCCAAAGTGACTCTCCAAGTCTGCACTCCCACCAGTGGTGGAGGAGTGTTCCTCTTATTCCACATCCTCTCTGACATAAGCTGTCATCAGTGTTTTTGATCTTAGCCATTCTGACGGGTTTAAGATGGTATCTCAGAGTCATTTTGATTTGCATTTCTCTGATGACTAATGATGTTGAGCATTAAATATCCATCAGCCATTTGACATTTTTCTGAGGAGAGATCTCTATTTAGATCTGTACCCCATTTTTAAATTGCATTATTTGATATTTTGATGTCTAGTTTCTTGAGTTCTTTATATATATTTGAGATCAGTCCTTTGTCAAATGTGGGGTTGATAAAATCTTTTCCCATCTGTAGACTGCTGTTTTGTCTTATTGACCATGTCCTTTGCCTTACAGAAGCTTTTCAGTTTCTGGAGGTCCCATTTATTAATTGTTTATCTCAGTATCTGTGCTACTGCTGTTACATTTAGGAAGTAGTCTCCTGTGTCTGTGCATTCAAGGCTAGTTTTCATTTTCTCTTCTATCAGGTTCAGTATAACTGGATTTATGTTGAGGTCTTTGATCCACTTGTACTTGAGATTTGTGCATGGGGATAGATATGGATCTATTTACATTCTTCTACATGGTGACATCCAGTTATGCCAGCACCATTTGATGAAGATGCTTTCTTTTTTCCATTGTACAGTTTTGGCTTCTTTAGGGCTGCTGTTTTTCCAACTGGAGTAGATGGTACTTTATAGGGGCTGCTGATGTTTGCTATTGTGAGTAGTAGGCATGTTTTTGGCTTATCATCCTTAATTATAATGGATGTGCACTTGTAGACTTGCACATTAAAATTTATTGATAATTTTGTTAGTACAATTTTGCTGAAAATTGCCCATAAAACATTCCCTTTGAATTAATTTGCTTTTCTGTATAGCAATGGAATGGAATAAAGCAATGTTCCGATGAAAAACTTTCTAGAGGCTGGAGCAATGGCCATGTAGTTAAGAGCATTGACTACTCTTGCAGAGGAGTAGTTTGGTTTCCAGCACATTCACATGACGGTTTACAACCATTTGTAACTTCAGTTTTAGGCGATCTGATGCCCTTTTCTTTCCTCTAAGGGCACTAGGCATGCACATGGTGCATATACATACATGCAGGCAAAACAGTTATACACATAAAATAAATAAATCTTTTTTCCTAATTTTTAAAATTGTTTTAATTGAGCTATATAATTTTCTCCCCTCCCTTTCCTTCCTCCCCCCTCCCATTTTACCCTCTCCTATGATCCCCACACTCCCAATTTACTCAGGAGATCTTGTTTTTTTCTTCTTTCCGTGTAGATTTTATCCATGCATGTCTCTCTTAGGGTTTTCTTTGTTGTCTAGGTTCTCTGGGATTGTGAATTGTAGGCTGATTTTTCTTTGTTTTATGTCCAAAAGCCACTTACGAGTGAATATGTATTATATTTGTCTTTCTGTGTCTGGGTTACCTCACTCAATATGATGTTTCCTAGATCCATCCATTTGCCCGCAAATTTCAAAATGTCATTATTTTTTCTGCTGTGCATTATTCCATTGTGTAAACGTACCACATCTTCTTTATTCATCTTTGGTTGAGGGGCATTTAGGTTGTTCAGGTTCTGACCATGACAAACAATGCTGCTATGAACATAATTGAGCACATGTCCTTGTGGTACGATTGAGTATCTTTTGAGTATAAACCCAAAATTGGTATTGCTGGGTCTTGAGGAAGGTTGTTTCCTAATTTTCTGAGAAATTGCCATACTGATTTCCAAAGCAGCTGTGCCAGTTTGCACTCCCAATAGCAATGGAGGAGTGTTCCCTTTACCTCACATTCTCTCCAGCATAAGTTGTCATGAGTGTTTTTGATCTTGGCCATTCTTACAGGTGTAAGATGGAATCTCAGAGTTGTTTTGATTAATAAATCTTTTTAAAAAAGAATTGTAATATTCTGTTGATGACTATGCCACACAATAGTACAGTTCTCCACTAGAGGGCGAGGTTTGCTAAGCAAATGTGGGATCTGGCTGGTGATTGTAAATATTTTCAGAATAGGAAATTCTTGTTATTTTTCTTTTCAACACCTAAAGAAGAAGTAAAGGGTACTATTTATCAATTTAATCTTTATGTTTGACCTGTATGTGATTTAAATTAGAAATAAAATTTTAAAAAGTTTAATTTACTTTAGACAAACCTATCTTCTAATAATATGCCTTCTTTTTTAGATTAAAAATGGTATTGGAGATGGAACATAGGGTCTTACATCTGCTAAGAAAGTTTCAACCACTGAGTTATATCAAATCTTTGATTTCATATTTTATTTTGAGATAGGGTCTCTCTAATGTGTCCAGGATCACCTCAAACTTACTGTAGCCCAGGAAGGGTGAAAACTTATAATAGTCCTGCTTCACTTTCTTGAATAACTAGGATTACCTGCCTGCATCACTAGGACAGGGTGTGGTTATTTTTATTTTATTTTTATCAAAAATATTATTATTTATCATGATTATTATTGATTTATTTGTTTATGTATGTGGGTGTTCTGTCTACATGTACATCTGCACCTCAGAATAGGGGATCGAGTCCCATGGAACTACCGTTATGGACAGTTGTGGACTGCCATGTGGGTGCTGGGAACTGAACTCAGGTCTTATGCAGGAGCAGTCAGTGCTCTTAACTGCAGAGCCATGTCTCCAGTTTACAAAGTAATGTTTTTTAATATTGTCTTTTTTTTTTTACATATTTTTACATTTGTCCCACCAAGGGCATGCATTTTTTTTAATAATCTTTCTCTCTTTACTCTTCCTCTCTGCTTGTTCTATTTGTAATTCCTTAAATTATCCATCTGTGTTAAAAATTGTCAAATTGTTTTTTTCTTCCTTCCTAGGCTAATGTTTGATTGGCTACAAGTTCTCTATAGATGTGTGATTCTGTGTAACTGTTAGGTCTTCAACTTTTTTGTTATTTTCTTTCTTTCTTTCTTTCTTTCTTTCTTTCTTTCTTTCTTTCTTTTTTCTTTCTTTCTTCCTCTTTCCTTTCTTTTTCTTCCTTCCTTCCTTCCTTCCTTTTTCTTTTTCTTTTTTTTTTCTTGTGTAGTTCAGATTGGCCTAGAACTTTCTGACTGGTGGAGACCTCTCAGATCTCCTCCTCTTCCTTGTGATTGCTAGACTTACAGGTGTGTACCACCATGCCTAGGAGTATTTTAATACCTATTTTAAAATGTATCTCTCTCATATCATTCTTCTTTTGCTTGCAAAAGAAGTCACTTGGGCCAGATGTGTAAATAAAGGCAGTGGACATTAACAAAGTATTTGGATAGCCATCCTGAAACAAGGTTAGAAGGAATTACTAAGTCAGGTCTGAGCAAAACAGAGTGTTGGTTTTCTGTATGTTGCAGTTCTACCTGGTAGAGAATTTGTAGGAACTTGTTAACTTTGAGTTTCTAAAATTATCTTAATATGATACCAAGGAGTCTTTTGTGGTCATGTGGTAACAGTTATTTTTAATATCTCCCATTCCCCAGGAGCACCCTGTGATCCCACCTTCATCCTGGGCTGTGCTCCCTGCAATGTCATCTGCTCCATTATTTTCCAGAAACGCTTTGATTATAAAGACCAGAGTTTTCTTAACTTGATGGAAAAACTTAATGAAAATCTCAGACTCATGAGCACCCCATGGATACAGGTGAGCTCAAAAGACTTTCTTCTTATGGAACCATCTGGGCTCTCTTCTCTGTGAAGTCTACAGAATGATAGGGACTGAGTTGTGGCGTGAAGGTTTCTTGATTGGACAATTTAGAGATGTGATGTGCAGTTCCTTCTTTGTTTTTTGAAAACATATTCTTCAGTTCTGTGTGTGCTCTGTGTGTGTGCAAGTGCGTGTGTGCCCCATGTGTGTGTGGGAGTACAGGTGCCTGCAGAACGGGAGCTATGAGCCGCATGTAGGTTCTGGAAACCCAACTTCAGTCTTCAACATGAGCATTGTTCTCCTTACTGCTGAGCCACATTCCCAACTATTGGTGCTATAGGTTTTTAATTTTTCCTTTGTGCTTTTTGTGTTCTGCAGACAGAAAGTGTTTGCTCCGTAGCTTCTCTAAGCTGTTTCTGTAAAGCTTGTGTTCTTTCTTTAGTTTCTGACAGAAGTTACTTGGCTGTGAGAGTTCTAGATGACAAAGAAGGTGAGAATAAGATGAATTAGAGAAGGAAGGGAGAAGGCTATAGGATAGAGATATAAAATGAAGTAAGGAAGAAAGCCAAAGATGAGAAGCAGGAATGAAGAATAGAAGAGATAGGGAGGAGAAATCCCACCAGACAGAGCTCAGGAGCTAGCAGAAGCAAAAGCTTGGGGTTCTTTCCCAGGACTTTTCCTAGCTTGTCTGTGTCGTGGGCGTGCCCTGGCATTTTGAAAACATCAATATATGTGGATGCTTTCGAGTGGCCTGATTTCCCAAAGATCCTCTCTTTCCAGCCCTCTTCCCATGGTCTCAGTGTTCTGCCAGGGGCTTTCATTGCGTTTTTTTTTGCTCCAGGTGGCCCTGTGTTGTCTAGTGGCATTATAAGGTTTTTTGATAGTCTTTACAACTTTTTCACCCTAAGGAGTTCTGTGTTAGATGAAACAACACAAGTTCTTCAGCTCCTCTCCCCCTCCCTCCTTTTGGTTAAAACAGAAAAACAATTACCTCTACCCCCTCCCCACCCTGGAACCAAGGGCCATAGTTAGACACACTGGGAACAGGGCTGTTGTTAAGGATACCATGAAGACAGGGCAGAGGCAAGACAAGGGCAAAACAATGCTACAAAGCTTTTCTATCCCAGCCATTAAAAACCCTCAACTTATCATTAGTATATAAAAACATGACTATCTTCCATTATTCTAACAAAGTCGTCTCAGACAGTTTTGATTTTTTTCTGTGCATGTGTGTGTGCGCGCATGCATGTGTGTGTGTGTGTGTGTGTGTATTTGTGTGGAATATGGGTCCTGCTTACCCACAAAGAGAGTGTTTCCACATCACTGTCCTCTTGGGATACCGTGAATGTCTCCGAAAGAGGCATCCTTTAGTCTTCAGAATGGCAGACGGATGCTGTAAGTCTAGCCCCGTCCCCCCAACCACAGAGTGCAGGCAGCACTTCGGTAGTGGCAGAGACATACCCAGGCTCTCAGTGACTGTCTAAGGACTTGTTGAGAACCTTCTGCCACCCAGGGGCTTGCCTACCAATTGAAAATTAGAGTCATCTTCATCCCATTAATTAGTAGTTATTTCCTAATTGAGGATATCAAAGACAGAAAATGGGAGCAGATGCTGCCAGGAACCTCTGAGTAATTGGGGTTCCAAGCCAGAGACTCAGAGGCCAGCTGTAGCTGGAACTCTAGCTGAGAAAGTAGTGAAAGTCAGGTTATTTAAGATGCTCAGCATCTGGAGTGTCTAAAACATAGCCCGCTGTCGGGCTGTCATGTTCAACAGCATCACCATCTATAAGTTGGCCTCATTCTGATTTTATAGGAGTCATCTGACCACTGCTGTGTGTAAGCATTTGCTCATAAAATGTGGATTTGAGTTTCATGATATCTTTGAGCCCTTCCCAGTTATACAGCATGATTTTATTCCTGAGGCCAGTGTTACTGGTAGAAGTATCAGAGAATGACTCTGGTCTGCTTGAACTTGACTGAACTTCCTTGACCTCTTAAGTTTACCTCACGCAGGTGAGCCATGGACCTTCCTGTATTTCACAGTTGTAGGTGAAAAAGAGAGAGTGGACCAGACATGTAAACATTATTGACTTGGATATTGGAGATGCTGTCCATGTCTGGTCATAGGATCAGTTTAGTGCAGCCTCTATCAATGCTTCCTTTGTACAGTCATGTGCATTGAAATGTTTCTCCTCAAGTTCACCCTAGTTTTTTTTTTATTATTCTCATATACATTGCATTTTGACTGCAGTTTCCCTCCCTCCACTCCTCCCAGTCCTTCTCCACTGCCTGACCTCTTCCCCAGATTTACTTCTCCTCTGTTTCCCTTCAGAAAAGCGCAGGCCTCCCAGGAATATCAACTGAACATGACTTAACCAATTGCAATAAGTCTAGCAACAAACTCTCACATCAAGGCTGGATGAGGCAACCCAGTAGGAGGAAAAGGGTCCCAAGAGCAGGCAAGAGCACCCCCACTCTTACTGTTGGGAGTCCCACAAGAACATATATTTGTAGAAGATCTGCTCAGACCCATACAGACTCCATGATTGTTGCTTTAGTCTCTGTGAGCCCCTTTGAGCCTTACTTAATTAATTCTGTGGCCACATTCTCCTGGTTTCCTGGACCTTTTGGTTCTTACAATCCTTCCTCCCACTCTTATGAGGGGTTCCCTTAGCTCCACCTAGTGTTTGCTTGTGCCACTCAAGTTTTTGACCAGGGCTATGGTACTCATGTCTTTAATTTTATTTAATGTTTCTTAATCTTCAAGGTCTGCAATACTTTCCCTGCTATTATTGATTATTTACCTGGAAGTCATAACCAAATACTTAAAAATTTCTTCTATATAAAGAATTATGTTTTGGAGAAAGTGAAAGAACATGAAAAAACACTGGATATGGCCAATCCAAGGGACTTCATTGATTGTTTCTTGATCAAAATGGAACAGGTAAAATGTTATTTGTTGGCTTGCATTTTGCGATTTGTTCATCATTTCTGTAATTATTCAGAACATATAACTGTTCAGGCAAGAAGCAATTGGTAAACTCTTTAAGTACCTGCTGTGTGCATGAAACTGGACTAACAATCCTGGAGGATTTGAAAGTAAATTGTTAAATAACCAGAACACATAGGCATCGCTTTTAGGGACTAACACTCTGTCTGAGGAAAGAGAGCATACACATCAGGTGAAGGAGAACTACAAACAAGTCAGGTAATTAAAATACCCAGCATTGAAATAAAAGTGGTTGTTTGGGCCCGTGTGGGAGACTGGGAAGAAAGCACTTATGAGAATGAAAAGAAGCTTGCTGGGCAGGTTTCCTGAATGACCTGAGGTTTGATACAGATTTTCAGTGAGGAACAGGGGAGAGGATTTCACATGGGCATAATGAAGAGATAAGGTAAAGAGATGGGGTAGGGAACCATAGTTGAACACAGCTGTGTGGGAGCCTGCCGATGAGTCAGCTAGGGTACCTGGAGGCGGTTGTGAGGATTGAGGAAACTGAGACAGAGATGCAGGGAAGATTTGGAGGTCTATTGGTTAATACCAAACAGCCCAGAGTTTATTTCAAAGCCTTCTTATAAACAAAAGCAGAACAAAGAATAACATAGACAGACAGTGTCTAAAACCACAAGGCTATTACTGTCCTTGTGCAAGCAATTTCCTATCTATCATGTGCCTGCTGCTTGCAAGCAGTTTCAATTTCTATCTTGATGTGCCTTAGGCTTGGCGTCAGCAGTATGAATTCTACTAGGCAACGTGTTCTTTCTCATGGGCAAAGTGCTCTTTCCCATGGACTTAATCAGAACATTCTCACAGCCCTTAAGGAGACTGGAGCAAGCAAGCTTGAACTGAAATGACTTATAAGTCAGAATGGACCCCAGATGGAAACTGAATCACTTGTGGGCTACCACATAGCTGGAAAATAATTCTCTCCAAATAAGGATGTGGAAATGTTTTCAAGCACTCTACAAACCTACCTACTGGTATGGGAAGCTTTGATACTGTATATATGATCCTGAACTAGAGTCTAACACAGATAATACTTAGGGTAAATTTCTTGTGAACCCCATAGACTGATCTACATGATGAGCACTGGTACTGAAGAGGAGCACTGAGATTTATCATCTGTGTGCATTTTAGCTTGACACAGGTCTGGATTATAGAAGTGTGGATTCAAAAATAAACTCAAGGTGTCCATCTTATATTATCAGAGTCCGATAGGCTTTGGTTTAGTCGATGCCATAGATTCTGCAAATAGCAGGAGCTGTGTGGGAATGTTCAGCGGTAAGACCTAGTCTATGTCTTGATAAGTTTAACTGAGAGAAAAATATTGATATGCGCAATTAGAATCATGGTAGGGAAAGTTCAGGAACCATTGTAGAAGTGAGGTGGAACGATTCTAAAGGCCAGAGATCAGGGAGGCTTGGACTGAAACAGTGTCTTCAGGACAGGACAGGATTGATGCACTCATTAGCTCACAACTACTGTGGGCACCCACCCAAAATCTGCACAAGATCAATCCAGTCCGTACTCTTAGCTGAAGACTTATTGATAGCTTCTGGGAAAGATGGAGTTGGCTTCCTTTAAGGATGTGATTCCTGGTAAGCCCAGCATGTACCCATGTGTATGTGTCCAGCACAAATTGTACTCCATGGGTTATAAAAAAAAACAATAAAAAGAAGACAGGAAGTTGAGAGGGAATGGAGATATGGGAGGCATATCTGGAAGGAATTAGGAGGAAGAGGGGGTATAAATAAGATCAAAGCGCATTATATGACTGAATAAAATTCTCAAAATTTAATAAAATGTTACATATATCAAAGAGTAATGGTGGATAAGTTCAGAAGCTGGGTGAGAAGCATAATATAGATATAATAATAGCATGTGTATGTACAAGTGTACACCGTGAACGGAGGTGAGAAGCATAATATAGATATAATAATAGCATGTGTATGTACAAGTGTACACCGTGAACGGAGGTGAGAAGCATAATATAGATATAATAATAGCATGTGTATGTACAAGTGTACACCGTGAACGGAGGTGAGAAGCATAATATAGATATAATAATAGCATGTGTATGTACAAGTGTACACCGTGAACGGAGGTGAGAAGCATAATATAGATATAATAATAGCATGTGTATGTACAAGTGTACACCGTGAACGGAGGTGAGACTAAGAGCAGAAAAAGCTAAAGTGTTAGGAGAAACTGATGGTAGGAAGAAACAAATTTCTCCGGATCTACACCTTGTTTGCTGGTAGGGGAGAGTTGTTAATATCATGGAGACGGGCTTGTACAATGCTGTGAAGACTGCACACTTAGCCTGGGTTAGGCTGAACTCTTAGGTCTCTGTAACGCAGTAACTTCACCTCAGTGAACTGGTGAACTCCGTAAACTGTGTTGCTCTTTGGACCTGTGTGAAGTGTCAGCAAGCAGCTGATAGGCCCTCTCAGGAGAGCTCACTCACGAATGGAAGTTTATCGATTCCTTTCACCAAACTGACATTCTGATTTCTTTTTTCCTCCAAAATAATATTTTTATTAATTATTTGGGGATTTCATACAGTGCTCCCAGATCACACTCGCTTCCCATTCCTCCCAGGTTCACCCTCCCACCCTTGTGCCTCTCCACCAGAAAAAATAAATAAAAAAGCAACCAAATCACCAAGTCCAATCGTGTTGTCCATGTGCTCAGTGGAGCATGGTCAAACTCCCAGTGCCCAGACCCTTTAAGAAAACTGAGTCCTCCCTGCTCCAATGGGAGCCATCAAGTGTGCAGAGCTACACTCCAACATATTTATCACAATTTTTAAGGGCTCTCTTCAATAGCTTCCTGTCTGGACTATTTCTTTTTTTAGGGGTGGGGGGATGGAGGGAGAAGCTTGTCACAGAGGCCTTCAAAGTCTCTTATTCTCAGTTATGAGTCTACAGACATTGATATCACTGCAAAAGCTGACTTGCTCATAGCAGTAGGCAGCAGTAAGGATTGTGGACATCAGCATGGTTTACAGTGGCTGCTTGGATCATAGATATCAACATGGTTTCTGGGGGCAGCAGGACCTCAGAAATCTTTCGAGGAGACAATCCAGGAAATGAACCATTCTTTATCTTTGGTATCTTGTTGCTCAGAGTCATGGAGATTGTGTGGTTGGGCTGTGTCTGAGGGTAGGACCCTGCTCATGCTCCAGGCCCCTGCCCATCACCCTGCCCTCGGTGCCTGAAGCCCCTCAGGTACCCCGGGTTTGCAACCCTGAGGACCCCCTCCTCGGTGGTGAGGCCAGGCAGAGAGTGGCCTGAGGTGGTGGGCCCAGCCTCCCAGTGGTCCCAATCGGCAACTTTATGCTCCTTTATTCTCTGAGGCTACTTATCCACACCTTACTCCTGTCTTCTTTTTTCTAATTCCAAGAAACCACTTTTTAAAAGTATCTCCGCACAATACCTGCCATTTTTAATTGTCCAGAAGATACTCCTTGCTCTGCAAGCTTATCCTCTACCTCTTATCTCCACGGAGCTGTGTGCCCCCACAGCCCATATTCTCTCAATCTCTCTGGCAGACATGCTGATTTCTATTAGTACTGTTAATGTCACACATTTCAGAGTTCACAATAAGGAAGTCAATATTGTATCTAATTAAATTATTTAACGGAAGAATTAGTTGCAAATGTTTCTCTGAAAAATTATTTTCTTTGTTATGGCTTGGACTGTAAATCCAAGAGCCATGTGCTAGAGACCTGCTTCCCAGATGAAGATGCTTATGGAAGGTGACAGAACCTTTTGAAGGTAACTCTCAACCTTCCTAATGCTGCAGCCCCTTAATACAGTTCTCATGTGGCAATGACCGCCAGCCATATAATTATTTCCATTGCCACTTCATAACTGTAAACATGCTGCTGATATAAATCAAAAAATTATTTATTTTAATTTTATGTACACTGGTGTTTTCCTAAGGTGTCAGGTCCCCTGGAACTGGAGTTACAGTTGTGAGCCTCCATGTGGGTGCTAGGAATTGAACTCAGGTCTTCTGGAAGAGCAGTTGGTGCTCGTAACCACTGAGCCATCTCTGCAGGCCCACTTATGAATCTTAATGTAAATATTTTTGAAGATAAAAGCTTTCCAAAGGAACTTGACCCACAGGTTGAGAACCACTGCTTTAGGCGGTGCTGCCTAGCTGGAGGAAGTTAGGTCATTGAACTGTTTCCTCGGTTTGATGCCCTTGTCTCTTTCTTCTCTTTGCTTCCTAGCTATGAGAGCTGAGCAGCTTTGTTCTACTGCATTTCTCTCTGCCCTTATCTTCCATCTCCCAGTATGCCCAGCGTCCCAGGCCAAGTAGTGTCAAGGACAAAACAACTGAACCATGAACAGCAGTGAATCTTTCTCCTTATAAGTTGTTTTTCTTCTTGGTGTGTTGTCAAAAAAGTGGTGGAAAACTAACTACATTGCTTTAAGCATATAATATGTATTTGGGTACAATGATCTATAGGATATACATATCTATATGCATATACATACATCTATGTAATTAAGTCATCAAATTAGGCCAGTTGACATATCCATTACCTCACTTAAGTATCATTTCTTTGTGATGAGAACATTGAAAAAAATCACAATTTTACCCATTTGGAGAATGAGAAATAAAGAGTGGGCAAACTAATAACACGTTCTGCTATAATCTAGGCATTGTAGCTTTCCGATTAGACTTGTCCTTGTTTGTTTCTTATCTTAAGAACAACCTGAGTTAATTTTGATTCACTACGATTAAGTATGCCAGCAAACCAAAATAACATCCACATAAATCCTAGGAAAAGCACAATCCAAAGTCCGAGTTTACCATAGAAAGCTTGGTGGCGACTGTAACTGACTTGTTTGGAGCCGGAACAGAAACAACAAGTACCACTCTGAGGTATGGACTCCTGCTACTGATGAAGAACCCGGATGTCACAGGTATGACTGTAGACAGGGAACCAGAGAAACTCAACAAAGATGCTGGAAAGACACGACCCATGGCCTCCATTTGGTCTCTTAGAGAAACACCATTATTGAAATTGCTCTGTTGCTAGCTGTAACATGTACATATGAGGAAGAAATAAGAATAAGTTTTCATAATAGGAGAGAGTGGCTGAGAGAAACAAGACATCAAGAACAGTAGCAGAAGCTCTGATTTTAGAGACCTTACTCTGATAAGGTGTCTGCGTTTGATGGGAGGTGCTTGTAGCAAGGCACATGTGCCTCCAACTGGTGTAGGTTGGCACATTGGTTTCCTAAAGGATAGGAGGGTATGGCATGTGTCATAGAGTATTTTCTTTCAATATATAAAATAATGGAGACTAGATATTTTTTGAAGAAAATTCTATTTAGCTCACAGTTTTGGAGGCTGGAGAGTGCCTCACTGCCATTTGCTAGCTCAGTTGAGCACCCTTGTTGGATGGGATCATATCGGTTCCAACACATGTGGGAGAGGAATTCAGGGTCAGTGCCAGGATTTCTCATAACAACATAACAACGCTTCACATTCTGGCTTCACGATGGATACTACATTATGTGTGTATGAGAGTCTTAGAGGAGAGACAGGAGTGACAGTTTAATGAATTCTAATATATAAAATATTTCTAGGGTTTGAAACATATTTGAACATTTGTAATAATTCAAAGCTAGCATCCAGTATTAGGAAGTTAAATAGGCTCTTTATGCTCAAGAATATATAACACATATGGCACAACCACAGCTCCCTTACCTGTGAGAATATTCATGAAGACACACTGATTGATATAAGAATTAGTGCATATATAATAAAAGTCATAAGTGTACTGCAGGAGAGAGAAGTGTGGAAATGTGTGTGTGTGTGTGTGTGTTTGTGTGTGTGTATGTGTGTGTGTGTGAGAGAGAGAGAGAGAAAGAGAGAGAGAGAGAAGGAGAGGGAGAAAAAGAGGGAGAGATAAAGAGTCTGTTTGGGGATGTTATCTATTTTGCATGAGATGGTGATAAATATCTGATTCCTTGTCTCTTTAAAAAGGAAATTGTTTGTTAATAGTACAGTAAAAAATAGAAATTTGAATGTGAACATAAATTGCCCAAGATACTTAAAGAATGTTTTGAAGGGCTGGAGAGATGGCTCAGAGCACTGCCTGTTCTTCCAGAGGTCCTAAGTTCAATTCCTAGTAACCACATGGTGGCTCACAACCATCTATAATGAGATCTGGTGTCTTCTTATGGCATTAACTCAGACAGAACACTGCCTACAAAACAAACAAACAAACAAACAAATAAAAACAAAGAATGTTTGTAGTGAGTGTTTTGGGGATACGAAGAAAAGACAGAGAACCACTGGGAATTTGCAGATAAGCAGGTGTGTATGTATGCACATGTGGCACTTCCACCCCTATCTGTCAGGAGAATTCAATTCCTATCATATGTTAATTTCATATGACACTAATTCTTATTTTACAGTTTTTGTCCTTATAGGGATAGTAGTTTTTTAGTTCATATGTGTAAGATATCTATATATATAGTGAAGCATTTAAGCATTCTTCTGTGCATTGATTATCCTGTATGATAATATGTAGACGTATATCTACTTACTGAATGTCTGGGTTTTGGGTAGTTATAGTGTACTGTGGTATTACAAGTCTAGATGTGCTTAGGGCCTGTGATGCTGTTTGGGTCCCTTCATTGTACTCTATGGAGCACTGACTTGCTCTGGCTTTTCTCCCATTACTTCATTTCCCACCCTGTCTTACCAGCTAAAGTCCAGGAAGAGATAGACCGTGTGGTTGGCAGAAACAGGAGCCCCTGCATGCAGGACAGGAGCCACATGCCCTATACTGATGCTGTAGTGCATGAGATCCAGAGATATATTGACCTCATTCCCATGAACCTGCCTCATTCAGTGACCTGTGATGTTAAATTCAGAAACTACCTCATCCCCAAGGTAAGCTTGGTTCTCTCTGTCACTTAGTGTTGATGAAGTTCCCATTCACACATTGGTTTCTACCATGGTTGCAAATATATGGGAATATTTAAAGTAGTAATATGCAAAAGTGTTTTAAAAGAAAGGCATGGCTCTTAAATTTCATAAGCTTAGAAACATGGAGTTTCTAACTTTTCATTAAACATTACTAGCTTGATTTTTGTTGCCCTGATAAGCACTATGTCTAAAGGCAACTTAGGGAGGAAAGAGTAATCCTATAGGTCATAGTCCATCACAGAGGAAAGTCAGGTCAGGAAAACTAGCAGGGCAGTCAGTCTGGCAGGGCAGGAACTTGAAGCAGAAGCCATGGAGGAATGCTGCTTACTGGCATGCTTTCCCTTGCTGTTGTCCAGAAAGCTTTATTATATAACCCAGGTTCAGTTTTATGACATCACTCACAGTGGGCTGGGCCCTTTCATGTCAATCATCAATCAAGACAGTGCCCCACAGACATACCTCAGTTCAAGTTCCCTTTTATAGCTCTGGGCTGCGGAAGTTGATAGCTGGAGTATCTAGGGGAGTAGATATTCTCAATTAACACTTAAGTGGATATATGACTGTGTTTTTGTATAATATGTGCATATAGGTATAAAGATGTGTTTAGAACTGTATTTTAGCCTATTAAATCTATCACACTGAAATACTTTAATGTGTATCTTCCAAGACTGAAGGCTTTCTGCTACAAATTGATAGACACCCTCACACTGAAGAAATTATCAATATACTAATAATATCCTCCACACAGTTTAAGATTATATTTTCTGGTAATATGAAGATATCTTTTGTAGATTTTGATTGGGCAGAGAACTTCTCATAGTACAATAAAGGAACAAATTTATGATTTGATTTTCTAAAATTGAGAAAATTTTTCTTTTTTGCAACATGTTTCCAGAATTTATTTATCTTATTGTAGATTTTTTTAAACCATTTGACCAGACCCTCCATTTTCTTTACCACAGCAACCCAGTGACCACCATTCTACTCTGGAGAACTTTTCTTTTAAACATTTTTTTTGATACAATTGTTTTGAAGAGTCAAAGCCTCTTGACCTGTGAAATATTTCTCTGTGTGTTTTTTTTTTGGAGGTTTTCTTGGAGATTAGGTCCAATTGCATGTTTTGAACAAGGACATTTAATAGGTGATGCTCAGTTGATGGCCTGTTTCATTTGACTGTGGCTCTAGATACACTTTGGTCCCATTGTTGATGACGCTAGAGATCATCTTTTCTGATAGTGTTTTCTTTTAAGATCCTCTGTTAATGAGATTATGTATTCTGCAGTAAAACAAAACAAACAAAACAAAACTCTGTAGGATGAAATTCAATCTTTGAATATTTTATTTTCCAAATTATCAATAGTTTTAACATTAATTTATAATCCCTGCCTGAGCATCATATTTTATAAATAATTTACCAGCAGTTTATAGAATTAATTAGTATTTTTAAAAGATAAATCTAATCTTTGACAATTTCTTTTTTCTTTGACTATTTCTTGCATGTCTGTAATGCCACCTGACCCCATTTGTCCTCTCCTTCCTTCCTTCTCCCTCTGTGACTTTCACCAAACCTCTCCATCCCATCAATCTCCCTCCCCACCTCCACCCCCTGACCTACTTGGCTAATGAGGGCATCAGTATTTCATGGGTGTGGAGCTATCCTCTGGAGCATGCATGACTTACCAGTGGTCACACTACTCTTAGTACAACTAACTGATAATCCTTGCCTGAATTAATAATTCTGAATTGTAAAACGAAGGAAGTTCTCATTTTTTTTATCTCCCTTGTACTTTCAAGGTAGGGTTCATTTATGATGAGGAGGTACCCATATTTTTGAATGATAAGCACATAGTATATCTCAATGATAAGTGCTCAATATGTGATAGTGTACCTGTTAGTAGTATATTCAAAGTTTTTAATTAGATCAGATCTCCCTTTAACAAAAGCTTGAGCAAAGGATTCTAAATTCTTCCGACTTTTCAAGAATGAACGCAGACTTCCATCTAAAACCATTGGCAATGTGTGGTGAGAATAGAAATGATAAATATGACAGTGGGGAGGGAAGACACCAGACACCTTGGGAACAGCTACAGTGCGTTCATAAGTTTTTGTACCAAAATCTCAAGTAATCAGTCTTTCAACTGCTAATGGAGATCACAATAGTAAAACTGTTGCTACTGTACTACGCTCAACTCATCAATTTTGTGTCTTCTTTAAAAACAACAACACTGAGTTGTTGTTGTGTGTGTGTGCTACTCATACACTTGTGGATGTGTAGCCATCTGCTTGAGTGTGATGGACCTACTGGAGGTTACACCCTTAAAGAAAACTGACTCCTCAACTCTCATCCGAGAAGTTTTACTTGCAGTCGATGAATGGTGGTGAACACAGAGACCTTCAACTCGATCCAATACATAGATTAAGAGACCTCAGAATGCCCTGTCACAAATGGGATATCTCTATCACCTCTTCCTTTCAAGGCTAAGGGATCATTTTGGAAGAGAGGGCAGAAAAGTTGTAAGAACCAAAGGTGGTAGGTAACTACAAAGAAACTGCATAAGTAGGCAGTTACACCTATGAACTCACCGCAGTTGTGACAGCGTGAGTGACACCTATACACACTTAAACCAGAACACGGAGAGGGGAGGTGGGCATGAAGTTCACCCCTAACTGAGGACTAGTGTCAACTCATCTCTCTTCTTCTTTGGTCTGCGTGTAAATGTCCCTGCTCTGTTTTGGACGCAGTATCTTATCCATAAGTCAAACAGATTGATCTAGGTGAGTTCCATCACTTCTTCCCATCTAAATTTCATTATGTCTGGTGGCTATTTTCAGGGTACCACTGTAATAACATCATTGACATCCGTGCTGTATGATGACAAAGAATTTCCTAATCCAGAGGAGTTTGACCCTGGTCGCTTTCTGGATGAGAGTGGCAACTTTAAGAAGAGTGATTACTTTGTGCCTTTCTCAACAGGTAACAGAAATTTACTTTCATTTGTACTTTGGAGGACGTAATAGAATTTTAGAGCCAGGTGAAATGGTGACTTCACTGGGTCTGATAGATTTGCTCTTTGTATGTTATAAGGAGTACCACTTTAATTACTGTGTATTTTCTCTACACATAATAATTCCTCATTATTGGGCCATATCAGTGAACATTGCAGAGTCCAACACACTTTTTTCCAAGTTAAGAAAGCAAAGTGTATTTATTGATCGGACTTGGCCACTGGTTATAACCCCCAGCTTTCCAAAAGCTTCCCTCGGAAGCTGATATCATTTAGACTTGCCTCATCTGCCATGAGAGAGATATCTAAGTCCACATTTTGAGTATCTCCTCTGTGGCATCCTTCTCTCTGGGAATGCAAGTGCCCTAGAGAATAGAACACACTCGTGCTCTGAAAGAGACTCACTCCTGAGTGAAGGAAGCAGGTGAGTCAACAAGGCACTGTAATGCAGTTGGACTAGTGTGAGAGGGTGTCAGAGGGGAAGTTACTTAGATCTTGCTCTTTTGTGCCCACAGAGGAAAGTTGGCTGACTTGTAGGGAGCAACGAAATAAGAAAAGAAGAGGAGGCAGGGAACTGTACAGAGGAAATGAAGTACAGGGGGATGGACATTTTCTGTAGATGCAGGAAGTCAGAACCTGTTGAGTAAATGCAGGCAGATAAAGACCTTGGGCATGAGGAAGGATACTCCGCAGTGACTCTCAAACCTTAGAGTTTACTTTACTGATGATCCTTCACCTTGGATGTTTAATCTCAGTGCTCCATTATGTGTGCTGAGTCTTGGGCATGGATTCACTTTTACCTTTTGCTATAGGGTTTGATTCTTAGGTTGGTCTTGAAAGTGTGTAAACTGAGATGTGTATACAGAGCCCCTCCTCCTTTCTCTTAAGAAACTCATTTTGGTAGGGAGACAAAAGATAAAGCACAGGATTTAAGCAATCCCAGCTATATAGAATCATGAATATGATGAGGAAACCCACAGAGGATATGATCCTATTGAGATTACAAGGAACATAAAGAGGAAAGGTCATAGCTCCTTGGGGAAGCATCAAGTATCAAAGCATTGTTCAGTCAAATGGGGCAGCTTGAAGTTTTCAATTTCATGGTGTCGAGATGGGTGAAGGGAGCTGTGTCTGGAGCTGAGAATGTGGTGTGTGTCTCCTATCCACACACCTAACAACTCATTGGCTATTTACTTCATACTCTTCATGATGATTCACAGCACAGCAGTTGAGTCACAAATCTGTTTTTGGTGTCTTCAGGAAAGCGGATGTGTGCAGGAGAAGGCCTGGCTCGCGTGGAGCTCTTTTTGTTCTTCACCGCCATCTTACAGAATTTTAACCTGAAGCCTCTGATTGATGTAAAGGATATTGATACCACACCAATTGCCAGTGGATTTGGTCATGTTCCCCCTTCGTACCAGGCTCGTTTTATTCCTGTGTGAAGAGCAGCCTCCTTATGCTGTCAACCTGCAACTTCTGCAGGGTACTGTTCATTTCACTCCTGGTTATATAGTTGTTTTCTCTCACATTTCCCCATTCCCTTGAGATCCAGTGAAACTCATTAAGCCGAGTTCTCTGGGTCAATACACAGTTCAATGCTTTCTTCTCCTATATTACCTGACACTTCCATGCAATACTTATGTAGTGAGCACTAATATTCATGATGCAGTTACTACTGATAATATGAGTTTTATTGTAAAACAGTAAAATCTTTATGACACTCCAGAGCCATCTGTCCCCTGCATGTGCTGAATAAAAACTAATTTCTGGGGTGGTTCTCAGACATTCTTTTATTTGAGCATAATGCAAGGAAGAAGTAAAGAAAATAAAGTTTCAAGAGGCCATATTTGTTCTCATAAAGATTTACAAAGAAAGGGACCAAGAAGAAAAGGACAGAAATACTTTCTTGGCTGTTACTAGACATTTGGATTTGGACAAGAGAAACCAAACCCAAGAACAGTTTCTGGTATTGGGAATAATTCAGAGTATCAGTCACAGGGAGAGTAAATATTAATTATTAGAGCAAATGCTCCTGCTTTGGTGTTTACTGTGAACACAAAGTAGGGTTAATAAGTATTGTTTTGCTCTCTGTTTCCAACTTAGAGTTAAATAGCAATTAATGTGTCTGTCTTGTCAATTCAATATTCTACATGTTTCTCTAAGGAGATGGTTCAATTGATAAAGTATGGAAGCTGTGGAAACATGAAGAATCAAATTTGATACCCAGAACCTATGTTATAAAAACAGGTGTAGACAGAGACTGCACTTTCATTTCCTGGCTGCCCAGACCCAAATAATCACATAGAAACTCTGTTAATTACAATATGGTTTGGCCAGTGGCCAGTAGCATATTCATAGCTAGCTCTTACATCTTAAATTAGTCCATTTCTATTAATATGTGTATTCTCACGAGGCTGTGGATTGCCAGTAATGTTCTGGCATCTTTCTCCTTCAGGAGCTATATGGCATCTCTGTCTACTCTTTCTCTATATCTCTGTTTCGATTTCCCTGAGCTTTACTCTGCTAAGACATTGGCCAAAATGACTTTATTCACCAACCAATAAAAGCAACACATGTACAAAAGGACATCCCACATCATCTCCCTTTTTCTGTCTAATTAAAAAAGAAAGCATTAATTTTAACATAGTAAAATTGCATATATGTAACAGTTATTAAGCGAGAATTATAGTTACAATATTTAGTCTATTTACATTTGACAAATTAAGGAAAATCTATTATTTATCATACCTTTGTGAATCTAAAGTTTTATATCTAATTCATTTAATAATAACTAAGGAAAACTATAATTATAACTATCTAGTCTTCAACTCTATCAAAGATCCCAAAAGGATTATAATATTACCTAAGTAAACAGGAAGTGCATTGTAAGCAACTTCCAAAGTTCACAAACCAAATCCAAGAACACATAAAAAGAACATCCACCATGATCAAATAGGCTTCATCCCAGTGATGCAGGGATGATTCAATGTATGAAAAACTGTCAATGTAACCTATCATATAAACAAACTGAAAGAATAAGCCACATAATCATCTCATTAGATGCCTTTGACAAAATTCAATACCTCTTCATGATAAAAGTCTTGGAGAGTTCAGCGATACAAGGAATATACCTAAACAAAGACAATATACAACAAGTCAACAGTTAACATCAAATTAAATAGATAGAAATTTAAAGCAATTCCACTTAAATCAGGGACAAGACAACGCTGTCCACTCTCTACATATTTATTCAATATAGTACTTGAAGTTTTAGCTAGAACAATAAGACAACCAAAGGAGATCAAGGGGATACTAATTAGAAAGGAAGAAGTCAAAATATCACTATTTTCAGATGATATGATAAGATACTCCAAAGTTCTATCAGGAAACTTCTATAGCTGATATACACTTTAAGTAAAGTGGCTAGATACAAAATAAACTTAAAAAAAAACAGTAGTCCTTGTATATACTAATAGTAAATGAGCTGAGAAATAAATTAGGGAAATAACATCCTTCACAAGAGCCACAAATAATATAAAATATCTTAGTGTAACTCCAACCAAGCAAGTGAAAGACATGTATCACCAGAGTTTCCAGTCTTTGTGAAAAGAAATTAAGAATATATCAGAAGATTGAGGGATCTCACATGCTCATGGTTGGTAGGATTAACATATTAAAATGGTTATTTTTTTTTACCAAAAATAATCTATAGACTTAATGCAATTCCCATCAAAATTCTAACACAATTCTTTACAGAACTTCAAAGAATAATACTCAACTTCATATGGAAATTTAAAAAAAAACAAAGTTAGCTAAAACAATCCTGAACAATAAAGGAACTTCTGGAAGTATCACCATCCCTGATTTCAAGTTGTACTATAGAGCTGAAGTAATAAAAACTGCATAGTATTGGCATAAAACAGGTGGGTTGATCAGTGGAACTGAATTGAAGATCCAGATGTAAATCCACATACCTATGAACACATGATTTTTGATAAAGAAGCCAGAAACATACCCTGGAAAAAAGAAAGTATCTTCAACAAATGGTGATGGTTTAACTGGATGTCACCATGTAGAAGAATATAGATCCATATCAGTCACCCTGTACAAAAGTCAAATCCAATTGGATCAAAAACCTCAACATAACACCAGATACAGAAAATCTTATATAAAAGAAAGTGGGTAATATACTTGAAAACATTGGCACAAGAGACAATGTCTTGAACAGAACTCCAATCATACAGGCACTAAAATCAACAATTAATAAATGGGGCCTCATAAAACTGAAAAGCTTCTGTAAGGCAAAGGACACTGTCAAAATGACAAAATGATAGCCTACAGAATAGAAAAAGATCCTCACCAACCCTATATCTGACACAGGGCTGATTTCCAAAACATATAAAGAATTCAAGAAATTAGACATCAAAAAGTCAAATAATCCAATTTTAAAAATGGGGTACAGATTTAAACAAAGAATTCTCAACAGAGGAATCTCAAATGACTAAGAAATAACTAAAGAATTTTCAACATTTTTAGTCATCAGGGAAATGCAAATCTAAATGACTTTGAGATTCCTTCTTACACCAGTCAGAATGGATAAGATCAATTACACGAGCTTGGTTCAGCTGTCTCTGTAGATTTCTCCATCATGATCTTGCTCTCACTTGTTCATGTATTTCCTCTTCCCTGTCTTTAACTGGATTCCCAGAGTTCAGCCTTGTGCTTTGTTGTGGGAACACCTTCAGCCAATAACCTTTAAGATACTGGCCCACATTGGGCGTGGTCTCATGTACTTTAAGTGCAGACAAAAAGCTTGTGTGGTCCCTTTTTCTGATGGATTCGGTTCCCAGTTCCCAGCTCATGCAGAGGACTGTAAATTGTTACCCTTACTGTGAGTTTATCTCCAAATAAACAAACCTTTGTTATACTCCATTCCAGGCTATTGAGAACTCTTGGATACTACTACAGGGCTTGCTTGTGGATCTTTGTGTCTGGTTCCATCAATTACTGGAAGAAGGCTCTAGGTTCTTTGGAACTGTGGATTGTAGTCTGAATATCCTTTCCTTTGCTTTATATCTTCTATTCACTTATGAGTGAATACATACCATGTTTGTCTTTCTGAGTCTGGATTACTTCACTCAGGATGTTTTTTTTTCTAATTCCATCCACTTGCCTGCAAATTTCATGATGTCATTGCTTTTCACAACCGAGTAATACTCTATTGTGTAAATAAATCACATTTTCTTTATCCATTCTTCAGTTGAGCGGCATCTAGGTTGTTTCCAGGTTCTGATTATTATGAATATTGTTCCTGTAGTGATGAGCTGTGGGCCGGCTTCCCACCGCCCAGCTCCCAGCCACTGGCTAGCTTTATCCAAAATAATTACACGGAAACTGTATTCTTTTAAAACACTGCCTGGCCCATAGTTTCAGCCTCTTAGTGGTTAATTCTCACATCTTCCTTTAACCCATATTTAGTAATCTGGGTAGCACCACGAGGTGTGGCTTACCAGGAGAGATCTTAACCTGCGTCCATCTCAGAGAGGAGCAGCATGGAGACTCACTATGGCGACTGAAGCATCTTCCCACTCCTGCTACCCAGCATTCTGTTCTGTCTACTCCGCCTACCTAATTTTCTGTTCTCTTAAAGGGCCAAGGCAGTTTTCTTTATTAATAATGAAAGTAACACATAGACACTTCTCCATCATGTTCCTATGAATATTGTTGAGAAAGTGTCCTTGTTATATGATTTAGTATCTCATGAACTCTGATTGAACAGCTGTGGAGCCTCCATGGGTTAGAACTAGGCCCTTTGTTGTGGGAGTGAGTTGTGAAGCTTGGGCTAACTGCGGGGCCTCTTGTAGTAAGACCAGGATCTACCCCTGGTACAGGAACTAGCTTGCTAGAGCCCATTCCCTAGGAGGGGATACCATACTCAGACTTAATACAGAGGGGAGGGGCTTTACCCTGTCCCAAATTAATGTGCCAAACTGTTGACTCCCCATGGGAGCCCTTACCTGTTGAAAGGTGTGGATGGGGACGGGCTGGGGAGAAGGAAAGTGGAGGTGGGAAAATGGGTGGAAGGGAGAACCTTGGTTGGAATGTAAAATTAATTAAAAAATGAATAAATGTTAAAAAAAGAAAAGAAAAAAGATCAATTTCACAACTGACAGCTCATGCTGGCAAGGATGTGGAACAAGGGGAACATCCTCTGTTGCTGATGGGAGTGCAAACTTATACAGCCACAATACAATGGTTTCTCAGAATATACTTAAGACCCACTCCTGGACATAGACCCAAAATACGCTCTACCATACAACAAGGACACTAGCTCAACTATGTTCATAGCAGCTTTATTCATAATGGCCAGAAACGGGAAACAACCTAGATGTCCCTCAACTGAAGAATGAATAAAGAAAATGCGTACATTTGCACTACGGTCTACTAATCATCTATTGAAAACAATGACATCATGAAATTTGCCAGCAAATGGATGGAACTAGAAAAGATCATCCTGAAAGAGGTAACTCAGACCCATAGAGACACACATGGTATGTGCTCACTAATAATAGGATATTAGGCCTAAAGCAAAGGATAACCATGCTATAATCCACAGACCCAAAGAAGCTAAGTAACAAGGAAGGCTCAATGGGGAACACATGAATCTCATGTGAAGGGAAAATAGAATAGACATCACAGATGGATGGGGAGAAGGATCTGGATGGGAGTTTGGGCATGGGAACAAGAATATCAGGTCATGCCAGGCGGTGGTGGCGCACGCCTTTAATCCCAGCACTCGGGAGGCAGAGGCAGGCGGATCTCTGAGTTCGAGGCCAGCCTGGTCTACAAGAGCTAGTTCCAGGACAGGCTCTAGAAACTACAGGGAAACCCTGTCTCAAAAAACCAAAAAAAAAAAAAAAAAAAAAAAAAAAAGAATATCAGGTCAGGGGAGGAGGGATGGAAAGAGTACTGGGAAAGATAGCTGGAATCAGGGGCATCTTGGAATGAGCTGGAAACCTATAACAATAGAAACTTCCAGGAATCTATGATGATGACCCAAGCTAAGACTCCTAGTCTTATTAGCAATGGGAGACACAGAGCCTGAACTGGACATCTCCTGTAATCAGGCAAGACTTCCAGTGGAGGGGTTGGGACCCCAACTCAGCCATATAACCTCTGACTTATAATTTGTTCTGCCTACAAGGTATACTGGGACAAAGGTGGCGAATAAATTATGGGAGTGACCAACAAATGACTGGTCCAGCTTGAGAGCCATCCTATGAGAGGGAGCCCATCCCTGACAATGCCTGGGAGGTCCAGAACCCAGAGGCTGGACAGTCCAGAGACGTAGGATATAACCAAACATAACTTGTAAAAAAGAAAAAAAAAGTCAATGAAATCATTACCAATGATATTCTGCTATACGTATAGATCACTGACTAGTCCAATTGTCATCAGAGAGGCTTCACCCAGCGACGGATGGGAATAGATGCAAAGATCCACAGAGTCAAACATTAGGCAGACCTCGGGGGAATCCCGTAGAAGAGGGGGAGGAAGAATTATGGGAGCCAGAAGGACCAAGGACATTATGGGAAAACACAGAGTCAATTGACATGGGCTCATGGGGGCTCATTGCAACTGAACCAACGTCCGAAGAACATGCCCTAGAGACCTAGGCCCGCTGCACATGTGTTTCAATTGTGTGGCTTGCTCTTCTTGTGGGACTTCTGGCAGAGGAAGTGGAGGCTATATCTAACTTTCCTGCATGCTCTTGGAACCGTTTCCTCCTGCTGAGTTTTCTTGTCAAGCCTTAATAGGAGAGGGCGTGCCTAGTCTTGCTGCAATTTGATATCCCATGGCTGATATACAGGGAAGGTCTGCACTTTCTGAAGGGAAGGGGGAGGGAGTGGGTGGGGGTAGAGAGCAGGAAGCTGTGGAAAGGAAGGAGGAGGAGAGGAGGGAGGAAGGAAGGAGAAACTGTGATTGGGCTGAGAAAAAAATATGAATTGATTAATTAATAATAAAAAGAATATATAAAAGAGTCAGCTTCTGTATATGTATATGTATATATTCTGTATCTAAGCATATTCTGTATATGCTTAGAATAATAATAATAGTGGGTCCTCCCCTGTATCTATGTCATGTTTGGTTACAGGTTCTTCTCCAAATATTAGTAGCAGATACAGGGTTTCAGGTTGTGGATCTGAGCAGAAAGTCGTTACTCTCTTGGTATTTGTACCACTATTGCTCCACTGGATATATCTTGTCAGACTGATTGTCACTGTGTCTTGTAGGGGTCCCAGCTGGATAAGACTGATGATTCCTTTTCCCCTTTAGAAGTGTACACAGCACCTTCCAGCACGATGGAAGCCATTATTTATAACGAAATAGGTCTAAATTGCTTGTCATCTATAAAAACAAAGAACTCATTTTGTGACCTTTCTACCAGAGATACTCAAAATCAATTTGATTACTTAGAAACATCAAATACACTCAAATCAAAGGGCATTTTATAAACTCTGGGGACATTCCGTTAGTGAATGTCAAAGTCATAGAAGTTATGGAAAGATTGCTAAAACTCATGTGGTGTGGCAATCTTTGTAACATGATAATGGATTCTGAACTGAGTTTTCAGTGGGATGTGGTAAATATCTTTGGGACCTACTAGTAGAACACCAATAAGAATGAAGAATTGCCAAAATTATTTCCTATTCATGATGATTTCACTAAAGTTATGTAGGAAAATCACCTGGTTTTAAGAAATATACACTACAATATTACAGATCTTTAGAAATAATTTGGTAGCTTGCTTTCCATGGTTTTGAATGTAATAATTCTCTCTATATACTGAGAATTTATTAGTATAATTATTATTAAAAAGTGAAGCTTATGTTTATACACTAAATAGTCTTTCACAAGAAGAGTTGATATTAGCAAAGCGCATTTGAAAATGTGCTTAGCATCAATATTATTTATGGTAATTTAAATGAAAACTTCATTGAAGGATTGGAGAGATGGCTCAGTGGTTAAAAACATTGCTGCTTTTCCAGAGGATCTGGGCTCAATTGTATCTGACAAACTCATACAGATATACATGCGAGCAAAACACAAATGCTATTACAATAAATAAATCATTAAAAAAATCACAAAACTTCAGTGAGATCTAATTTGTCAGAATAGTTAAAATAATAATTAAAAGATTGTACTACATGCTTTAATAAATTGTAATAACTGGTGTTCACAGTATAGACATAAATCAGGACAAACATTTGAATCATCCTTTGAAAAAATTTACTTAAAGTAAATATATACTTTATTTTATTTATTTATAAATTTAATTTATATATTTAACAATTTTACTAGTAAGTACAGGCTAAACACATATGCTAGTTATAATATCAAAAATCCATAGGAAGTATATATTAACAATAATCAAAATAGTTTTATATTATAAATAAGTGTCAGTAATAATATCACAGAAAAATTGTGGGATAGGTATAAAGTGAATTAATATTTCTTTTTCATTACTATGAAGAACTACCTGATATAGGCTGCTGTCATGGTTAGCTTTGTTAACTTGATATAACTTAGGATCATTTGGGAAAAGAGTCTCAGTGAGGGATTGTGTCCATGGGGTCAGCCTGTGGACATGTCTGTGGGAAACTGTTTTAAATTGAGTTAACTGATGCAGGAAGACCCAATCCCCTGTGGCTGGCACCATCCTAAGGCAGGGGTTTCTGTACCATGTAAGAGTGGAGAGATCGAACTGAGTGTGCGCAAGTGAGTCAAGCTAGTGTGTGCATCATCGCTCTCTGCTCTTGATTGCGAATGTGGTATGACAGCTGAGCACACGCAAGCGAGAGTGTGCGCATCATCTCTCTCTGCTCTTGACTCTGAATGTGACTAACTGCTTGAAATTTCTGTCTTGACTTACTCACTAGGAATTGTATGCTGAAATAAATCCCCTCTCTCCTAAGATGATGCTTTTGGCCAGGGTATGTTATCACAGACTCAGAAATGAAAACAGAACAGCTACTTAGGAAGGAAAGAGAATTTCTTTCAGCTCACAGTTATAGAGGCTCAACTACCAAATCACATAGTACAGGCTTGTGGTTAGGACGGATGTAAGAAAATCATGATTGCTCTAAAGAGGACTGTCTGTGCTTTGCAGCTGTTAGGTTTTAGGGTGATGTGAATCACATAGGATATGGCTGCCTCTCTTTGCTTTGGATAAAGAATTCACCATACCCTGCATTCACTCAAGCAATAAGTGCTGTATACTAATCTTCCGACGCCCATTTTAACACACAGGAGCTGTAATTATTAACTAAACTCATGTTGATGTGAAAGTCACAGCCTGAGTCATGGAATGTTGAATCATGGTTCATGGTTGAACCCAGCTGAACTGAAGCCTGGGAAGAAGGGTGCAAAGTGCAGGGCATCCACCGTCCTGAGTCTGTGTGAGTCTCTAAGGCCCAGCTTCCTCAGCACTGTATAAAAAAGAGAGTTTTACCTTAGGCAAAGGTAATTGAGAGAATCCAAGGGAATATGGTTGGTGTGAAAACTCTGGGAACTAAACTGTCAAAGTCTCGTCAAAGATAACTAGGAGAACATTGCATAACTCTCCCTTCTTCACCTCTGCAGAGGAGAGACTTGTTCAGTTTCTGTTTTTTCCCTGAGCACATCGGAGTCAAATAAGAGTTTCTTTTTTAGTGTGATGTCTATTGTTTTAGGAACCAAATCAGGATGTTGTACATTCAGGATAATTAGAGGTTGGGGGTTGTTCTTATTCTGTCCTCTGGAGAGCCTCAGTGTAAGCCATAGGACACAACGACGGCCGACAGATCTCATCTCAAAGCTCAGTTATCCCATGTGTCAAGTAAAGATAAGTAGGTCTGCTATACTCCCAGACTTTCTTTATCCATTAAAAAAATAATTGGAAATAAAAATCCCTGCTGTAAGCATTTTTAAAAGGGCATTTAATGATAAAATATGCATACATTTACTTAGCTCATTACTTGGTACATGTTGGGCCAATTAAAATATGCACATTTTCTAAATGGTGGGACACACAGAAGGCAGAGGCAGCAGGATATTGGGTTTGTGGACAGCCTAGGATAATACACGGGGGGGAGGACTCCCCCCAAATCAAAAATATCCGAATTATGATAGGTATTTTCTCTTTAGGCAACTCTCAAGTTGGCACAGCATGCTGAAATATTGGATAAGACTTTTTGTCTCAAGGAAAATATCCTAATGTTTGAGAAGCATTTCTGGCTAGATAGTATTTTATAGACTAGGGACAGTACATGGATTGTCTCCTAAATTCCCAGCTGGTTCCCAGTCTAGAAGCTGGAATGGTTTTGCACAAAGAATTTACTTCAGGTTCTGCCTGAAAAAAATGACTCATTTGGTAAAGTATCCACTGTGCAAGCAGGAGGACCCGAGCTCAGCTCCTTCAACACCGTATGAAAGCTAGGCTCTGTAGAACATGTCTATAACCTCAGCTCTGGGTGGAGGTAGTGACAAGAGGATCCCTGAAGCTTATACTACTGGCCGAGTTGATAATCTTCAGGTTCAGTGAGGAATCTGATCTAAAAAAGAAAAAGAAAGGAGAAGAAAGAAAGAAAGGAAGGAAGGAAGGAAGGAAGGAAGGAAGGAAGGAAGGAAGGAAGGAAGAAAAGGTGTGATTGAAGAAGACACCAGAAGTCAACCTCTGGCTTCTACACACACATGCCTATGCACACACATTCATTCACACCCAGATGCGTACATAGATACACATATTTATTTCATTGCGCCTCAGTTCAGGCTTCAGGGTGCAACTGGAACTACCTGGGTATAAAAATTGCCCCCACCAAATAAAAAAGCACAACAGCAACAATAAAACACGCACAACAGTACCTGGGCCAAGTCCAAGTCCAGACTAGTTACAACAACTTGGTGGGAGGGGGTGGGCAGCGAGATTGTCAAGGGCAGTTTCTGTGTTTTTCAATAGACCAGAGTCCACTCAGAAGATAACAGTGCTCCTCGCTGATTGGTCCCTTATGCCCCATGAGCGCATGTTGAGTTCGCAGCGAGCATTATAAAAGCTCTGGACTGCAAGCTCACAGGTGTCTCCCTGAGAAGAGAAGGCTGCCATGGATCTGGTCACAGTCCTGGTGCTCACTGTCTCCTGTCTGCTTCTCCTCTCACTCTGGAGACAAAGCTCGGGGAGAGGGAAGCTCCCCCCTGGTCCCACTCCTCTCCCAGTTATTGGAAACATCCTGCAGATAGATGTGAAGGACATCAGTAAATCCTTAACAAACGTAAGTGTGCTTGCTGCTCCACAGTGGCTGGAAAGCAATAATTAATCTCAGCTGTTAAATAAATACTTTTCTGGAGCAAATGGTTCAACTATGTTACTATAAGGCAATTGTGTCTTGTGGAGTATCCTATTTGATTTGTTATTGTCAGAAATGATTAAATGAGATAATATATTTGTTCATAATAGAAATTTTTACATTGTAAGATAAAGTCCATAAAGCAGAGAACAGCTACCTTTTCTCTGTTTCATGGTTCTTTGTTGTGACTTTTTACACACGATAAAAGGTAATGGAATTATTTTGAGAGTTTACAGGAGATGTTCTATGTACATGTTGTATATTTGTGTTTAAATCAGCCAAAATAATTTAATTTATTCAAAGAAACAAGTTATATCTGATACCGAGGAAATCTGAGTCAACATTAAACATTTGTGCATGACATAGAACCAGGAAGGTCCACTGGGGGAACTGGCATTTCTGGACTCTGCAAAGCTGCTTCTGACCTATGAATGAGCACTGTGGAGGAGATTGTCTTTCTCTGGGATACTGCATGTGCTGGCACTATTGTTATCTGTCCCTTAGTCAGTGATATCAGGATTACAAACCACCTAACAGCACACTCATCTAGGGAGTTTTATTTTTCATTCTTTCTTTCTTTCTTTCTTTCTTTCTTTCTTTCTTTCTTTCTTTCTTCCTTCCCTCCCTCCCACCCTCCCCCCTTCTCTCTCTCTCTCTCTCTCTCTCTCTCTCTCTCTCTCTCTCTCTCTCTCTCTCTCTCTATTTTGACAGTTTTTTTCTGTAGCTTTGAAGTCTGTCCTGGAACTCACTTTGTAGACCAGGCTGGCCTTAAACTCACAGAGATCTGTCTGCCTGCCTTTGCCTCCCAAGTGCTGGGATTAAAGGTATACACCACCACTTGCCTGCCTAGGAAGTTTTAAAATGGTAGCTTTCTAGTATTTATTGCAGGACTGAGTCAGACCCTGGTCAGTTGCTCAAGTAGAAGAGATCCTACTGAGAAGGGTTCAAATCCGAGTCTTGAATTTTCACCCAGAGGAAACTAAAATGAATTTGAGATTCTTTCAGCGTCACTCTCTTCATCTGGAAACCCACAGGGAAAGTTACTTCAGCGTGTCAAGGTTCGGACAGTTTGCACACTATTGGCCTGGTACACTAGGCTCATGCCGCACCTAGAAGTGACGGCAAACAGCTTTCTCTGTTCTGAATCCAACTAAATTTGAAGTTGTGGTTGTCAAACTACACATGTGGGGAGTAAGACGTTAGTGGCAGCCTAGATCTTCTAGAGTCTTCTGCTGCTCCATCCATTCTCTTTCTTCTTCCCAGTTCTCCAAAGTCTATGGCCCCGTGTTCACTCTGTATTTTGGCATGAAGCCCACTGTGGTAGTGCATGGCTATGAAGCAGTAAAAGAAGTCCTGGATGATCTTGGAGAGGAGTTTTCCGGAAGGGGTGACTTCCCAATTGTCGAAAGAATGAATAATGGCCTTGGTAAGTGTGCATTCACACATATGTGCATGCATATGTATGAAGGTATGTTCTGGGCAGGGGTCATGGGATGAGATAGGAAAAGCTTCTAGGGCAGGGCGCCAAGTGTCAGTCAGAGGCCAGTCCTCTTCCTTGTCTTGGGTCCCTCTTCTAGTTTCCATTTCCTGTTCCGGTAGGAATCGTTTTCAGCAACGGAAAAAAATGGAAGGAACTTCGGCGCTTCTCACTTATGACACTGAGGAATTTTGGGATGGGGAAGAGGAGCATTGAGGATCGCATTCAAGAGGAAGCGCGATGCCTTGTGGAAGAGTTAAGAAAAACAGATGGTGGGTACCTGTTTACCTGGCTCTTCCTTAAGTATGCCATTTTCAATGGCAGCGGTTGTTGGCTCTCCTGCTAGCCCAAAGCCAGCGCTTTGCTTATCTGTCCTTATGTTTGTACACACCGACTATGCATAAAGCATGATCATAATACTCAATTACTCCTATTCTGCTCCAGCTTGCTTTCAAACCTGAACTTCATGAAGATAGAAAGTTTGAGCCTCATAAAACTTTATATGGGATAATATTTTCCTATAGTGTAATTATTTCTTTATTATTTAGAATATTTCCTTAGAGAATATCTGTCAAGTGTACTTGGTATGAATGAGCCCATCATATTTTCATGGACTATGAGGCAGTGGCATGTGTTGTTGAGGTGGTCTGTGTCTGTTTGGTAAAATTTAACGGCACAGTGGCACAGATTTGCCTCAAGACGCATGCTTGCAACTTCTGCCAATAATGATACTTATCATATTTTTATTTTATTTTACTTAGGCATTTTTGAGAGCTATGTTCATCAGTTGTGTTTACTCTGTAAACAAAGGACTGTTTAAAAGCTGTCAGTGGTTATTTGATGTTAATCACTGTTTGCTATGCTATTTCATATCTCTTGAGAAAATATGTGCTATGATGGTATTCTGCTAATATGTAACATGTGTGAAATTTTTTTATTTAGCATATTTCAACTACTTTTAATGCTACCACACTTCCCCTAATTATAAGTTAGTTTTAAGTCTATCCTTTGTTACTTGCTTGTTAGCCATGCTTTAATTTTTTATATTTTACAAATCTTTGATTCATAGATGACTTCCAGGATCTCTACTCCAGGCTTAGCTATTTTCTAGATATAGAAAGCATGACTTTAATTTTTTAAAAATATTTATTTATTACATATACAATATTCTGTCTGTGTGTATGCCTGCAGGCCAGAAGAGGGCACCAGACCTCATTACAGATGGTTGTGAGCCACCATGTGGTTGCTGGGAATTGAACTCAGGACCTTTGGAAGAGCAGGCAGAGCTCTTAACCACTGAGCCATCTCTCCAGCCCCGATGACTTTAATTTTTAAAGGAGCCTAAGGACAGCCTATTCTCCCAAATGTTTCCTTTATCAAATTCTCAAATGACAATCCTGTTTCCTTTGCTCCCGGTCACAGTACAGTATGGGATCTCTAAGAGCAGCCTTATGGTTCAGATGCCTCTGTGACTACTCTAACAACAAGGCTCATTCCCACCCTGCTTCATGTCTTCCTCCGGTGAAGGTCCTAATGTCCTGCAGGCTTTGCAGCAGGCAGGAGAAAAACGATCCAGGAAGACAGGAGTGAAATTCAGCTCAGCCTGATTTTATTATAACCTAGAACTGGTTATAATAGACTTCTAGAGACTGGCTCTGATTATTTTACTTTAGTCATATTTAAGCACAGCACAATTTTGGAAAAAGAATTCCCGATAACAATTAACTTAGTCCGAAGTGCACAACTATTTAAGACATGTTTACACTGAGATTCCTTGCAAAGTACATCTGACTTATCTCATGAGAAAGGGCACTGTTGACTCAGAGATAGTGCCCAGGATTTAGGGTCCAGGGAGCCTGACTGAGGTAAACAATGCCGTGGATGTTGTTGTTAGGATTGGCCTGGCCCTAAGACGACAGCAGTCGTTCAGGCTGTTGTAAAGCTCAAGCGACATCACTCAAGAGTGGACTTTATGATCTAAAATCAGTACTCGAGGATTAGGGGGAAAGGTCTGAGATAATTAAAAACATAAACTCTGGGAGAACAGAGCCAGTCTCCTCAGACAGCAAAGGATCACCGGGTTGCAAAGCTATATCCTTCCTGGCATTTCAGGCAGAGCCGGCTATGCGCCTCATTCCAACGAAGTGATAAACTGTGTTTAACTTTCCCGGATTCTCCAGTGCTTATTTGTGCGCGAAAGACCTTTTTGCCCTCTACAATAATGTGTTTTCCTGAGGTCTCTGCCTCTTCTGGAGACCAACCCTGATGCTGTCCCTGAGTGACCCTGTATGACGTGGTTTGCCTCCTCTTGGGCACTGTAACCTCCAGCCTTTGCTATGATTCTCATCTGATTGGTTGTTTACAGGATGTATGACTAAAAAGAAAGTTCTGGGTGCATCTTAAACCACTAGAATTTTAGTTTCGAACTTTCATAATTACTTAACCCTGATCCTAGCTTTACTCATGAAATGCTTGTCAAAATGAGTTTGGTTTTTCAGCTTGTATTCCAAGTTACTTCGAGTTTTAATTATCTTTTCTAAATATAAGAATAATGTAGTAAGGAGGCTGCTGGTTTGTTTCCCGGCTGCCCAGACTCTTGAAGTCACCACACAGAAACTGTATTAATTAAATCACTGCTTGGCTCATTAGCTCTAACTTCTTATTGGCTAGCTTTTACATCTTAATTTAACCCATTTCCATTATTTTATATGTTACCACAAGGCTCAAGGTTCAGGTGTGTCTGTCTCTGACAGGGGCTCCACGGCTTCTCTCTGACTCTGCCTCCTTTCTCCCAGCATTCAGTTTAGTTTTCCCTACTTAGTTCTACTTTATCAACAGGTCAAGACAGTTTCTTTATTCACCAATGGTATTCACAGCATACAGAGGGGAATCTCACATCAGAATAGATTAGAAATCAGATGAAAAATTTTATTAGAGATTTATTTATTCTCAGTTTTAATTTATGTACATGGGTGTCTTGCCTGTATGCATGTCTGTGTACCACATGTGTGCCATATCTGCAGAGGCCAGAAGAGGACATTGGATCGCCTGGAACTAGAGTTGCATATGGTTGTAAGCCACAATCAACCCAGATCCTCTGGAAGAGTAGTCAGTGTTCTAACTTCCGAGGCAGTTCTCCAGTGTCAGAAATTAGTTATTTTTTCGGTCTGAAATGAACACGCACAAACTTTTTTTGTTCATTGTTTTAAAGACAGGGTTTTACCTTGTAGTCCTGGCTGTCCTAGAACTGAGTATGTAGACCAGGCTGGCCTCAACTCACAGAAATCTGCTTGCTTTGCCTCCAGAGTTCAGGAATAAAGGTGCATGCCACTATGCTTGACTTAAATCTTAAACTAATAATTTAAATGTAAATTATTTCTTAACTTCCAAGACAAAATAAGAATTTTCCCCTCCTTCTTTCCTACTTTTCTTCCTTTTTTATTTCTTTTATTTATATTTAGTAAAAAGCTGAATATCTTGGTGTTTTGCCTGAAAAGGAGTCTGACATCAAATCTGTTAACTATACAGGTTTTTTTGGTTTGAATTTCCTTTCATTTCTCTACATACTTTTCATTCATTATGTACATTTGATTACATCTAGAATATGGATTTTATCCTACACATAAAGCTTATTGGTACATAAATTAAAAACCGTTATGAAACGGCATTTCACTTTGTAGTCCGGTTTATCCCCAAGCTTGTCATCCTCTTGTTTTGAGGGGCAGAGATTACAGTTGGCTACAGGACACTGGCAGAGACATCATCACTGTATTTATATATGCCAGTGCAAAATAAATATTTCTTCTGCTTTTATTTCTTATGACCAAATTGACTTAAATTAATATCAAATGATAAAATGCATATACTCTGTTGATGGTTATGTAGGGCAATAGTCCAGGATTCCAGTAGAGGGTAGACTTTATCTAAAGAAATTAAACTGATATACATGATGACTAGAAACACTGTTTCCAAAAACGTTCTATGTTTTCTTTTTCAATATTGGAACGAAGAAATTAAAGGGCTCCATTTATTAATGTAAACTCTGTGATTGTCCCATTTGGATTTACATTTAAAATGTCTTTTTAATTTCACTTTTATTTTAGGTAAACAAATCTCTGAGAATCGGTGCGTGGTTTTTGTTTGATATGGATATTTCTGCTCTTTTAAATTTGTTCTGATGAATGAATATATGCATTTCCTGTAATGTTTTTATCCTTGGCTTCCTACTCTGTTGGCTGTGGACATAGCTCCTTCAGCTATTCACTGGATATGAAATGTTTCTGAATGGGTATTTTCTTCCTTTAAAGAGAGATGGGATTCTGCACTGAAAACTTGAATTTTTATGTGGTATTAAAAATGGTCAGGTGTTTTCTTAGAACTTTAGAATGTGTAGCCAAAGAGCGATGTCTCCACAGGAAGCAGATGTTAAAGATTTAGCTAGTGATTATTAAGCAATCTAGGATTAAAGGAAAAGTGATGTGCTAATTGGAAGTTCTTGGAAGTTCTTGACAATATGGTAATTTCTGTGCCAATACTTCCTCAGAGATTCCAAAAATATTTATTGTTTTTTTTTTCAGCCCAAAGATAACTACTTTCCATGTCTGTTTTAATGGCATTTCAAAATGTTTCTAATCGTTCAGGCTCACTCTGTGACCCCACCTTCACCCTGAGCTCGGCTCCCTCCAACGTGATCTGCTCCGTTGTTTTCCATAATCGTTTTGATTATGAAGACAAGAATTTTCTTAACTTGATGGAGAAATTAAATGAAAACTTTAAAATTTTCAACTCTCCGTGGATGCAGGTGAGACAAAGTCATTTTCTTCACAACAAATCATGTTTATTTCTCTAACGAATTAAAATGTTTACTTCAGTTCAATGTGTCTAATTTCCGGACATTCACTTCAAAGCTTGCTATAAAGCATTGTGTAGGAAAGCAGAATCAGTCTCCATTACCTTTCCTCCCCTCTCTCCTCCTCTCTTCCCTCCCCCATCTCAGTTACTCAGGAGGCTCAAGTAGGTTAAGGGAAAATAAAGGTCGAGGCTGAAGAGAAATCTTAGTGTAAAGAGCTCATACAGTTTGTACAAGGTTTGCTCTTCAACACAACAATAACCAAAGGAAACCACAAACAAGGTGTCATTATCAAGGCCTCTGTCCAGCCAAGGAGACAGATGGGACAAGGGCAGCCAAAACACCACAAAGACTTTCTACCTTTTTTTTTCTTTTTAATGTATGTGGATTGTGCCTACATACCTTTCTATGCACCGCATACTTGCCTGGTGCCCACAGAGGCCAGAAGTGGGGGCATCAGATTCCTGTAATCAAACTGGTGTTACAGAAAGTTGTGAGCCACTGTGTGGTCACTAGGAATTGAACCTGCATAAGTGTCTAAGCTGGTTCCATTTATGAGTTCTTGTGAATAGTCCAACACAGACATTAAGAAACCCAGCTTGGCATTTTCTGGGTACATGTTTACATACTTTGTGTTCAACTATTTGTGTACAGCCATGTAGTTATCTTCCAGGCAGGGTTCAGGATTGTTGCCACTGACTCTCCAACTCTTAGTAACACAAAGTCTCAGAAGGGTGAGAGAAAGAGAGGAAGGAGGGGTTAGGATAGGGACTCTCTCTCTGCTGTACAAAGAAGGGAAACTATTGGTGTAAAGGCTCTTGTGGACTTAGCTGCATGTTCCGTACAGGCTCAATACCAGCACAAACTGTGGGGAACATAATAGTTTACATGTTCATATGATCCCTGGCTCCCAACACACTGTCTCCAAGCTTCAAGAATTCAGAAAGAAGTTACTTCACTACATCATTCTTTTTCCTCCTCCCTCCCCTGCACTACCCTCCTTTTTTTTTTTAAGAAATATTTTATCTTTATTCTATTTTATTTTATTTTACTTTGATTTCTTGAGATAGGGTTTCTCTGTATAGCCCTGGCTGTTCCTGGTACTAGGTCTGAAGACCAGGCTAGACACAAACTCACAGAGATCTGCCAGTCTCTGCCTCCTGAGTACAGGGATTAAAGGTGTGCTCTCCATACCCCCGGTGCTTTGTCATATTTTAAAGTTGTTTTATTTGTTTTTTGTATGTTTGTGTACATGTGTGTGGTGCATATGCACATGTATATGTATGCAGGCATGTGGAGTTTGGAGGACAAGCTTTCTCAATCTTGTTTCAGGGACAGAGTCTCCCTCTGGCCTGAAGCTCACCTACAGGATAGACTGGTTGGCCACTGAGTCCTAAGGATATGCCTGCTTCTGCCTCCCCATCTCTGGGATTACAAGCTTGGGCACCCATATGTAGTTTCTTCACATAAATTCTGAGAACTGACTTAGATCCTCAGTTTGTGCAGAAAGTGTTTACTGATTGAGCTCTCCTGTTGTCATCCTGTATTGATGCATTTTTTGGTTTGTTTTTTTCTGCTATAATTTTTAGAAGACTTTTTAAAAGTAGTTTAGGTCAACAGCAAAATCCAGAGGAAGAGGTATTCTAACAGCTTCCAGTGATCTCCTTGACATTTGATTGTTCTTTATTTTCAGTCTCCCAAAATATCTCAGATTTTTAAACAATTATTTTGTTATTATTTTGCAAATTTAATTTTATAGATGAGTACTGTGTTTTTATAATTTCCCACACTCTCGCTTTCTAGCTCCTCCCCCTTGCCCACTCACTTCTTCTCAACTTTATGACCTCTCCTTCTTTAATTATTCTGTAATATACGCATGGATATATAAATACATGTATTGCTCATATGTACATATGTTTAAAGATAACCATTTGGTAATGGATAACCTAGCAGGGAGTCTCATCTCTGGACAAGACTGATTCTCCCACTTTTAGCATCCATTGATTGCCTCTAGTTCTTCATCTAGGAGTGTGGCCTTGTGAGACTTCTCACATCCATGTTGGCCAACTGGAGCTGTCATTGTGCAGGTCTTGTGTAGTTGCCCTATTGTAAACAGCTCATGGGTATAAGTCCCTATCATATATCAGTGACACTCTATCATATATAACCTGGAGTAACCACAAAAACCAGGGAATAAAAAGAGTAGCCCAGTTTTAAACAGTCATATCTGTTTCAAGATCATGCTTGACGAATGTCCTTCAAGCTCTACCTGCAGAGGGGTCAACTCATGAAGTTCCAGAGCTGAGTTTTCACCTTTGATCATCTTGGTCAACATAGTGATTTCTTAAAATATCTGGTTAAGTGTTCTTTGTCAGATGACCACCATCTTTTTAATTCACTCTACCCTTTAACTATTGCTTGGAATATGCTGAATATGACTTTAATACATGTTTATAACTTAGGACTTTTTTTTTCTTGAGATGGCATCTCATTATGCTACCCAGGCTTTTCTCAAACTCTTAGACTACGGTGATTCGCTCGTGTAAGCCTCCTGAGTAACTGGTTTACAAATGTGAGTGACTACATTCAGCCTAATAAATGCATATTTTTAAATCTTTAAGGTCTGCAATGCTATTCCTATCTTCCTCGATTATCTCCCAGGGAGCCACAGGAAAGCACTTAAAAATTTTGCTGATATAAAAAGTTATATTTTGAAACGAGTGAAAGAACACCAAGAAACACTGGACATGGACAATCCTCGCGACTTCATTGACTGTTTCCTGATCAAAATGGAACAGGTAAAAGGTTATTTGTGGGTTTTCATCTTGCATATCATCAATCATTTCTATTATTACTGTTCTAAATTTAGCTTTTCAGGCAAGAAACGCTTGGTAAGCACTTTAGTCCCTATTGTGGGCATGGATTGGACTCGCATAATTTAAGGTTTAAAAATGAATTGTTAAGCAATTAAAATACATCAGCATCATTTAATAAGTATATGAGGAAAAGGAATATATATTTCAGGTGAGTTAGACATATCAGTGATGTTGAAAATACAGAATATCAAACAATAAAGTAAAAAGTGAACTTGACCATATAGGAGAATGGTAAACATGAGCTTCACCTGGTAGGCTTCATTGGTGACTCATTTTATCACTAGTTGTTGAGTATTTGCAGTGAGGTTGCAGGAGAATTAAGATGTGCACGGTGATGAGAGAGATGAGAGGCTCACATGTGTACTGACATGGAGGAAGATCACCTTAGCTGAGCAGAGCCAGAAATGATTCAGCACAAACAGGTAAAGATGTCTTTGAGGTACTCTGCACACACAGGTGTTGGCATGAAGAGATTTGTTTTAGTCAGGCATTTGTTTAAAGCAAGACAGTGTAATGCTTGTGCTACCAGGGTGAATCACTGAGTTCAGTGGAGTCATATCTGAGATGAGAATGGAGTTCAAAGGCCAGATATAAGACCTTTCCCGCCTCTGGACTGGCTTAATGGTAGTCTGGATTATGGGAAAATAGATTCTGGAATAATAGTGTCATTAATATTGACTTATTCTCAGCTATCTTGAATTTTAAATCTATCTCATATTTTAAAAACCTACCAATTTATCGATGGGCAACTTGATTATTTTCAAGGGACAATGCTGGAAGTAACACAGGAGAGTAGGCGTCTCTTTGACTTGTTAATTTCAATTAGTTTTTGGATGTATGATGAAAGTCATATTTCTTTCATTTTTGCTCTTTTGACAAACCACCATGCTATTTGTCAGGATGACTATAATAATTTATATTAGAATAGCAATGTGCAGAACACCTGCACTTACCTTCTTAGAAGGATTCTCCCCAGTGGTTAGCACTCTTAGTGGTAATTTCAGGACTATATAAAACAGCCAGTTCCCCCTGTGGTTTAGAGACCCACACAGATGTTTATTTCCCTCTGCTCCAGAGTTGCTTAATTAATAGGCAACTTACTGGGAACCTTTGAGATAGAAAGTTTCAATTATGGCCTTGTCCTTCCTTCACTCAGAAAATTCTGTATGTTGGGACTTTTAAAGAATTTTATGGAGCTGGAGAGATGGCTCAGAGGTTAAGAGCATTGCCTGTTCTTCCAAAGGTCCTGAGTTAAATTCCCAGCTACTGCATGGTGGCTCACAACCATCTGTAATGGGGTCTGGTGCCCTCTTCTGGCCTTCAGGCATACACACAGTCAGAATATTGTATGTATAATAAATAAATCTATATTTTAAAAAAAAGAATTTTATGATGCTGGGTGTGGTGGCGTATGCCTTTAATCCCACCATTTGGGAGGTAGAGGCAGGTAGATCTTTAAGTTCAAGACCAACCTGGTCTACAGAGCGAGTTCCAGGACAACCAGGTTAACAGAGCCACACTATCTCAAAACAAAAAGAAAAACAAAACCAAAACCCCAAAAAACCCCAAAACAAAAACCAAAACAAAAAAAACAAAAACAATAAAACCCCAAACTAAAAACCAAAACACCCCAAAACCCAAAACCAAAATCCCAAACCAAAATAGACAAAAACAAAATAAAAACTATTTTTTTTAAAGCCAGAGAGTGGTAGTGAGTGCCTTTAATCCCAGCACATGGGAGGCAGAGACAGGCGGATCTCTGAGTTTGAGGTCAGCCTGATCTACAGAGCAAGTTCCAGGACAGCCAAGGTTACACAGAGAAACCTGTCTTGACAAACCATTGAAACACACAAACAAATAAATGAAATAAAGAAGGAAAGACAGAAAGAAAGGAAGAAGAAAGCAAGCAAGAAAGAATTTTATAGTAGAGTCTTTGGATTGCCATTATTGGCCCAATATATTTTCAGCCTTTACTTCCCATTTGGTATAAATAGAAATAATTTCTCAGTTGACAAATGTTGTTGAATATTTGATCACACTGTGATCCCCTAAGATTGTGTTAGTAAAGTTAACCTTGAATCAGGGAGCAGAGCCAGCAACCAGTTAACAAAAATTAGCCATAGAGAATACAGAGGACTCAGGATACGGATAGAAAGGCACAGCAAGAAGTAGGAAGGGGCTTGGAGATTTGTGGACTTGTTTTCCTTCCTCTTCTGTTCTGGGGAGTGTGGAGAGAAGGTCAGCTTGTTGCTCCTCTGTCGCATCTTTGATTTACCAGGTTTTCATGCCAATATCTGACGCAAAATCTTTATTGGTAGCAGACCAACAGATAAAAAACAGACAAGTGTGTTAGGCTCAAATCCTATTCTGTCTTTTCTTCAGAGAGACAGGTGGAAGGGGATTCTAGAGTCTCTTATTCAATTTTGTATCACATTCTAAAAACTCTTCCTTGTCATGCTTACACTTTTAGTGCACAAGTATTCATGCTGTTTTTAAGAATTTATTACTATTTGAAAATTGTGCATAGGTATATGTATTTCTACACATTAGTCCAGGTGACCCTGGGGGTCAGAGGTGTTGGATTCTTTGATGCTGGAGTTACAGAGGGATTTGCAGAGGAGCCTGATGTGGGTGCTGGGAACCAAACTCGGGTTCTCTGGAAGGGCAACAAGTGCATTTAACTGCTGAGCCATCTCCCCGGCCCTCATACAAATGTCAAAATACTCATGTTCCAGCTATACCACCTCCACTGCCCTAATGTATTTTACGTAAGAAAGAACGAGAAGTTTGTACCAGGGACTTCTTTTTCTTATGCTATTAGTGTGACATGGTTTTTATGGCATAATATAGCTAGAAGAAGGTCTGAGAAATTGGATTTTGATGCAAGAAAGAAAGAAGAGCATAGACATGAAGATTGCGTCAGGTAATTTGCATGCTCTGCCATATTGTGTACTTGCTCTAATATTTTTACTACACCGTTCATTTTCTAAATTTGCTTATCTGTAGAATAACCTGTATTATTTGCACTTGTTGAAGTTTAATATAACTGTCACCATCTAATAATGAAATAAAAATTCCTAGGAAAAGAACAACCCACAGTCCGAGTTTACTACTGAAAGTCTGATGGCTACAGTGGCCGATGTGTTCGTAGCTGGGTCAGAAACCACAAGTACTACCCTGAGATATGGACTCTTGCTCCTCTTGAAGCACACAGAGGTCATAGGTATGAGTTTGACATGTAGGAGGCAAAGCTGACGGCTCTGAAAAAGTTCAGTACTGATGTTTTTGTGTCATTAGCTGTCATCATACACGAATGATAAGATAAAAATGAGATCAATTTTGACAATAGAGAAAACAAGAGAGGGAAGTATAGTTACTATGAGCAGTAGTCAAACATCAAAGCTCCGAATGAAAAGACACTCTAGGTACTGTCTGGAGTGTATATGGTTTTTTTTTTGTGTGTGCGCATATGTATGTGTGTGCATTTATATGTATGTGTGAATGTTTGCATGTATATGCGTGTGAGTATATTTTGTGTGAAGTGATCATAAGGTGTAATTATTCATTCCTGTTGTAAAACTGCTCAGAAACAGTATAATCAAATAATGGAAATAGTTATTATTTACAAATGTGAACAGAAACTATAGTCAAAACTTTTAGAATATCTCAAAGTGAATGCCTTTGGGAAATGTAAGGATGAAAAAGGACACTAAGTTTTACATATGCACAAATACACACATGTACAGATATTAGTATTCAAAAAATTTATTTACTGATTTTGTGGGCATGGGCATTTTCCCTACATGTATGTCTGTGGACTGTGTTCATGTCAGGTGCCTACAAGTCCAGAAGAGGGCATCAGATCTGATACTGAGTTAGAGGCAGTTGTGGGCCACCTGTAGGCATAGAAATTAAATCTGGGTCCTTTGGAGGACAGGCCAGTGCTTTTAGCAACTGAAGCGTCCCTCCAGCTCCAGGTTTTCATTTTCAGAATTACTGTTATTTTTATGTGAAATTAATTTTTGTTTTGTGTTTTTTTCTATGTAATGGTAATTATTAGAATTCATTGGTATAAAACATTTACATATTAAAAACATATCATCATTTCTGTCTATTGATAATGCTGCACAATAATGTACCTGCCTGCACAGATAATGCCTAAAAAGCAGGAGAGTTTTGTGTATTATACCAAGTTTCTAATTCTATGTGTGCATGTGACCTGATACCTTTATCGCACTTCATATTGACTTGAATCATTATAGCAACTCTACCATTTCTCAATTGTGCCTTATCAGCTAAAGTCCAGAAAGAGATTGATCATGTGATTGGCAGAAACAGGAGTCCCTGCATGCAGGACAGAACCCGGATGCCCTACACAGATGCGACGGTGCATGAGATCCAGAGATACGTGAACCTCATCCCCAACAATGTGCCCCATGCAGCTACCTGTGATGTGAAATTCAGAAATTACCTAATTCCCAAGGTAAGCTTATTTCTCTGACCCTGCACTTCAGTTATCTTTTAGTTTTTAAATTAAAATTATGGTTCCAATCCTTCACCAACACAAAATGAGAAAATTTCAGGACTCCTGTATGACCAGTAAGTTTTATGACTTTCTTCTTCTTTCCCTCCTCCTTCTTCTTGTTCTCTCTCTTCTTCCTCCTCTATTGATGGGATCTCACTGTGTAGCTCTGGCTAACCTCTAACTCACAGATCTGCTTGATGCTTTATGAGACATCTTATTAGTGAATGTCATCCAAACATAGCCTTCTTAAATATTTTTGGGGTTATGTTTACATTTCTAAGTAAATGTTAAATATTCAGTTTTTTGATTTTCCAAAATTCTTCTCTGAGGCTTTTCATTGGGATGATTTTAAATGCAGTAATTTACAAATTATTGATGCGTTAATGTGCTAAAACTTTTGATTTGTGGATTTGATTATGGTCCCAAGTTATCTGACCTTTCCTTAATTTTCTCAACATTGTTTTCAGTACCATGGTTTCCACATAGATTACCCCTTTCCAGAATGAATGATATTTCTGAATTTATGAATAAAGTATAAACTCTTTAAAACACTTAAAACTGCTATTTTTTTGTTAACCAGCTATGAGAGCTGTATACTGCTGAAAGGTGTTGAAGTCCCCTACTCTTACTATATTGGAGTCTATGTTTCCCTCTAATCCTAATATGTTAAACTTTTATATTTGTTACTCTATGTTGTACCATGCTTTATGTTGGAAACACATATAATAACATACAATAGATAATTGGTATTATATAACATCATATATGTATATGATCATAAATTATAATATATAACATAATTTTATATATTCCTGTGACTGAATTAACTCTTTTACTATGACATTCTTTGTCTTATTTTTCTGCTTTTGTCTTAAAGTATATTTTATTCAATTATGGCTACTTCTGTTTTATTTAGATTCCAGTGCTTGTACCATTTTATTGCATCTCTTTCAGTTTATATACATACCTATAGGTGAAGTAAACTAACAATATATTTTTTTGAACATTATGTTTCTCATGATATGGTATTTTAATTTGAGAATTTCATATATAATTAGGGTAAGCATGGAAAAACAGTGCCTTCCAATTATCATTTATTTTCTGGTCTAATTATAGCTTCTTTATTTGTTCTCTCTCTTTTTTTTTCTAAAATTTTATTTTTAAAATATATATTTATTTATTATGTATACAGTGTTCTGCCTGCATGTAGGTCTGCCTGCTAGAAGAGGGTACCAGGTCTCATTACAGATGGTTGTGAGCCACCATGTGGTTGTTGGGAATTGAATTCGGGAACTCTGGTAAAGCAGGCAGTGCTCTTAACCTCTGAGCCATCTCTCCAGCTCTCTTTTTCATTCTTTTAAACACATCTTTTGTGGCAACATGGTTTACCCAAAAGGTGTGTAAGCATGTTTTGAATTATTGCTTATTTTGTGTGTGTGTGTCTACTATAGATTTTGTCTTGTATGGAAAAGTAAATTTTTGATTCATCATGATATGTTGAAATGGCAACTTAACATGCTGATAAAATTTAAAAAGAGATAAACAAATAAGCAAACAAACCAAAAGGGAAACAGAAAATAGCCCAATAGAAGACCCTGCATATATACATATTTTTTCCTACATTTTGAGCATTTTAAAAAATTTGAGTCAGGGTCTCACTGTTTTGTTGATGTTGTCCCCGGTCTTTTGAATTTAAATGATTTCCATATTTCTGCCTTTCAGTGCTAGGCTATGGCCATGTGCCACCTTGCTCATGCATGTTTTAAAAATTTATCATTTTTATTTCCTTTTCTTTTCTTTGTAGTGCTGGATATTGAACCCAAGGCCTTGCACACATCAACTAAGTGTTGTTACACTGAACTATGGCCCCACAATTTGATTTGAATGCCATATTCTTTGTCCTTTGCTTATATTTGAACATACTTAAACATTTATAATTTTTGACTGTTTTTTTGCCATTCATAGTAAAGATAGGATTTGTATTCCATTCCTTTACAATGTTAAAGAATTTCGAATTTGTCTGTAATTTATTGTGACCTGTGAGCTCCATATATCCTCACATTTTTTCTTATGAACTGATATCTCTTTCACTTTAAAGAACTCCTTTTTTTCTGGAGCCTTTATTGTGTCTTCAATTTTTAGAACTAACTTTGAAGTATATAGTGTTCTTATTGCTTCATGAATGAGGATGTCTAAGACAGTGTTGAAAAGAAGCTATGATAGCATTTTATTTCATTGTTAATTTTTAAAATTACATTTATTTATTGAATGTGTGTGTGTGTGTGTGTGTGTGTGTGTGTGTTTGAAGTCAGAGGACCACTTGCATGAGTCAGTTTTTTTTTTTTTCGCCTTCTGGGACTGGATCTGGTGGTCAAACTCAGGTTTTCAGGCTTCCCTGCAAGTCTTTACCCGTTGAGCCACCTTGCCAGCCCTCCACGCATTGAATTCTTTATCACATGCTTTTGTTTGTAATTTTCAGGGCACAGACTTAGTCACATCACTGACTTCTGTGCTACATGATGACAAAGAATTTCCCAACCCCCAAATATTTGATCCTGGCCATTTTCTGGATGAGAAAGGAAACTTTAAGAAGAGTGACTACTTTATGCCTTTCTCAACAGGTAAATGAATTTATTTCTATTTGTACTTCAGGTACAAGCTAAATCTTTTTCGGGGGGCACTATGTTGTCTAAGCTGACCTTAGACTCCTGAACTCAAGCTTCTTGTTCCAGCTGTCTGAATATTTGGCACTAGAAACATGTACCACAAGGCATGATTCTTTTTTTAAATATTTATTTATTTATTACGTATACAATATTCTGTCTGTGTGTATGCCTGAAGGCCAGAAGAGAGCACCAGACCCCATTACAGATGGTTGTGAGCCACCATGTGGTTGCTGGGAATTGAACTCAGGACCTTTGGAAGAGCAAGCAATGCTCTTAACCTCTGAGCCATCTCTCCAGCCCAACACAAGGCATGATTCTACAAGTTACGGTTTTGAGATAAATTGGATCATCTGCCATGTCCTCAGGGACAGGTGGGTTTGCTCAGCCTAGCCTCAGGAGCAAGACTCCCGATGCCCATACATGAGAATATCCAGCCTATGTTTTAAACCGAGAAAACGAGAACATAGGTCAGTTGAATTCTGCTTCTGCATTTACCTCTACCCTTCCTAAGTGCTCCTCTTGGAAGTGAACCTCATTTAGACCGTCCTCACCTGCATGAGAAAAGTGTCTCAGTCCATTCCCAGTCATCTCTGAGAAACCAAGTGCCCTAGAGAATGTAATGGGCTCTGGAGAGACTCACTCCTGAGTTAGGGAAGCAGGTGAGTCAACAGGGTGCTGTAATCCAGTTGGACTGGTTCTGTGAGAGAGGGAAGCTTGGGTTTCTGGCGAGGTCAGAGGGGAAGTTGCTCACAACCTGTTCTATTATATCCATGGGAGTATTCGAACAGGATAGAGGGAAGTTGGATGACTCACAGGGAGGAAAGAAGTAAGGAAAGAAGAGGAGGCAGGGAACTGTACGGAGGAAATAAAGTACAGGAGGAGACATTTTCCGTAGACGTAGGAGACTAGAACATGATGAGAAGGTAGGTTGAAAAAGACCTTAAGAATGTGGATGGACACTCTGTAGTGATTCTGGTTCCCTAGAGTTTCCTTTACTTATGATCCTCCATCTTGGATGTTCAATTTCCCTGCATATTATGTGTCCTGAGTCTATGGACACAGAGTCACATTCATTTTTTGCCGTGTGTTTTTATGACTTTCCTGTGGGTCTGCATTGTACATTTTCAAAAGAAGGGCTCGCCCTTCTTTTTAGGGTACTCATATTTGGGCAGAGAGGCAAAAGATGACACAGCATCATGTTCAAGTGGTCCACACTACTATGAAAGCAGGGACAGTGAGGAAGCCTGGGAGTCAGGGTCACAAAGGGTCCTAAAGAAATGGCACATATAGTGGGTCTTCAGGAAAGTATTAGAGCAGCACTTCTTAATCAAATGATGAAGCCTGAAGCTTTATGGGGCTGGAGATTGGGGAAGGGAGCCGTGAATGGAGCTGAGGAGGGAGAGGCATGGCATTGAGTATCAGACAGAAAAGAGAATGTGAAGGTCCAGGCCAAGGCGTTTGGATCCTACCTCAGAGGGTAACTGCAGGAGATGCATCTGAAGTGAGGAAATTATATAGACAGGTAAACTTGAATAGACACAAATGGAACTTAGTGTCAGGATCCCTTTGACACTTGCACCTTTGGCAATTAGAGCAGTGACGTGAATGTGTCACTAGAAGACTGATGTCAACTTGAAAGGTCAAAGGATAGTTCTACTGTAGGAATCGTTATTAAAGTTGTGATGTGGAGCTTATAAAAACATTTAAGGAATGAAGGGTGCCCACGAAAGCCAGACAGTAAGTAGATGGCATTGTGTCCAATGTTGTGTGCATCTCTGTTCATTTTGTCATTGTGTGTTTGACTCACTCACTCACCATTTAAGAGTCAAACACTTAACTAGGCACAGCGAGCACGCAGTGTCTAGTCAGATGTCACAGCATCACACGTTAGCTCTCCCTACCTCTTCTGCTCTGGTCCTTCGCTGATTCTTCATCTCTCATCCTTTAACGTGTTGGAGTTCCAGGAATCAACTTCAACTCTCGAATTTTCTTTTCTATTTCTGCCCACTCTTGGTTTCACAGGCCATCCATTTTTTACGGCGATGTTACATTTAAACCTCTAGCTTGTTCAGTTCTTCTGATGTTTAAATTCGTGTGTTTAAATGGCTACTGTCGCTTCTGCTTGAATCCTTACTGTGTATTTCAAACAGAATGCCTGGTGTTGGTCATGGTTTCCCAAATCAAACCCATTCCACCTGAATCTCAACCTCTACTCATTGAGGCTAAACCTTGGACATTTCTGTCACATTCTACAGCTATCTTGTCAATAAGTCATGGCAGATGTAACTAATTTATATAAAAAATTATAAAATTGATTTCTAGCGCATGTGCTCTACCACTGTTGGCTAAGGCACCATCACTGTTTGCTTATGCTTTTGTTCGTAATCTTGTCTTGCTACAAATCCAATGTCTCCCTTTCCAGACCACTCCCTAGACGTCCCCAGCATAGCCCGTGTAATACAGAAGTTGTACTACAGCTTCTGTCTCCACGAAATCATCCGAGGGCTCCCACTGAGGTTTCAGTTCTCACTGCTAACTATGGATCTGGCATCATCTCTGATTTTATCCTCTATGATTCTCCTAGGCTCCATGCCAGTCACGCTGTTCTTATTCCATTTCTCAGGTCAGGCAACCCTGGTCTCTGGACTTAGATTTTGCTATTTGTTTGTCTAAAACTCTTCCTCTAGATGCATGTAAGGCTCTACCCTCTTACTTCTGATGAGTTTTGAACTGTCGAAGCTTAGTGAATCTGAGACTACAGACTCCGGAATGTCTTTTGCTTCTGCTGTGCCTTTACATGTTTTCTGCAGTTTTCTTTCTCTGGTGTCTAGCATGGTGTGAGTGGACATGGGGAGATCTCCACCGCCTGTAATATAATATGTTTATCTCTTGGAAACATCCCATTCTACTGGGTATTTTACCTGTGGGTTATTAAGAGGATGACTCCTCCCTAAACTATACTGTCTAATTTGTTAATAGTAATGATGGCTTATACAGAGTTTTGATAAGTAAAAATAAATACAAAAATATATTTCACAGCCAGAGACTGTGAATCTCACCTAAGGAGCTGTGTGGATTGTAGCTCAAGTTCATGACTCACAGCTGAGTCCCAAGCCCAGCTAGTTTAAATTCTTTTAACCTTAATGTTGGGAGATGTGTTTACAGGCCTTGGAGTGCATTGCAGCTGAAACAAAGCTTTGAAAATAACAAAGTTGGACTAAGATGTTTTTGTTAGATACCTTTGAGGTGAGAAACCCAAGAAGTCAATCTAAAGTTTTAGAAAGGCACATAGCTGAATATGAAACTCTTTAAAGTAAGGAAACAAGGACAAAGCAGACCACATATTATTGAACGATATACTCTCCTTTCTAGGTTTGGATAATGACCAATGCCATCAATCTCCTGATGTAAAAACATTATTAATAAATGGATATGTACCATAAAAAAAGAGTCAAACACTTAATGACTGCCTTTATAACAGTTCATCACCCACTGTAAGGAGGGAATCCTCTGAGTTTGCTTTTGTTTTTCAGGAAAGCGAATGTGCGTGGGAGAGGCTCTGGCTCGCATGGAGCTGTTTCTGTTTCTGACCACCATTGTACAGAATTTCGATCTGAAATCACCGGTTGATACAAAGGACATTGAAACTACTCCAGTGGCCAGTACTTTTGGCCGCGTGCCACCTTCATACCAGCTGTATTTCATTCCTCGTTAAAGAGCAGACTGGCTGTTGCTATGCAGGTGTCTGTGACTTCTTCCCAGAGGCATGGTCATCCTCCTTCCCACTATTAGGGATATCTCTCTCATTTATTCTCTCACATCTCTCCCTCCCCTGCTCACAATCCAGTGAGCATCCATCCTTCTTCTTCTTCTTTTTTTTTTTTTTTTTGGTTTTTCGAGACAGGGTTTCCCTGTAGTTTCTAGAGCCTGTCCTGGAGCTAGCTCTCGTAGACCAGGCTGGCCTCGAACTCAGAGATCCGCCTGCCTCTGCCTCCCGAGTGCTGGGATTAAAGGCGTGCGCCACCACCGCCCGGCTCAAGTTATTTCTTTCTTTTTTTGGGGGGGGGGCATCCATCCTTCTTTAGGAAGATTTTCCTGAGTGATCACCCACTGCCCTCTCCAGGCTGTAACACTTGTATTGACCATGTCCTGTACTAATTGTAATATCTGAGTTATTAGCATGTTATGAATGTAATGCAGAGCCGTTCAACCAAGAGCCATCTCTGCTCTTCTTGGTTCAAAATAAAAGGCGTTTTTAACCGATGGGTCATTTTTTAGGCTTCTTTGTGCATAATTCATATAAAGAATAAAAAAGTAAAGTTAGTATCATAATGGAATATCATCTTTCATCTATTAAGATGGGGATTATGAAATTAAAATGAAACAGAAAAACTATGAATTGGTAGTAATAGGTAGGAATTGAAATTCTTTGTTTTGTCAACTTTTTAAAAACCTTGGTTGCTGGATTGGAGAGATGGCTCAGCGGTTAAGAGCACTGCCTGCTCTTCCAAAGGTCCTAAGTTCAATTCCCAGCAACTACATGGTAGGTCACAACCATCTGTAATGAGATCTGGTGTCCTCTTCTGGCCTGCAGACATACATGCAGACAGAATACTGAGAATACTGCATACATAATAAATAAACAATTCTTTGAAAAAAAAGTACACAGAGAAACCCTGTTCTCGGAAAACCCAAAACAAAAACAAAAAAACCTTTAAAAACAAAACAAAACCAAACAAAAACCTGGGTTGCTATAGCTGCGTAGGCTTATTTTTTTGGCTTCTGTACTAGTCCACAGGTCTACATGTCTGTTTTTGTATCACCATTATACTGCGTTTGTTACTATATCCCTGCAGTGTAATTGGAAATCAAGTATTTTGATTAATTACATCAATCTTTTTGTTAAGTATTGCTTTGGGTTTTCAGGGTCTTTTTGTGGTTTCATATGAATTTTAGGATTTTTTCCTATCTCTGTGAAAACTCACATTAGAATTTTGATGAGGATTGCACCTAATCACAGCTCACTTCCACTAATGCAGCCTTTTTCATAATATCAATTCTGCTGACCTATGAGAACAGGAAGTCTTTCTGTCTTTGTATGTTCTACTCAATTTTATTTTTTAGTGTTAAATTTTTGTTGTAGAGGTCTTTCACTTCCTCTGTAGGTCTGTTATATTGTCGTACTGTTAAAGAGCTATTGTGAATGGGATTGTTTTCCTGATCTCTTTCTCATGGTTTTGAAGTGACTGCATGAGGTAGAAGCCGAAGTCGCCCCCCACCCCCTGCACACCCAGGCCAGAGCTCATAGGGCATTCTGTGGATGTGCTCCAGTGTCAGGTAGAAACCTGCATTCTGCTGAAACTGACTTCAGCTTTAGTCTACATCATGGCCAGATGCACAGTGAGCCTGAGACCTCCCCTCAGATTGAGGGTTCCAGTGACCAAGATGCTGGTATGACCTGACTTAGCTATCCAGCTTTGATACTCGAAAAGACTGTTTATACAGTGTCCTACCTCCTGACAACATAACTCCTATTGAGTCAGCGTTTGCAGATAGAGCTCTAGAATTTCTCCAACACTAGGGAGGAACCTGCTCCTGGTGGAACCTATTTGTATTTTTGGCTTGAATAACTATCAGTTTTAGCACAGGCCAACACCAAACTGGGCCATCATAGTATGCATGGGACCTTATTGGCTGGGGTTGGTGTGGGAGAGAGCAAGGGAGTCAGTACATGAATGTGATGGGACCTAGTGCCAACTTGATGAAACCCAGCACTGAGGAGATCCTATAACTCATACCGCCAGGCTTTCTTGTACCTGGGACAAACCCAGTGCCAGGGAAAAAGATGTGACCCATGTTACTGGACTCTGTTCCAGCCAACACCACTTGTGGCTGATACTGAGATCTTAGGTCACAAGTCTTCCTCAGCTCAGACAATCATGAACCTTGGATCTATCCAGGTGCTATGGTTTTCAAGCTATGGGCTCAGAGCCTAACATGACTTAGTGGTGTTTATTGCCATGAAGGTGGCCTAGGAACTTGGAACTGATTCATTAATAGTGACTCCACCCTGTTCTAGGCAAAATCTGCAGTGTCTCACCATAAGCTCATGAATTGATGAAGCATCTGGTTCTATGCCAGTCCCAGGAAGGAGCTGGTGGGGATGGATACCCTTTCTAGATATTATACTTGTTCATTCTGAACCATACAACATTATGGTTCAAGTCTGAGCCTGGATTACTCTCTAGTTCTGAAAGAAGATATGTCATCCCAACACAGGAAAAACAAACCGGATTTGGATGCTGCCTAGTGCTGAGGTAGTAGAAGTGACTACAGGTTGAAACCAACTTATTCCTGGAAAGATAGGGACTAACAAAACTAGATTGTGAAGACCGAAACACTCAATCTTTCAGTTCTTAGATCATTTGGCACACCATAGGCATGTTGAGCTTTTAAGATATCTTTTTTTCTTCATCTTTCCCAACGGTCTAAATTAGATGTCAGAAATTGACAAGATCAAACCAGTATGGGAGTCCTATGAGGAGAGGAACTCAATACCTTTAAGAACACATGGTTAAATGGTTCTGTACTCTGCCAGAGAACCTTAGCAAAGAGATATAAGCATTGAAAACCAGATGTATTACTCAGCATCATCTAGAGTAACAGAACTTATAGAACGAACCTTTTTCTATATATAGAACAGGCATTTATTAGAATTACTTAGAGGCCATAGTCCAACTGGTCTAACACTGGTTGTCTACCAACAGATGGTACAAGAATCCAATAGTTACTCGTCTATGAGGTGGATGCTGGTCTTCAGTACATGCTGGAATCCTGAAGAAGTAGGTCCTAATGCCAGTAAAGGGATGGACTTGCTAGCAAGGCAATAACAAGCAGACAAAGAGCAAAAACTTCCTTCTTCCATTTTTTTTAACAGGTTTCCAGCAGAATATGTGACCTATATTAGAGGTGGGTTTTCCCAGCTTGAAGGATTTGTATTAAAGGTGTGTCTTCCTACCTCATAGATGTAGATACAAATAGATCTTCCTACTTTAGATTAAACAAAAATCCCTCACAGGTATGCCTTCCATTATTGGTTTTGGCTAATTCCAGATGTAATCAAGTTGACAAACAAAAATAGCACCACATCAGACAAATCCCTTAGCTGAAGAGTATATTAGCTGAATTAAAAAAAATTGGGTAAATGGCACCAGTTGTAAGACAGATCAAATGGGACAAAAATAGGCTATTTGAAAAAAAATACACATTTGGAAGAGAAAAAGAAAAATGGAATGAAGAATGGCTGAAGGATTATGGGAACTTTGGTACAATATTTAAAGAATAAATATTTAAGTTACTGAGGCTCCAAAAAGACTTGAGAATATCAAAGCAGGAGAAGGCTTACTAAAAGAACGATTAGTAACAAATTCTCCCAGGGACTGAACCAATATTCAGGGAGCCTGCATGGACTGACCTAGGCACTGTGCATATGTTACAGTTGTGTAACTTGTTCTTCTTGTGGGATTCCCAACAGTGGGAGCAGGGGCTGTTTTCAACTCTTTTACTGCCTTTTGGGACCCTACTCCTTATGCTGGCTCTCCTTGACTTAGTTTTACTGCAACTAATATTCCTTTGTTACTCATGGGAAACCTATCCTTTCCTACACAGAAATCCACAGAAGGAGTGGATTGGGGGATTGGAAACAGAAGGGTGGAGGTGAGGGGAGGGACTGGGAGGAGAGGAAGAAGGGGAAATTGTGACTGGGATATAAAATAAAAAATAAACTTATTAAAATACTTCTCCCAGGTCTATAAAAGGTTATAGATCTACAGATACAGGAAGTTCAAGGTCACTCACTATTCAAGTTCAGTTCAAGTCTACTCAAAGACAATTATAGTTAAGAACTCAAAAATGAAAGAGGAAGGTGTTAAGGGAGTCTGCTTGTTTGTTCCTGGCTGCTCAGCACTGAAATAATAACACAAAACTATATCAATTAAACACTGCTTGGCTAATGACTCTAGTGTATTCCTAGCAAGTTCTTTTTTATTTTTATTTTTATTTTTTTTTATTTTTTTTCCTAGCAAGTTCTTACATCTTAAATTAACCCATTTCTATTATTTGATACTTTACTATGAGCTCATGGCCTACCAACAAAGTTCCGGCTAGCAGCTCACATCTTTCTTCTCTGGCTGCTTCATGGCTTTTCTCTGACTCCGCCTACTCCCTCTTGCTATCTCTTTAAGCCTGGCTTTACTCTTTTAAGCCATTGGCCGAAAGCAGCTTCTTTATTAACCAATGGCAACAAAACATATTCACAGCATATATCACCTCCCACATTACTTCCCCTTTTCTGTCTAAATAAAAAGGAGGGTTTTAAAATTTTTTATAAAGAAAACAAACTACCAATCCAAGTCCCCACTCTCTCCCTTTCTCCCATTCCCTTCACATACTTTTCACCCCACCCCCATCCACTCTTGCTTCCCACATTGCATTGGGGAAGATCCATGACCCTCCCTACTATATCTATGCTGAGCAAAGTATCCATCCAAAGAGAATAGGTTCCCAAAAAGCCAGTACAAGCAGTAGGGATAAATCCTGGTGCCATTTAGAGGGACTAGTTTGATTCTATGCTTGTTCCTTCCCAGTCCGGCTGATAAAAAGGAAGGTTTTTAACTTTAACATCACAATATTACATATAACAAAACAGGTATCAAGCAAGAATTACAATTACAACATTTATATCTACTTTATATTTTATCATAACTAAGGAAAACAATTATAATTATCTATTCTTCAACTTCATCAAAGACTCCAGAAGGATATAATATTACCTAAGTTAACAGGAAGTGAATTGTAAGCAGCACCCAAAACTCTAGATTTGACAAAGACATCTTTCTGCCTGCTGCCCGCTGCCCGGACAGTCACCCAAAGTTCTTCTGTAACAGAGTATCTATCTTCAGCCTACAGGCCCACAGTATCTGACAGACTTTTCCTTGAAGCAGAAAATTTCAAAGATAGTTCCACCTATACTGGCAGTCTGTCAGTCACTTTCTTCTGTGTCCTATAGAATGTCTGGCAGTTCTTTCATAAAGCAGGAACCCCAAAGGACTATCTCACCTTTAGACAAATTCAACAGTCATTTTTCTGTGGGTCCTGCATGTCTAGTTCATACAGCATAACATCAAGCAGTTCAGGCAAGAACAGTTTCTTGCCCAAATGGCTATGAACTCCATAAGGAGCCTCTTCAATGCCCATCATCCTCTTGAAGTAATTGGTGTTGCCAGGAGAAGATGTGTCTCACTGTCATGAAAACTCCTAAATTCTTAAAATATTTTAAATGCCATATTCTGAGCAACTTGCTGCTCCTCTGGAAAGGCTCATGGCACAACATAAAAGAATGCAACATATCTTTGCATCATTAAACAAATATTCCACAGCGTTAATTTTGTTCAGAGTGATACATATGAATCTATTTGCATTCTTATACATGCTTCATGGTTAGACCAGCAACATTTGTTGAAGGTGCTATCTTTTTTGCAATTGTATATATCTGGCTTCTTCATAAAAAATGAAGTGTCCCTAGGTGTGTGGATTTGTGTCTGGGTCTTTGATTAGGTTATACTGGTCAATGCACCTGTTTTTTCAATACTGGTATGTTTTTAATTACTATATCTATGTAGTATGGCTTGAAATCAGGGATGGTGATAACTTCCAGAAGTTCTTTTATTGTTTAGGCTTGTTATAGCCATCTTGGTTTTTTGTTTGTTCATAGACATCTATGAAGTTTGGGATTGTTCTTTCAAGGTCTGTAAAGAATTGTGTTGAAATTTTAATGGAGATGTCAATGAATCTGTAGATTGCTTTTGGTAGGTTGGCCAGTTTTACTATATTGGTCCTACTGACTCAAGAGTCTTGAGGATCTTCCCATCTTCTGATATCTTCAATTTCTTTCTTTAAAGATTTAAAATTTTGTCATGCTTGCCTTTTACTTACTTGGTTAGAGTTACCCCAAAATATTTTATGTTCTCTGTGAAAATGATTATCCTTATTTTAAAATAAGCAAAAAATATCAATGAATAAAAGCAATACAACAAGGTCTCTGAGCAATAGAAAAAATAGCCATGAATAGCATACAGCAGAGAAAATCCAACTGTGTGTATAAAAGCAAAATATAAGTAATTGTGCAAATAGCATAAAGTATCTTGGGGTGACACTAACCAAGGAAGTGAAAGATCTATTTGTAAAGAATGTAAATGTGCCACATTTTCTTTATCCATTCTTCAGTTGCAGAGCATCTAGGTTGTTTCCAGCTACTCGGGGTCGAACTCCTCTACCCCTGCATGGGAAATGAGTTTCAGCTCTAGGTCAATAAACCTCGTGTGATTGCATCAAGAATGGTCTCTCATGAGTTCCTGGGGGGTCGTGTTATCCTGAGACTTGAGTGAGAGTCTCCCCACTCCGGGGAGTGGTTGCTTTTTTTTTGGTTTAATATATATGGTTTAAATATAGATTCAATAATCTACCCTTTTTCCTACCATTCCTATATCCCCCTTTTATTTGTAGAACAAGATCATTAAATCTAATCCTTTTTTCTAGCCTTTTTTCCTGACCATTACCAATAACAACTTACAACCAAACCCCCATAAATGATAATAAACATCCATAAGCCATTTTTTTGGGGAATGTGGGCATAGTTCTCTAGACTATATCCTGTTGATTGGGTGTACTGATAATCTTTGGGGGACCTGAAGAAAATGGTCAAGTTTAGGATTTTGGTCAAGTCCTGATTGGAGTATTTTGTGAGACTGGATCAGCTCAGCTAGTGTCCTTGAAGCTGGTTTGGATGCATAATTCTGAGGATTTTGTTACAGAGGGATTTTGAGATTTTAGATCACTTGGGTCATTCATTTTTATTGACATCTGGTCTCCTTGTTCGGAAAATACATAAACTGTTTTTTGGTTGTTTTGTTTTTATTGAGTTATACATTTTCCCTGCTCCCCTCCTTTCCTCCTCTCTCCCTTCTACTCTCTCCTGTGACCCCCACACTCCCAATTTACTCAAATCTTATTTTTTTTCCTTCCCAGAAAATAATAGACTTTTAAAGGTAACATATATATCTGTATTAATACAAACGCAGACTGTGTGTTGTACACATGTTAGTCAATGGTGATTTTTTTGTTATATGTTTGCGCAAGTAAAATATGCATTATATATCTTGTAGTTCTTTAAGGTTGATTTCTTTTTGTCTGTAGTCAGGACTTCAGGGATCTTCCTCGATCACACCTGATTTTTTTTTCAACTTGTACTGAATCCACAGACTCTCATTTCCTGTGGAAATAAAATCATAATCGCTGCCCCATAACAGTTTACCTTTTGACTTCAAGTTTGAAGTCAAGACATTTTCACAAGATATAGCTTGGTTTAATCTCGCAGTCTTCATAATCCAGTGTGTCCTAGCAGCCAAAATCTCCAGGCAACACAATAACATACAGGATCCTGACTTTCTGTGTAGTTTTCATTTTTTATGTGTCCTTTTTCTTTTTTATTACTTTACTCGCTCTTTAAGAACTTTATCCTTTTATTTTAAACTGTTTTTATATAGCCTTTATCTTCTCTCTTCCAAGCCTATGAACATTTTCAAACACACTGTGATCTGTTTAGAGGTTCTCTCCTTCAATATGATTATTACTGCATATTACCATCCTTTTCTGAGCGTATGATCCAAACTTTAAACTGCTAAGTGACATGACTAGGATTATAAAGCCTCTGCTTTGTCAGCTGTCTCTGTCCCTCTTTGTTCCCTGAGCACTTAGCTTTATGGCAGAGCTGCTGGCATGAGAATCATGTTTACTACCCCAGCTCTGGGAAGTTGTTGGGTTCACCAGCCTTCCCCATTAAAAAATGTCTACTGGTGAGTTTCTCCCTAAACTCCCCAAATTCCTACAGTTTGGATAAACACATTCTGTTCAGTTTGGTGTGGTTGGCAAGCTTTCCTTTCACTTTTGGTGGCTGTACTGGTAGAATCCAGTGTCAGCTCTTAACTATCTGGAAACCCTGTCTAGAGGTGCCAGGTTCCTTCTCGGACCCACTGGGGCGGGGGGTGCTTCTCTTGGTGTTAGAGTATGGGAGGACTCCACTGTGCCAGAGATCCCTGTTTTGGCCTTTCAAGAGATGTGGGAATGCTGGTCTCTCAATTTTGGCTCTCTGGCCTTCACTGGTGATGGAAATGCTCTCTCCACTTGAAAACTCATATTAACTGTGCACTTCAGAAACTAACAATAACTTTGGCACTTGAACGTCTTTCTACTTTCTTTTCTGTCTGCTCCAAGGTCTCTGGGTAACTCTTACACTCTCTGAACTTTTCAACATGCCTTTGTATCCCTTTCTTCATGTCCTATTTAACACCTTAAGGCTGCAGGAATGCTGATGGAAGGACACTCTGTTCCCACCTGCTGCTGAACTGGGCATGCAGTTAGCCCTGAACCCCTGCTGTACAGTACACACTGTTGTGGAATCACCCACCCCTCAGCCGTGCCCCTCAGACCTGTGCTACAACCCTCCCCCTTGCAGCTAGCTGTCAAAGTCCCCTTCCCTTTAGCCTGCCTGAGCTTGGTAACACTCCAACAGCCTCTTCATTTTCTCTACGCATCTGATGAACAGCCACACTCACTCCTGTGTTAACTCTGCCCATTCTGCAAGGCCCAGTCCAGCCTATGGTCAAGTCTATGATCATTTACAGAACCCAAGCAAAACCAACTACACCCTCCCCAACACTCCTTATTAGGAAACATAAACTCGTGTCTTCTCTACCCTCACTGAAAACTGAAGCTTCCTTCTGACAGCAATCCTTTCAACGATCATTTCCTAAATATCTCACCCAAGAGCTGACTGCTAAGTCCAGCAGCTTCTTCAGGTCCTCTTGGAAGTCCCCCTCCTGTTGCAACACCTTTGCTCACATGTCAGCTCCACCTCTGCTGTTACACTGTTTCAGTAGGTGGCCAGTAACTGTCTATAATTTATGTCCTTGGCCTTGTTATCTCATGCCTCCCTCTGCCAAGGCCCGTGTCACTTTCCCACATAACCCTTTCTTGTGCTGACACTGCCTCCAGCTTAAACTGAGTCATACAAAAAGAACTGTGATATTCTGTAACGACAGAAGTTTATGGTTTATTTTCATGCTAAAAGATCTCCAATTCAGTCTTCAATTCATGTTTCAAGACTCAAAATCAACAGGGATAAAGTTGCAAGACCTAATATTTTAAAAATAATATTAATTTATTATAAACTATAAAAGTAATTAGAACATACTTTTCCTGACAGCTGAACACCAACCGCTTCTGAACACCAACTGCTTCTGCAATGAGATGGGGAGGGAGGGAAACTGTGGTCAGGATATAATATATGAGAGAAGCATAAATAATAAAGGTAACAATAAATAGAAAGTTAAAAATATATAGGTCTGAAGTTATAGCAGTCCAAAAAATGTTTCTGAAGAGATGAAAGTTTATATAAGTCAGAAAGGTCTGGAAAGGATTTTAACCTATATTAAAAGTTATTTTGGTTTTCTTTCCTTCTCTCTATGCTACTGTATTGTTCCCACTCACCTGTCTACCTCACCATAGTCAAAATACACCCCTGTGTCTCTCTTCTTCCTTTCCTTGGCCCATTTGTACTCTCTCTCATTCTCCCAAATCCCAACCCCCCTCTTACCCTTCAGCCCCATTTGATGGACTGCCACCTTCCTCTCTCTCCCTGCTCACTGCACATCATACTCAAAAACTCTGCTGCCTACATTTCCAGACTCCATTACTTACCATCTTTAATCAGCCTCTGCCTAAGCCTCAAAGCCATCACTTCTATGTCCCACCTCTTCACCCTACACCACTCCCATACTAACAGTCAAAAACCTAGTAGAACCTTCCACTTAGTCCAAGACCCACTAATACTGTTGTAGTTCCTCTTAATCTGTATGTCTCTATCACGTAGGCTATCCTCCCATCTATCCCTGGCAACACCACTCACTTTTCAGTCCTAAATCTTAAAGATGCTGTCTTTCTCAATATCCCTAGATTACTTGGACTGATCCTGATACTTAAGAATCCTGATAACTAACTTGGCTTCTCTTTCTCTAAGGATTCAGAGACAGTCTCCACCTTTTTTGCCTGGCACTCTCTATGGACATGGCCTGCCTTCCCCCCTTTTCCTCCTGCCTATTTCAGTATATAGCTGACCTCCTCCTTTGCAGTCCTTCCTCCTCTGATAGACTACTTGATGCTGCCTCAGTCCTCAATTTCCTCAGTTCCAGAGGTTACCACCTCTCACCCTTCCACAGCTCCATTCTCCTCTCCCCAAGTCAACTATCTTAAATTCTCCCTCACACCAACCTATGGATACTTCACTTTAAACTGTCTTGCCCATCTCTGCTCCTTATCTCTGTCATCATGGCCATTTTCCTCACTTATGTGTCCCTGGATACTCAATCCTAGGATATCCCCTATATCAAGATGCTTCTGGATTCCTTCTTCTTCCCATCCTCAAACAATTCCTTAAATTTATTTTCCACAGCTGGGGCCCATGCCTACAAGCTCTTGCTGCAGTTCCTCTGCTCAACTCTAATTCTAACAAACAAATCCAGGATCCTCTCTCAGAACCTATCGATTCCCTCTCACAATCTGTTTCCTTCACTCCATCTCTTTCAACTCCTAATTTACAAAGGACTCCAAGGTCTCCTACTATTTAAGATTTTATTTGTCCAAACTTCTCTTATAAAAAAACTCATCACTCACGTTTATTACCTCTCCCCCCAAGTCCCTCTGTACTTAACCCTTTACCCGAACAACATTCCCCAGATATTTACACTTGTCTAAAATTCTCAAAAACCGCCCACCCCATTCCTTTAATACACAAGAGGGTCCTCTAACTATTTCTGCCTCACCTTTGTAATGCTGATAGCTCCTTCCTGTCAGATGGCCACACCAGACTGACTCCTCCATTATCTGTACATACAATAATTGTGCTGACGCGACAGCCTGTCAACCAACCTTTTCTCTCTACTTTTATGAATCACCCTACTTTTATCACTCATTCCACATCCGTCCAGGCAAGCTTACTGTATAACCCAGATATCAACATATCTAACCTTTATCAGCATAGGGTACTTTCCTAATCCCCACTTTACACACTTATCTTCACTATCTGTTGCCTGTTTTGTCACGAACCCCAGTCCCCCCAAATCTCATCTCTTTTCTCACACTGAAACTTTTCCTCTGCCCAAATGATTGCAAAATACCCACCACCAACTGACTCTCCTAAAGCCCATATTCTCAGTTACAAGACATACAAGATGTAACTACATCCAATCTGTCTCCTCTCCAAAATAGACATACTCTCACAGCCAAGCCCTCACTTGGGTCAAGGTCATCCAACAAACTCTCTCCTAAGCCTCATTCATACCTCCTTCAATGCTTCCTACTACTTCCTTTACACCTCTCTTCAAAGCCTGCCTTTAGCCACAGTCCTCTTTGCTGTTGATACCCCTAGTTGACATTCCCCACCTATACAACTGACTTTCCACTTGACAATTTAAAATCTTCCTTTGAGAACGAAAGTCAAATTATCTCAACCTTTCAACACCAACCCCCCAAACCAATTACAGATAAACCTTCTCACTGTTTGTTAAGGACTTCTCCAATCATCCATGTTCCTAAAATTTTTAAATTTCAGAACATATGTAAACACCCCAGGAATGGCTATTCTGATGTAACAAAAGCCTATCAGATGCTCTCTCCAACTTAACCAGACCCTGCTTTCAGAAACAACAGCTATTCCCCATTTAATCTTATATAGATAATCTATTTTTTTTTCTGGTTCTTCTCAAGAACTCTCAATAGACTACAGATAAGTACTCCTGTCAACCAGTAACCTAAGTTTTCCTGCCTTTGACTATTCCTAAGGATGGGATCTATCTCCAATTTCACAGCCTTAGGATTCCTCTTCCCAGCTACCAGGACCATAAACCTAACCTTTTCTTGGTCTTGGGACTCCTCGTTCTGACTACCAAGACTATAAACTAAAAGTTTCAAGTGTATCTTTAAAAAAACCCAATTTATTTTCTAAACTCAACCTTATCTCTGTCTCTAGATAATCTGTTCCAACAGATTTCAAATCGACTACCAATTACTTCAAAAACTCTATCAACTCCTATGCCAGCCCCTACTGTTTCCTCGAAATCTACGTCCCGGTCCTGCATCACAGACTATTCTTCAGAGTAAGATACTGATATTCTTTAAAATATCAGTGAAGAGCTCAGTGAAGGGTGAGGCCTGGATATCATCTCCCTCACCTATGCTGGAATCCTGCAAGTCTTATGCTGGTAACCACAGATGCTGTGAGTTCATGAATGTGCTAACCATACCATGTCCAGAGGCAGCCTTCCACAGCCCTCCTCTCCATTCTGATGGAGGAGTGTCTGTTACTTTTATTGATTAATAAAAAAACTGCCTTGGCCCTTTAAGAGGACAGAAAATTAGGTAGGCGGAGTAGACAGAACAGAATTATGGGAGAAAGGAAGCAGAGTTGGGGAGATGCTTCAGGCAGTCGCCATAGTGAGTCACCATGCTTCTCCTCTCTGAGATGGACACAGGTTAAGATCTCTGCTGGTAAGCGACCACCTCGTGGTGCTACACAGATTACTAAATATGGGTTAAAACAAGATATGAAAATTAACCAATAAGAGGCTAAAACTAATGGGCCAGACAGTGTTTAAAAGAATACAGTTTCCGTGTAATTATTTTGGGCAAAGCTAGCTGGGTGGCGGGACGCAGCCACGCCGCTCCATCTACACCATTCTCTAGAAATCATATTCCAGCTTCCATGATGCTCCTTCAGCCTCGAGGAAGGGATTGACATTGATGTCTTATTTAAGGCTAAGCACTGACTGACTCATTGATTGATGCTGCCTGCAAAATGAAGCTTCTCTGACCAAGGCTGAGACTCTCTTAGGTCTCTTCTTTAAGGATATAGCCATTGTGTAGATACACAGTTTCGAGTGGAAAGCCTCATAACCATGCACATATGAGCAGCACTAATTGGATTTAAAAATTTTTTAAAAAAATCCTTGAAGTTGGGTGGATGATTTCTTCAAGAGGATAAGATGGGATTAGAGGTGATATGGAATGAAGGTTAATATGATGGTATTTCATTGTGTGTGTGTATATATATATATATATTAAAATTCAAATAACAAGTAGAATTCTTTGCTATGTGAGTCATGCAGCAAATCTTGGCTTTTCTCTGTTGTACATAAAGCTTTCACCAGAATACAGACACAATAAAAAATTTAATGTCATTCACTTTTATCAACATATGCTATAAACATTATTTAATTAATGTTTATACTCAAAGACAATGTGATATAAATAAAGAATTATTGTTCACAATCTGTAAATATTACTGAGTCACAATGAAAGTGAGTGACTTGCTAGAAAGAAGGTTGGAAGACTAAGATGATACTATTTCTTACTCAGATTTATCTTGAGAAGTCTCTGTGTCATTAACCATAAGAACAAATCTCTGAGGTCTTCTTCAGAGATAGTTTTATTTTAGGTAAAGGTAATTGAGAGAATATTAAATAATATTATATCTGTGAAATTTTCCTATAAATGTTTAGAATTGCCATTGAGATGGTTGTTGAAACATTTAATCTGCATCTTGACAATATTTAATTTTTAATTTTTAAAAACTATGAGTTGAGGTCTTAGAGAAAAACTGAATTAATTGATGTGGCTCACATCTAATAATATCTTTACAAAATTCTTCCAAATTGCTATTGGTGATGTGGGAATTTGTATCAGAGAGATGCTTGGATCCTCATATCCACTAAATATTTTTTCTCATTTGTGTGTGAATATTGTAGTGACTCTAAGCTTTTGTCTAATGAATAAAAGTTACTTATTTCCCCATTTGTATTGACTGCTTTTCTTGGTGAGTGACTAAATATCTGCAACTTAAGAAGAGGTGTGGTTTATTGTGAGTTACAGTTTGAGAGAAAAGTGTTCCCCATAGAGGAGAAGGCATGAGGATCCCTATATCTTGGTAGAACGGGAAATAAAGAGCAGACAGGAAGTGGGGCCAGGCACAAAACCCTACCAACTAAGCCACAGTTCTCTACTTCTTTCAGGAAGGCTCTTAATTCTTCCTGCAGAATTCTAAAGAGTGCCAGAAGCTATGGACAATGGTTCAAACACATAGGCCTATGGAAGACCTTTGACATTCAAATCATATTTCCTCCCTTGGTCTTACCATGAGACAGTCCCTTGTCTATCTCATAATTCAAAATGGATTCATTGTAAGTGAAACAGTTCCGGTGGATTTCAACAGTCCGTACACTGTTCATTAGTTCAAAGTCTGAAATCCCTTCTGAGCATCAAGGTAATCTGTTAAAAGAAACTCTGTAAGATAAAAAGCTAGTTTCATAACTCTGATATGGGATGGAGTAAATATTTCTACTCCAAAAGGGAGGAATGTCAGCAGAGAAAGGAACGAGCAAACAAAGCAAGAATGAAACCCAATAAGGAATAAAAAACTCCTGCAATCCAATCTAGTGGAATCAGGTTCGGATACTTTAGGGAGTCCCAACCCCTGATTGTCTGTCCTCCATAGTTTATGTGACCACTCTCTTGACTCAGTTACATCCAATGTCTAGAGCTTTCTTCTGCAAATGTCCCATAGTACTGGCATTTCCAGCAACATGAGGTCTTCCTTGCTACATATGGTTCACTATCTCAGCTTCATATAATGATGTCTTAGTTATTTCTTGTATAGAATTCCATACCAACACACATTACTTGGTCTTAGAAGTTGTTTGGAGCTTTGGGGGCAAGACTCCATGACCTCTGTTCTTTATGCCTACAAGGCTAATACCATTAGACAATGCCACTAGGATCTACTGCCTGATCAAAATAAATTATAGGCCTCTTGGGCCCCATGTGCAGTGGCCTCTGTGTTCTCTTGAGGTTCACCATAGGGAAATGCTTAGAAGGCAAGGTTCTTTGAGATGAAACTTGTGACATTATCAGTTTAGGTTTTATCCTTGAAAATGAATTTGCATTCTAATAAATTACAGCCTACCATGAATGGTGTTTTGTTCCCAGGGAACCTTTATTGTCTTAATGCAGAGCTCCTTGTTTCTAATTTGTGGTAGCAATATCTTTCCCAATTACACATATTTTCATACCTTCATATATGATGTACAGGCAATGTTAGACTTGCTTCCCATCTTTTCCCATGAAACTATATGTTTTCATGTAGTTCTGTCCCATTTGTTCTTTCTTGCTGAATATCTGGTTAAGAGCAGTGATCAGCTATCCTGTCTTGATTTTTCCTCTACTGAACAAATTCCTTACTTTTGAATCCAGACTTACTCAAGTTCTCATGGGACAGAATGCAGCAAGATTCTTCGTCCAAATGAAGCATTGGTGGCCTCAGTCCAGTTCCTAATGAGTAAACATTTCCCGTCAGAAACCTCGTGAAACAGTCTTCCATGGCCCACGTACCCTCATTGCTTTAGTTCTCCAAACTCCTATCAGAATGCCCACTATGCTCTGGTATACCACTCTAACCCTTCCTAGCTCACATCTCCAAACTCATAGGCAGTCTTCTATCAGACCAGTTCCAAAGCTCTAGATTTTCATAGTTAGATGTATTAGAACGGCCCACTTCTCTATATGAATTTTCTGTATTGGTTACTTTTCTAGTTGCTGTGTTGAAATGTCTGACATGAAGCAATTTGAGGGTGGAAGAGCTTATTTTGGTTCAGTGTATGAGGTATTACAGTCAACCATGTAGGGAGAGGTTCTGGGAAAGATGGCTCCTGACAGCAGGAATGTCTAACTGGGTGACATTGACGCTTCACATCTTGTTGGAACAGGAAGCAGAGAGCAATAAGAGATGAATTCAGGCTGTACAGCCTCATCACCCACATGTACTCTGGAGAAATTACCCTCTTCCTTGGACAAAATTCTGTCTTCTAAAGAATTCATATTCTTTTAAAACTGTGCCTCCAAGTGTTCAAACGTATGAGCCAAAGGGAGTCATGGCATATTTGGAGTACAGCGCTCATCTTCCATTGCACGCAATTGTTCTGCTGATAAATTTGCTTTCTTATTGTGTATTTCAGAATTTTATTTGTGAAAGTAACTCTAGGTGTGCTTCTGGGGCTTGTTCTCTCATGTCTGTTTCTCCCTTCACTATGGAGGCAGAGCTCTGAGAGAAGAAAGCTTCCTCCTGGCCCCACTCCTCTCCCAATCAACGAAAATATTCTTCAGGTTGATCTTAAGGGCATCAGCAAATCACTGAAGAATGTAAATGAATGAAAATATCTTAGTAACATTTTGAGGTTTGCGATTTCCCAAGATGTCATCAAAAAGTTCTCTGAGATTCAGTCTTTCTTCGTTACGGAGAGCAAGAGTCATTCTTATTTTTTGTTTGTGAGAGTAGCCTACTGTATTATCCTTGAAGTCAAATGGGGTGCTTCTGTTTTATGTGAAACTTCTGACTTTACAACAAGAGCAAACGAAGTGCAACAGTGTAATTCCTATTGTGAGATAATTTTTTTGTTTGATGGAATTATTCTGAGCCGTAAGCAATGGTGAATAGCAGTGGTTATCAGACCTGCTTTTAAATACACTTCGCTTGCAGGAGCTGTGCTAGAATGACAGGCTTCCTGACAGTTCCTTTCCACATTTAAAACAGAAAATGTTATCATCTATATTTCCACCTGAAAGTTTATTTATGGTAAAAATTATGCACATTAGTTTAATTAAAAATGGTGTACTGTCATTCACAATATATGTTTTGTTTGATATTATATGTTTGTGTCTTTGCAACATTAGTATATTATTTGTAAACTTATTTTATTGTGGTATTGGGGAAGAAGATTCAGTGTTTCATATAATATAATATTTCTATGTATTTGCAGGTTATATAAAATACCGAATTTCTGAAATATAGTATGTTCTCTGGGGTTCATTAACTTGAGAATCCCTAATTTTGCACAAATTTTAAACTTTTTTTTATCATGAGATAGCTTCAATTTTTTCTTTTCCAATTGCAGCTACATATAGGAAAAGCTTTTCACCCAAATTCTTGGAACCCAGCCCATGACAATTAAGCCACAATCTACAGTATCTGCTTTGGTATAAATGACAGCAATAGAGTCAATATTTTCTTTAATCACTATGTTGGAACAAGGTCCACTTGGAGGAGAGATAAAGTCTTGTCCCTGGTTGGTCTGTTTTGTATCAGAGACTCATGGGTGGAATTGCAGGCTTTATTATATAAGCTTTGTATTGTAAGCACACATTCATGTCAGTAAGCAGAGAAAGCAGTGATGACTCTAGGTGGGCTTCTGGGGCTTGTTCTCTCATGTCTGTTTCTTCTTTCACTATGGAGGCAGAGCTCTGAGAGAAGAAAGCTTCCTCCTGGCCCCACTCCTCTCCCAATCATCGGAAATATTCTTCAGGTAGACCTTAAGGACATCAGCAAATCACTGAAGAATGTAAGTACATGCTTGGCTTTCTGAGTAGCATTTCAAGGGAAGGAAATATCCCATTGTTTAAGTGAAGTATATGACTGTGCATGTTCTATGTGACACATAATTGTAAATTTGTCACCTAAGCTTGATGTCCCAGCTACGTTTTCATCACATCATTGTCAGAATCATAGAATGAGGAAACATGATATGGCTAGTTAAACCTGAGAGGTTGTAGAATAAAAATCACAGTGTGTCAAAAGTTGTAAATATTTTTTCCTCCTTAAAACTTCTGGCTGCTGGCTGAAAGTAAAACAAAGGAAGTAATCAGACAGATTTCCTTCACATATCTTAGCCGTGCATTGTATGTAGAACCGGAAAACAAATAGAATCTCTGTGAAGAATTCAACCTTTGTTCAGTGTCCAGAAAATTATGGGTCTGAACAACATAAGAAATGTTAGGAGCAAATAGTCAGTTAGGGCTCAATAGTTGCTATTAGATTTCTTCAAAGTCTGCAAACACCCTTTTTTTCTGAAGACAAAATGTGGCATGATGTCAGAACTTGTTTCTGGAAAATGCTGCACCTTCTAGAGAGTTTTTCTTTGTAATGCTTGTAGATAGCAATGAAACCTGGGTGATGAAGACATCTTAACATCCCTTGAAAGTACAGAATATTCTAGCTAATGCTGGAGGTCTTGATTTAGGACCTTTATGAAGAGAGTGTGTAGGTTATGCTGAAGCAGTCACCTGGGCATTAAATTCATGGTGTGCATCAGCAGATGAGGAATTCATTACTCAAGTATGAAGCACAAAGTAGACAAGTGTTTGAATTTGCGATTTCTACAGTTTGATATTTTGGACACTGGATGATAAATTGTGATATTTCTGTTCTTTTTATTGTAATAGAGGATAAATGTAAATGCTAAATATGTAGATTTAATAATAATTAATGGGTGGGCAATTGAAGAAAATTCATAAATGGAAATTATTACTAGTTTTCTAATATTTACCAGCTGCAATTTCCCCTCCCATCCATCCTCCTGCTCCTCCCACGTTCACAAACACTTTCCTATCCGCTCTTCTGAAAGAGTGAGGGCTCACATGGGGAGTCAACAAGGCCTGGTATATTCAGTTAAGACAGGACCAACCTCACCCCCCAACACCAGCATCAAAGGTGAGCAAGGCATCCCACCATGGGGAATGTGCTCCAAAAAACCAGCTCATGCACCAGAAATAGATCCTGATTCCACCGCCAGGGACCCCTCAAACAGACCAGAAAACACAACGGTCTCCCACATGCAGAGAGCCTTGTTGAGCCTCATGCAGGCTCCACAGCTGTCAGTCTAGAGTTTGTGAGTTCCCTTGAGCTTGGTTCAGGTCTTTGTAGATTTCCTCATCTTGATCCTGACCCCCATTGTTCATGTAATCCCTCTTCCCTCTCTTCATCTGGACTTTAGGAGCTCGGCCTGGTGCTTGGCTGTGGATCACTGCATCTGCTTCCATCCAGTTATTGAATGAAGGCTCTATTATGACAGTTAGGGTATTCACCATGCTGATTGCAGGGGAAAGACAGTTCAGGTACCCTCTCTACTGTGGCTAGGAGTCTTAGCTGGGGTCATCCTTGTGGGTTCCTGGGAGTTTCCCTAGCATCAGGTTTCTCCCTAACCTCATAATGGTTCTCTATATCAAGATATCTCTTTCATTGTTACACCCCTCTGTCCCTTCCAGTCCAACCATCCCATTCCCTCCTGTTCTCATGCCCCATCTCCTCCCCTCTACTGCTCCACCCATACTTCAAATTTACCCAGGAGATCTCATCTATAATAAACCCATTTCTACTAATCTATATGATGCACATGGCTTGTGGCTTTTACCTTTCCTTCTGTACGCCCTGCTTCCTCTGTGTCTGGCTAGCAACTCTCTCTTTCTTCTTTCCAGAGCTTTCTGTCCAGAGGTCCTGCCTATACCTCTCACCTAGCTATTGGCCATTTAGTTTTTCATTAAATCAATCACAGTGACATAGCTTTTAGTGTAATAAAATATCTCAAACATTGCGTCTTCAGTTTCTGTGAGCCCATGTAAATCCTGCTTAGTTGATTCTGTGGGCTGTGTTTCCCTCTGATTTCTACAGTCTTTCTTCCCCATCTTCAATCTCTGAGGGGAGGAACCTCATGGAGACTTCCAGCTTAGACTCTCTCTGAATAGTGTCTGGTTGTGGGTTTCTACAGCCACTCTCATCTGCTGCCAGAGGAAGCATCTACGATGATGCCCATAGAAGGACCAAATCTATGAATAAAGCAGAAGATCATAGAAAACATTTCTTTCTTTTTATTTTGCAAGTGGTGTTTGGACTATCCAGTCTCCAGTTCTTGGCCATTTGGGCAGTGTAGAGATGATATGTTTCTTCCAAGGCAAAAGACTGGATCAGACCAGATGAGAAACAGATAAAAGCAGGTTTATTTGGTATTGTTCTTGGGTGTATTCACTGGTCCAAAGAATGGGGCAAAGAAGTTGCATGCCTGGCCTAAAGTGGGAGCTTTTCATAGACCTCAGGTGAGGGATGATGGCATGTCAGTTAGGAGCTGGGGCTGCACCCAAAGTATGGTTAAGAGTTAAGTCCCTGGGTGGGGACTTGGCTAGGCTGGCCATATCAGAAATGTGGATTGCACTGGCTACCAGATATGAGGACCTGGAATTTTAGTGCCATTTCTTTGTTTAGACTTTTCTCAGTCTAGTGGAAGTAGGGCAGTGGGATTTCCCAGCTTGTGCAGAGGTGAGCAGGCAAACCAACTGAACGTTTTTAACCTCTTTGGGTGTATGGGTACTGGTTCAGATCTGGCTGTTTCTTGCTGGCATGGGAAAACTTTGGAGGGTGAGAGCTGTGAGTCTCAAGGTACCTCAAGGAAAGGTATGGATGTATGAGCATTTGGTTAACTACCACCTCAGAGACCTCGGTAATGTGCTCCTGGAAGAAACGAAGAAGGCAAAGGGCTAGAAGAAAAAAACAGAGAAATGAGGATGACTGGTCCCATAATAGGGGTGACCCAGGCAAAAAGGGAGCATTGCCACCAGAGTAATGGAGAGGAAGTGGGTTGGTTATGTCCTCTGAGGCCTTCCACCCATATCTTGAGTGATTTGACCTGGGTCTCCGTCAGGCCAGATTTCTTGATGTATTAGTAGCATTCTTCCCCCAGGAACATGCAGGTGCCTCTTTTGTCTGCTGTGAGGAGGGCCAGTGCTCTGCCATTTTGCAATATGACCTGAGCCACTGAGATGATTTTGCACTGGAGAGAGGTCAAGGATAGCACCGAGTCTTTGATGGTCTTCTGAACTTGTTCAGATAACTTTGAAGTTATAGTCACTGAGTGAGCTATATCACCTAGGCCTAATCCAGATGCCATTAGGGTAGAGGACAATGAGATGCCCATCATCGCTGGGAGAAAGACAACAGAGAATGAGATATTCCCATCAACTGGTACAATAAGATGGTGACCTACACAGTCTGGAAAATAATAATAATAATAACAACTTGGAACAAATGGCTTAGAGAGTGTCTCTCCTACTTAAGGTCTGTTCAAGCTAAGAAAAACTGATTAAAGCTATATTTCTAATCACCCGGGTTTTGCTAGTGTTGTTAAGCTGTAGCTATCTCGGTAAACTAAGTCACACAGGGAACTGTTGTGTTCTATAGTGGTCCAATATGTAAGAATCAAAAAAGTCCCAATCTCTTGTTGACATTGTTTTAAATTTTATCTTGATACTAAACGTGTGTCAAGTTAAAATTGTTATTTATATTAATGTTAAAGATGATAAGTCTTGAGAAGTTCAAGAATTTACTCAAGTAATATTGTTTCCCTTCTCAGATTTTTGATGGAGTTAAAGATTAGATAATTGTAGCTACCTTCCTCATGATTTAACCAAGCTTAATTTCAATGCAATATTTAGACTCCTTGAAATAGAATGCTTAGTAAACTTTCATTATGCGTTCCTTGCTTAATATTGTTTATTGCTTATAATTTTATGTTTGGTATGTCTTCCAATTGTATATAGTTGTATTGGGTTTGGATCGATCTTGTTTAGACAAAAGGGGGAGATGATGGGGAAACTATCAACCAATCACATCTGTAACAGGCATGGTCGGTCGGCAATTGGAAATAACCAAACTAGCCTTATATAAAATATTCAGCTTTAATAAAAGGAGAAAATGGGAGAAACTTACAGAGCCAGAGTTCCAGCGAAGAGCAGGGAACCAAGAGGCCAAAACAAACAAAACATGCATCTTTTAAAGGCATTTTGTGCCCCAGAGGGGTCACGCCCCTCAGACCAGAGATTGGTCAGCTTCCCCAACACACATCTAATTAGGGTGTGGCTACCTGGGGCCCAAGTAGAAATATTGGTAGATCCAGGTGAGCCGCTCTCTTTCTCTGCACAGTGCTCGCTGGACCTATTGGGTTTCGGACCTCCCACTCTTGTAGCATGAGTTTTCCCTTTTCAACTATTAAAATAATATAACTGTTGTTCTTGAGCCGGTCTGGTTATTTATTGTGCCGACCTAATTCATCAGCAGAGCTCAATTGTGTTCCAGAATAGGCTTGTCCTGGTGTAGCTGAGACTCTTGGCATGGGACCCTCCCCTTCAACCCTCCTCCAAGGTCCCCATGCTCCCAATTTACTCAGGTGATCTTGTCTTTTTCCACCTCCCATATAGATTAGATCTACGTATGTCTCTCTCAGGGTCCTCATTGTAGTCTAGGTTCTTTGGGATTGTGATTTGTGGGCTTGTTTTCTTGACTTAATGTTTAAAAACCACTTATGAGTGAGTACATGTGATAATTGTCTTTCTGTGTCTGGATTACCTCACTCAAAATGATGTCGTTATTTTTTCTGCTGTGTAGTACTCCATTGTGTAAATGTACCACACTTTCCTTATCCATTCTTGCTCTATTTTTAATTGCATTTTTATTTTCAGCTTTCAAAAGTCTATGGTCCTGTGTTCACTCTGTACTTGGGCAGAAAGCCTGCTGTGGTGCTGTATGGGTACGAAGCTGTGAAAGAAGCCTTCATTGATCATGGGGAGGAGTTTTCTGGAAGAGGAAGCATTCCAGTGTTTGATAAGATTAATAAAGGTCTTGGTAAGTGCCCATGTGCCTACATGGCCACATGTCTACATTGTCCATGCCCCTATGTGTCCATGTTTAGATGTTGGGCTGGGCTCATAGGGAATTTGAGGGTCTTGAAAACTTGTTCAGATCCAGCTGGGCTTTCTGTGTGGCAGTCACCCACCAGACCTCCTTCCTTACTTGGGATCTCCCTAATCACTTCTGCTCTTTCTTTTAGGCATTGTTTTCAGTAATGGGAAGAATTGGAAAGCGATGAGGCGCTTCTCACTCATGGCTCTAAGGAACTTTGGAATGGGGAAGAGGAGCATCGAGGACCGTGTTCAAGAGGAAGCTCGCTGTCTTGTGGAGGAATTGAGGAAAACCAATGGTGAAGGGTTACCCATCATAGGCTTCTGTCTTGTTGTTATGTCCTTGAGAAGTTTTGAGGGTGGCCAGAGCTTTCATTCTGTGTTCTGGCTCTGTCTTCATCTGGAAAGTATGATTTGTAGTAGAAAAAAAGTAGGACAGCTTTTAAATCTGGGATTTTTGTTTTATGGAAGGATGCTGTGTGTTTAATCTAGATCTTTTCCAACTGTTTTGTTTTCAAAAACCAAAATGACCATATGAATTTAGATTTTGAACTTATTTTCTGATGTTTTAAGGAACAATAATTTCCCTCAACATAAATATTAAGTTACTAGAAAACATATGTGAATATGGTGACAATCTGCATTATATTTGTATAGAACCAAAAGGTATAATTGTCTTTAATTGGACTATTTTTTACAACTGAAATATCTCAGGTCCATGCAAAAATTTTTGGTGGATGTTACTGTGTAACACATTTCTTTACTTGACTACATCTTAATAAAGATTTATCAGTTCATTCTCTTCTAAAAGCATAGCATAATTTATAGAAAACAGAATAAATTACATCCCACCCCTTCCCAGATCCCCCTGCCTTCCATTCCCATGAATATTGTATCATGTTGTTCAGAGGCTTTACAAACACACTTGGGCCTAACCAGAAGTCTTGCATTACTGAATATTTAAAAAGTCCCTTTCCCCCTTCCAAAACAGCAGACCTCTGCAGTGACAGGTCAGTCAATAAAGGGATGAGATGAAAAGTGAGTTTACTCAATTTCATGAATTGGATAAATTTCCAGATCAGTGAAATAATATTAAGTATAAAAATGATGTGCAGATGCAATGCATATTTTTATGTCTACCAGGCCATCTGTTGGTAAAACTTGCTCAAATTTTCTAAGTTCTTTTATCTGTTAAGGCATACAGTGTTTTACACACATATATTTCAGTGACATTTTACAATTGTTCCCATCTCTTCAGGCTCACCCTGTGACCCCACCTTCATCCTGGGCTGTGCTCCCTGCAATGTCATCTGCTCCATTGTTTTCCAGAATCGTTTTGATTATAAAGACAAGGATTTTCTTACCTTAATGAACAACTTAAATAAAAATGTAGAGATTCTGAGTACTCCTTGGATTCAGGTGAGCTTATTTCTTTCTTTGAAAACAAAACAAAACAAAACAAAAACCAATAATCCCCACTTAGAGATATGTGCTCCCTGAAATTGCAAAAATTCTTTAGAAAAATGAAGGCTTAATTGTGGGCTGTTCGACTCTGTTCATTGACTTTCTATTAAACCTCAAATCACTTTCTCCATAAACCATTAGTTCAACGCTAAGAAGACACTGATATAACTCATTGGACAATCTGTTTCATCTTGAAAATTTGTTAGCAGCAAGGCTTATGCTCCTTTCAATGCTTTAGAGATTTTTTTCATCAAAACACTTATGAGAAATATTATAATTTGCAATGAGAATATTTTCCTCCAGTAGGGACAGTGTATGGCATCATTGAAATTGCCAGGACTCCTGGAGTATGGCAGTGTTTATTAAATAGTAAGCAGTTGACATCCTAAGTACCAATACATCTGTCACAGGAGTGACAAAATGTTTGAGTGGTGTCGTGATCCCATCAAATTTTTCCCAGTGCTGAGCTGAGTTAGCTAATAGGTCTAAATGATTCTGAAGAAATCATCCATCTGGTCTGCACAGGTTCACAGTTGCACTTCAAGAATTCTTAAGACTCTCACTGCTAAAATTCTTATTCTGTGTCTGAGAGTAACTGATGGAAATTAAGGAGCAAAGATGATGCTTCCAATCGGGATATCCCAAGCCTCTTCATTTCTGTTACAGTCTAGAAAACGTAAATCACATCAATTCATGCCATTTTGTATAAAGGTTTAGTGAAGGGGTTGTGTAGAAAAAGAATGAGCTGATGTCTCTCATTGTGTGAGAGTTTATGCAGTGGTTATCACATGTGAGCTAGTTCATTGTGCTCTTCTATTGGCATCTCTATAAGCAATGACAATTTCTATATACAACATAAAAATCACTCATCAAGAGGGATAACCTATTTTATTCTTATATTTCTTTTTTCAGGCCAAGGTCCACTATAATGTACACATAGATACATCCTATGTTTTAAACTTGTATCATTTTCTTTCGTAGATTTGCAATAATTTTCCTGCTATAATTGATTATCTACCAGGAAGACACAGAGAGTTACTTGAAAATTTCACTTTTTTAAAACATTATTTTTTGGCAAAAATGATAAAGCACCAAGAATCACTGGACATTAACAATCCTCGGGACTTTATTGATTGCTTTCTGATCAAAATGGAGCAGGTAAAATGATAAAAAAAACTTCAATTCAGTTGTTTAATTGCCTGAGCATTGTTCCAAGGGTAGTCTCCGCTTCACAGAGATATTTGAATGGTTCAGACCAGTAATATTTGACAAACACTTTGTTAGCATATTATGTACATGAATTTGCAGTAAGTATACCAGTGTAAAGTTAAATAATTTGAATTTATTGACCCAATTTTTTAGATAAAAATGATCTAGCTAAATAATCATACAATGCTATATGTCTAAGGAATGTAAACCTTTCCAAACTGTTGGCGGGAGGCTGATTGTTCCCGGCTATCCAGATCAAGAAATAATCACTCAGAAACTATATTATTTGCAATTTTGTTTGACCAATAGCTTAAGAGTATTCCTGGATTATTCTTATATCTTAAATTAACCCATTTCTATTAATCTGTGTATTGTCACAAGGCTGTGGCTTACTGACAAAGTTCTGGTGTATCTGTCCTAGGTGGCAGCTACATGGCTTCTTACTGACTCTGCCTTTTTTCCTTCCAGCATTCAGTTTAGTTTTCCTGCCTAGCTCTATCTGCTAAGCCATTGGCTGAAATAGATTTATTCATTAACTAATAGAAGTAACAAACACATATACAGAAGGACTTCCCATACCATCCCCCCTTTTCTGTTTAAATAAAAAGGAAGATTTGAACTTTAACATAGTAAAAGTATATATAACAAGACAGGTATCAAGCAAGAATTACAGTTACAACATTTATATCTACTTTATCTTTTACCATAACTAAGGAAAAGTATAATTAAAACTATCTATTCTTCAACTCCATCAATGACTCCAGAAGGATGCAATATTCCTAAGTTAATATGAAGTGCATTGTAAGCAACTTTCAAAACTCTAGAATTGACAGAGACATCTTGCTGTCTGGATAGTCACCTAAAGTTCTTCTGTATCACTGGATTATCCAGTCTTCAGCCTACAGGTCCATAGTATCTGGCAGACTTTTCCATGAAGCAGGAAACTTCAAAGACAGTTCTGCCTATGTTGGAAGTTTGTCAGTCACTTTCTTCTGTGCCCTACAGAATGTCTGGCTGACTCTTTCTTGAAGCAGAAACTCTGAAGGACTGTATCACCTTCTTTAGGCAGCTTCAACAGTCATTTTTCTGTGGGTCCTACAAGTCCAGTCAAACAGTTCAGGCAAGAGCAGTTTCTTGCCCAAATGGTTAACAAACTCTGTAAGGAGCCTTTTTGATGCCCATCATCCTCTTGAAGTAGACTGATGCTGCCAGGATCAGATGTGTCTCATTGTCATGAAAAAAATCCTAAGTTCTTAAAACATTTTAAATGCCATTTTCCGAAGGTCTCTGAAAGATTTGGAGAATACCTTTCTAACTGGAATATATTTCTATACATCTAGAAAACCTAACTAACATGACTACACACGTGAATATATATATACTTGAATATATATATACTTGAATATATAGATAACTATATATTAACCTATTTCTTAATTATACATTACATTTTTAAATGTGCTGCACAAACACAATAGCCTAATCAAGAGCAGAAATATATATAAAACAAAATTGACCTTAAATTTGATTCAATAGACTAAGATACATACCAATGCAAAGTATTCATCTCTATAGCATATCCCCCTTTAAATGTAAACAAACATTTATAAACAATCATTTAAGGAATTTGGCATAGTTCTCTCCAAACTGTTTTCTGCTTTTTGCTGGGGTGAGATTATTTTTGGGGGTCTTCATGGTGACCTTTCAGCTGGTCTTGGTCCATCAAACCACATTAGTCTGGAAGAAGTCCATAGGTTCTCATCTTCTGTGGAAACAAAAGCAGAAACTCTTTTCCAAAGCAAAAAATCCTTAGACCCAAATTCTGAAGTCAAGATACCTTTAAAATATATATGTTGGTTTAGTTTAGCAGCCCATAAGATAAAATGCCTCTCTGTATTTAGCTCATACATAGTCAAAAAATTTAAGGAAAACACAATAATATACATAATCCATACTCCCTGTGCATATCCCATCTTTATGTGGCTAATTTTTCTTTACCCCTTTTCTTTACAGACAGAGTGCTATCTGTGCTCTATCTTTTTAAAGACTTTGTTTTTTTACATTACATTTTTAATGAATCTGTTTTTATTGTGTATCTGTAGTCATTTTATAACCAGAAGTCTCCTCCTCCCCCATATTTTGAAGGCTAAGTGTTCATGGCTAGGGCCAACATAACCCTGCCATTTGCTCTGCCCAGTCCAACATGGCAGAAGCATGTTCACTGCTTCTGACAGCCATGTACATTGCCTTATTTTTAGGCACACAGCCATTCAATTTTGTCATTAAGCAAGTTGTAGCAATCTGCTCACAGACCCCATTTAAATGCTCCATAGCTGGACCTTCTGAAAAAGTCAGAACCATTTGTGCTGGCGAAACAGGAAGCCTTCTTAAAGGAGTTTTTGCAGTGTTTGCTGTTACTGCAGTCAAAAGGTTTCTCTTAAAAGAATTATGCTTCTGCTTGCTTCTAGCAAAGAGAGCCTATCCAAGAAAATGCTGCTACCAAAAAGCTGTACTTAACTCTGTTCTTTTGTGTGTAAAATTTCTTTTTAAGGTTTTTCAGGTTTTATGTGAATATAGTGGACCATGTTGGTGTGCCAATTTTTTTTGTCTGAGGCTGCTTGTTTGTTCCCGGCTGCCCAGACCATGAAATAATCACTCAGAAACTATATTATTTGTGATACTGTTTGGCCAATAGCTTAAGCTTCTTTCTGGCTAAATCATATCTTAAATTAATCCATTTTTATTAATTGTGTATTGCCACATGGCTGTGGTTTACCAGCAAGATTCCAGTGCATCTGTTCCCAGTGGTGGCTACATGGCTTCTCACTGACTCTTCCTTCTTTTCCCCAGCATTCATTTTAGTTTTCCCTCCTAGCTCTATTCTGCTAATTCACTGGCTGAAACAGATTTATTCATTAACCAATAAAAGCAACACATATACAGAAGGACTTCCCACACCACAAAACTATTAGAAAAAAATGTCAACATGAAATAAAGATGAGTATTGTCTTTGCAGACAATGCATGGAGACTCAGAAAAGGAGCTCAATCTAGTCAGACTGTCTATAGTGTCTGCAGATTGAACTAAATCTTAAAATATTAGCAATGGACAGGTGAGGGAATTTTACACAAAATATAAAGTGTAGGATGTGGTTGAGAAGGGAATGATTAGTGCCAAGGATGAAAGTTAAATGAAAATTTAAGTTAGCTGAGTGTAACTTCAAGTGGATTGACATGGACATGGAATTAAAGACTGATATCTATCAGGCACCTATATGAATGAATGCTCCTTCTGTCATGGCTCCATTAGTTGTAAAGCTACTTATTTCCAATGAATACTATTGGCACTCATCATAAACATAAGGTGTTTGTTTGCTTTGTGAGCTCTCCATTTTATTTCACTGAACTCTACCCTTATTCTTGCTGTGTCCTGGATTTACTATCCTTATGTAAGCAGTAAACCTCCCTCATGAAAGTCAGGGATCATCCATCTTTCTTTGTCACGTTTACAATTGAGGCTTTCATCTTTGTGATTATCCCTAATATAACATACTATTTGTCTTTTCTCCTCCCTTTTTATGTGTGCTTTGAGTAAAACATTAAAAAGAAAATGAGGCATCAATTCTTTTGTTTCTGTCTCTTTGAAAAGATGATGCACTATATGGTTCATATGGCTAAGGAGTCTCATGAAAATAATTTTTCCAGACAAGACACTGGGTATAGGAGGTAAATATGGGTCAGGGGGTTTACGTGTCTTTTGAACACATGTTAGTTTCTCCTCCTACTGCATTCTCCATGCTCTGTCAGGTTAAGCTCAGCATATGTAAGGCATTTTTTATTCCATCTAGTAAGCACATTGACAAATTATTTGATGGCTAACACTGTAAAATCATTCCTAGGAAAAGAGCAACCCAAAGACAGAGTTTACCTGTGAAAACTTGATCTTCTCAGCAGGTGACCTGTTTGCTGCTGGGACGGAGACAACAAGTACAACACTGAGGTACTCCCTGCTGCTCCTGCTCAAGCACCCGGAAGTCACAGGTAAGGACACAGGTGGGAAGCAAGGAATTCAGAATCCTGGAGTCCTGGGCATTGTTTGTCTCAGGGAAGACTCAGAATTTAACTGTGTGTGCCACTACAATCTGCTACATTTTTTTTTTTTTTTTTTGGTTTTTCGAGACAGGGTTTCTCTGCAGCTTTAGAGCCTGTCCTGGAGCTAGCTCTTGTAGACCAGGCTGGTCTCGAACTCACAGAGATCCGCCTGCCTCTGCCTCCCGAGTGCTGGGATTAAAGGCGTGCGCCACCACCGCCCAGCTACAATCTGCTACATTTATCAGGAGGACTGAAGCGAGGTTTCTCAGCTCAGCAGAGCTCATGCTTCATAGAAGTGAAGATGCAAGGCAGGAGAGAAGATCAGTAAAGTATTTTTCCAGAGCCTAGATTTTATGGGAAGTGATTATGTCCATATAAATTCTTTTTAAAATGCAAATTACTTTAAACTGGAAAAATCCATATTGAATAGAAGATATATTCTTGAGGATGTTTTTCCTTATTATGACAATTCCTTTGTTGGAATAGAAACTCTCCTTACAGAAGAATAAATATCAATTCTAGAATTTAATGAGACATCATCCTGGAAACTATTCTAAAGCTTAGGTCCATTAAAATTATTTTCCCATTTAGGCAGAATTTCTAAAGTTATTTAATTTATCATTCTACAAATAAGTTTCCATAAAATACTATTTAAGATATGGCAGACTATTGGGGTAGTATCTAATAATTTTATCTTAAATTAAAAATATTCTATGTATATGAATGTTTTGCCTGCATTTATGTGTGTGTACCATGTGCAGGTTTGGTGCCCACAGATATCAGAAAAGGGCATCAAATACCTAGAATTGAAATTTATACATGGTTATTATTCACTGTATGAATGCTGGTAGTTGAATACAAGTCCTCCAGATATAAAAAGTAATGGGCTATAGTAATCTAGAGACCACATGGGGAAGAATGAGATTGTTGGGATGGCTGCTTAGCATCACACCTAGAAAATATCCAGTTCAGAATGAACCAGTGGAGATGAAGGTGTGAGGAGAGAACCAAGAACAAAAGGGAAATAAGTGGCTGATATCCTAAGACTTCTCCCTAACTGGATATGTATTAGCAAGACTTTGAAACATCTACTTGAATATTTCAAAATAATCCCCCAAATGAAAAAAAATATAAGTAGATAAAGAGAAACAGATTTAAGTTCAGGATAGCATCAACAATGGATATAGTCATTTCTTTCTTACTAGGGCACAAATTTTATGTAGTTACAAAGATTTCACCAATGGATATCACAAAGTTCCCCTATGAACTGAGAAAGATGTTTATATTTAATAAATCTAGAGAATATGAAACTATTTTCCCACATGAATAAGAGTTTATTTATCCAGTGATGGATAAGAAATAATAGTCACTACATATTTGTTAGAGGACATTGCTTGTTCATCCCAGCCACCCAGAACCAAAATAATCACATAGAAATAGTATTAATTAAATCACTGCTTGGAACATTATCTCTAGCTTCTTATTGGCTAACTTACATCTTAATTTAACCTATTTCTATTAATCTGTGTATCACCACTTGACAGTGGCTTACCAGGTAAAATTCCCAGCGTCTGTTTCTAGCAGATCAATGGCATCTTTCTGACTCTGCCTTCTTCCAGAATTCAGTTCTGTCTTTCCTGACTATCTAAATTCTGCCCTATCAACAGGCCAAGGCAGTTTCTTTATTCATTAATGATAATCACAGCACACCGAGGGGACTCCCACATCACAAATAGATAGAAACATAAATTTCAGGAGCAATTTGTTAGCACATGGCCATATTTGGGAAGTAAGAAGATATTATATACTTTTGGAAACTACATACAAACATGCACACAATGCTATTATAATTTATTCTATAATTTATTCTTAAACGTACTTTATTGTTTTGGTACTAATAATATTTGATCAATAGTTTTCTTCTAAGAGTTGATTTTCATCACTTGCTGTTCTGTTTATTATTTGAAATAGTGTTGATTTTAAGTATGCTAATTATTATATAAGGTCTATGTATTGTGCCTTCTAAAATATATAATAGTAGTATTTTTATCATAGCAACCATCACTACATTAGCATATGTTATGCTTTCATATTGTTGCCAGGCATATTCATCTTGCTACAGGCAACCCTGACTTGTGTTCAATTTGCCACCTTCTTACCTGTTATTTTTAACTGTGTTGAACTAGCCAAAGTCCAGAAAGAGATTGACCATGTGATTGGTAGACACAGAAGCCCCAGCATGCAGGACAGGAGTCACATGCCCTACACTGATGCTGTGTTGCATGAGATTCAGAGATATATTGATCTCCTTCCTACCAGTCTGCCCCATGCAGTAACCTGTGACATTAAGTTCAGAAACTATCTCATCCCCAAGGTAAGTCATCCCCAAGGTAAGTTTCCTTTGACTACATTATACCTTAATGGTCTCTCTCTTAAATGAGTGAGTGAAATTAAATCATAAACCCATGATATTGGAGCTTGAAATTTCAGATTATTAGTGTTGAAGAGGAAGTTATGAAACCCTTCAGGGAGATTAAGCCAACCGAGCCACAAGTTGTATATTCACAAGCAATCTGTACTAGAATTCTAGAATTCTTTTTTTTTTAAAGATTTATTTATTTATTATGTATACAACATTCTGCCTCCATGCCAGAAGAGGGCGCCAGATCTAATTACAGATGGTTGTGAGCCACCATGCGGTTGCTGGGAATTGAACTCAGGACCTTTGGAAGAGCAGGCGGTGCTCTTAACCACTGAGCCATCTCTCCAGCCCCTGTACTAGAATTCTTAAGAATTTATAGCATGATTGGTCCCAATTTGCTGCCCCCACCAGGTAAGAGAAATACAAACACTTTAAATCTTGGAGCTGGATGAACTTTTTGCTATTTTCATTAAGAGCCAATAAAATTATGAAGCAAGTCTTAATTTGTAGAGCCTTCCAAATTTACTCTCCATTTAAAGTTGCTCTTGACTGTTTACACTTTGAAATAAAACTTAAAGTTCAGATTGTCAGTCTTTGAAAAGACTCTCCTAGGGTTTTATTAGGATGCTAAGAAGTATATAGGCACATTTAGAAAATTTATATATTGATCCATTAAATCTTTCAGTTTATGTAATTAGGTACTAAGTTTTGGGGTTAGTTTGTATGTCATTGTTCTCTAGTAGTTTGTTTCCAGGTATAACTTTGGAAGAAAAAAATGGACAAAGAATATTCTCTAGGACTCATATATTATAAGGCAGGTGGGCATGTGTTAACTATGTTGATAGTGGATATGCCTGCTTCTTCTGTCTTAAGATAATATTCAGATCTCTACATTAGAAGTTCTACTCTTTTTGCAATCAATAAAATTTATGGCATGGCCATTGACATCGTATGAATATACTGCTTAGTGAGTCATCTGATTAGTTTCTCAGTTTCAATATTTATCCTCAAATAAACTGATGACCCTGACTAAAATTCTTATAATATTAGGAAATTTATAATTTTGTTATCCCTTCAATTTTTTTCAAGCAGTCCTAAATCTAATCAATATCCCACCCATATCTTAAATTTAAGACTAATAAACTGCATGTCATGGAATAATTGAATAATGTTTTTGGCAATGCTATTCCAGAAGACATTGTTAATTTTATCAGAAATGTACATGCAACATTCCTATGAGCACATACATCTGGTGTTACATGTAAAAATTTAAAATTTCAAGCCACATTCCACACATGCATGATGCAGTAGCAACAGTGATAAAGTAGAGCAGTAGGTGGTGATAGACACCAGTGCTAATCTTGTTGATAAATGTATATTCCAGTACTTAGTCCTTCAAAATCTACTGGAGAACACTCTTTCAAGATCACTGCCATTGGATCCCAACACATTCCTGTTTGTTGCATGATCTGTCTGTCTAGATATGCCTCTGCTCTTGTTTGAACATGATTTCCTCAGCAGCATTGACTATGCCATGTCTGTTGTTACTCTTACCTCAGCAACATTTTTATAACTTGACTTGTCTATGGCTCTTGTCTACAGGGAACCACTGTCATAGCATCACTGTCATCTGTGCTACATGATGACAAAGAATTCCCCAACCCAGAGAGGTTTGATCCTGGTCACTTTTTGGATGAGAATGGCAAGTTTAAGAAAAGTGACTACTTTGTTCCTTTCTCAACAGGTAATCAAATCATTTCCTGGTCTTCTGGATCTTACAGTCCACCCCACTCTATCTCAATGTTCCCTGAGCCTTAGCTGCAGCAGTTGTGCTGTAGATGTATCCACTGGAGCTAGGCACCCAATGATAGATTGTTCTCTGCATTTTGATCAGTTGTGGTTTTCTATAATGGTTTTTCTTTGTTGCAAAGAATTTCTTTGATGAACATGAGAGCTATACTTGTCTGTGGATATAAAGATAAGTAGTATTTAAATACATGGTCAATGGATGAAATATTACACTCAGTACACATCAAAGATTCTTTTCTAAGCAACCTGTCTCTGGTGGCCACAGCCTATCCAGTTATAGCTGTCGACTGCCCATGATGATCATCTGTGATAATGTCAGGTTTTCTGACCAAAGAGTAGCTTATTTTCTATAATTTAGAATGATTGTCAAGATGTCTGCTGGCTTTAGTACTCTTAGTATTTGCTGAGAGATATATAAAGGTTTTCTTTAAAGCTTCTCAGATGAGAAGGAACCTGATTATCTGCTTATTTAAGCTATTTCTTTTTCTATAGGATGGAGATTTCTGTTTGTGCTGTGACACTTTTTCTCCTATAAATGGGAGTCTTTTTTATTATCCTGGCGTTTGGTTCCAAAGCAGTGTTATTCTGTCTCTTCTGCTGTATTCTCCATATACTCTGGAGTACACCAGCTCTACTTTTGTGCTCCACTAAATCCCAGAGTTCACCATGGTCACTCACCTCTATGTGTAGTTAAATGAGCGTTTCTTTGTTTTAATCCTGTGAATGGGAAGTCTAGTATTCTTTACTGCTTTTCCACCCTCTAAAGCTTTGTATCCAAGTATTTTAATACTTTGTTTTCTAATATTAGACATGGAGAAAATTATGTTCATCTTTTCTCCATTTATCTAACAACTGTCCATCTATCTATCCATCTTTCTATCCATGCATTTATCCATCCACTCTATCAAAGAGGGACACAAATTCTCTTTCATTATAATTGCAAACACAGTGCATGTCTCAACAAAACACAAGTAGTTAATTATATTCTGTTTTATTTTATTTTATTTTATTTTTATTTTCAGGAAAACGAATTTGTGTGGGAGAAGGCCTGGCCCGAATGGAGTTATTTTTATTCTTGACCACCATTTTACAGAACTTTAATCTGAAATCTCCAGTTGACCTGAAAGACCTTGATACGAATCCAGTCAACAATGGATTTGTTTCTGTGCCACCCGAGTTCCAGATCTGCTTCATTCCCATCTGAATGTATTTTCCCCTGAAGCCCTTTCCTCCTGGGCACAGTTGACCACTTCTGTCAGTCATAGCTCTCTGACCTCCCACCTCCCACTGCCTCAGCTCCTTAAGGTCCAGGGAATGTACATTTACTTGGGGCAATTTTCAGGGTTGTGGACAAACACATTAACAATTTCCTATGCTGTGTAATGATTTATTGAATTCAAAAATGCTAATTATTATCTAGTGCTGAATTAGTAAATATCACTACTGTAAAACTGAGAAACGTGACAGTTGAACATCACCTAGCCCTGTGTATTTTAAATAAAAGCATTATAATTCTGGTCTATTTTTAAAGTTTCCTTTCTGTTTTCTTTTCGATATGTTATCATGTAGTCCAGGCTGTCTCTAAACTGATGGAGGAGAGTCATCTGTCTATGTGTTACTTTCATTGGTTAATAAAGAAACTGCCTTGGCCCCTTTAATAGGACAGAAAATTAGGTAGGTGGAGTAGACAGAATAGAATTCTGGGAGAGAGAAGGCAGATGCTTCAGGCAGTCGCCATAGTCAGTCACCATGCTTCTCCTCTCCAAGACAGACGCAGGTTAAGATCTCTCCTGGTAAGCGACCACCTCGTGGTGCTACACAGATTACTAATTATGGGTTAAAGCAAGATGTGAGAATCAACCAATAAGAGGCTGAAACTAATGGGCCAGGCAGTGTTTAAAAGAATACAGTTTCCATGTAATTATTTCGGGTTAAAGCTAACTGGGTGGCGGGACGCAGCTCTGCCGCTACTTTCTACACTAAACTCAGTGTACAGTTGAACATAACTTAAAATCTTCCTGTCCCACCACCTGAGTTCTGGGATTCCATGCATACACCTGCAGAACCTGACCCATTGTTAGTTTTGTGTTCATATGGCAAGTAGTCATAAATTAATGTCCCAAGATGCTTTGTTTCTTCGCCATATGCAAAGAAAGTAGGAGTGAGTGGTAGAAAGGCTCTTTAGCTAAACCTCATTAATAATGACCTCAAGTTTGGATCTGAATGAGAGAAAAGTGATGCTGTAAAAGGAAGTATGAGAGGATTAATGTAGGCAGACTTCCGTGTTATGTGTTATGATTTCTATTCCTGAGTTGGTGTTCCTGTGAGCATAAACACTTGTCATTCTAGATTATGATTCTTACCTAGAACCAAATATGAATCCATGCTTTCACACCAGAAATTCTGCTCTCTATGTATTATTCTTCTCTCCCAAACAAGACCACAGTTCTTGAAAAGTCTAGTCAATTTATTTTCTAGATTTCCACACATTGCTTTACACCCTTAAGTATGATGACAACTTGATGCTATGATTGTGAAGTCATTGGCCTTATTGGACCACTGAAATATACAGAAATGTATACCTCATTCTCATTAAATTCTTGCCAACATTTTCCTTTCAATCTGACATCAGTCACTGACCTTTTAATGTTTACCTCTCAGAAGAAGCTATTTGCCATTCTCTTTGTTACAGCTGCAAACTGATGTGGGAGTCCCCTCTGTGTGCTGTGATTAATGAATAAAGAAACTGCCTTGGCCTGTTGGTAGGGTAGAACTTAGATAGGTAGGGAAGATGAAGCTGAATGCTGGGAGGAAGAAGGCAGAGTCAGAGAGATGCCATGGATCTCCCACCAGAGATAGACTTTCTGGAACTTTGCTGGTAGGCCATGACCTGGTGGTGATACACAGGTTAATAGAAATGGGTTAAATTAAAATGTAAGAGTTAGCCAAAAAGAAGTTAGAGCTAATGTGCCAAGCAGTAATTTAATTAATACAGTTTCTGTGTGGTTATTTTGGTTGTGGGTAGCCAGGACGAACAAGCAGTCTCCTTGCAGCAGCAAACACAGTGCCTATCTCAGTTAAACACAAAGATTTATGCAACATGAGGGCTTGCTTGTTGGGGTTTCTGTCCTGCCCAGTTCCCACAGCCGGCAAGTCCCAGAGAAAAATCACACAGAGGCCCATTAGCTCAGGCTTTGTATTAGCTCTTATAACTTATATTAACCCATTATACTTATCTATATTATGATCCTTGAATATAGTTCTTCGTGTTGTGATGAACCCTGACCACCAAATTCTTCTTGTTGCTATTTCATAGTTATAACTTTGCCACTGTTATGAATCATAATGTAAATATTTGATGTGTACGATATTTGATATGTGACCCCTTTGAAAGGGTCATTCAATTCCAAATGAATTGAGACCTATAGGTTGAGAACTAGTTGGTTAAAATAAAACTCACTTCCTTGACATTTTACTTCTTGTGGCCTTGAACATTTTTGACTTATTCTGTACCATTAAAATGTCTTATTTGGTATAACATAGAATCTACTATTAACTTTTTTTTCCTTATGAAGATTTTTTTGGATTATACAATGCTTGCCAGTATAATTTGTAAAATTTACTTACATCAAGATATTTAGCACAATTATGTATCTCTTCTTTTATCAGTACAGTGCCCTTTTCAACATATAAATTATCATATTTACAGGTTAACAAGTTGATGTGAGATTCCCCTCTGTATGTTGTGAATATGTTTTATTACCATTGATTAATAAAGAAACTACTTTGTTATGTGGCAGGAGAGTAGTACTAGGCAGGGAAACTAAAATGTACATAGGCTTGGAAGAAAGAGGAAAATGAGTATAGATAGTTATAAAAAGAAATAGTTAAAAAAAATAAAACATCCCATTCCCTCTAGTTCTCTTCCTCCTTCCCCTTCTTCCTTCATTTTCCCCTTCTGCCTTCCCTTTTTACTCCCACCCCCACACTTCCAACTTTCTCAGGAGATCTTGTCTATTTCCCCTTCCCAGGGGGAATCTATGTATGTTTCTCTTAGGGTTCTCCTTGTTACTTAGCTTCTCTGGGGTCATGGATTGTAGACTCCTTATCCTTTGCTTTACAGCTAGTATTCACCTATGAGTGTATACATACCATACTCCTTCTGGGTCTGGGCTACCTTACTCAGGATGGTTTCTTCTAGTTCCATCCATTTGCATACAAATTTCAAGATTTCATTTTTTTTACCTCTGAGTATTACTCCATTGTGTAAATAGATGACATTTTCTTTTCACTCTTTCATTGAGGAGCACCTATGTTGTCTCCAGGTTCTTGCTGTTACAAATAATGATGCTATAAATATAGTTGAATAAATATCCTTGTAGTATTGTTGAGCATCATAGGACCAAACTAGGGCCTCTGAATGTGGGTGACAGTTATATGGCTGGGGTAGACAGTGGAGCCACTAGCAGTGAGACCAGGATTTATCCCTACTGCTTGTTCTGTTTTTTTTTTTTTTTGGATCTCATTCTCCCTGGAAGGATACCTTGCTCAATCTAGATATAGTGGGGAGGGCCTTGGTCCTGCCTCAAAACAATGTGCTGGACTTTGTTGATTCTCCATGGGAAGCCTTACCTTCTCTGAGGAGTGGATGAAGAATGGGATAGGAGGGGGGAAGGTGGAGGGAGCAGGAGGAGGGGAGGGAGTAGGAAACTGATTTGCAATATATAATGAGAAAAGATAGTTATTTTTAAATAAATTAAAACAAAGACTTTAAAGAAACAGTAAGAATAATATAAAACAAGCCATGTAAAAATTGAAAATATATGGAGCCTCTGGATTATGTATATCATTCTGTTTTCTTTGAATTTTTTGACTGCAAAGGGACATTTGATTATGGGTGATCCCTTAAAATATATTTTAATGGTAACTTGTCTTTAAAATTTGAGTCTAAAGGTTGTTATTATGGAAAAGAAGTTCATCTGTAAAAGATGAGAACCTGTGAATTTCTTCTAAGCTAATATAGTTTGAGGGAACAGGACCCCCTGAAAGTTCTCCATGAACCCTAAAAATACTTGGCCCAATAAACAGCAAGAAGCAATTTGGAGAAAACAATTCCCAAATTCCCAAAATGATTATTAATAAATGTTTGTCTTTATTTAAAGGGCATTGAATATAAGTGATTAACTGTCACAGTCAATTTCTAAAAAAATAAGGGGATTGTGATATAGAAATGAATATTTTGCTTTGGTATGGATCAAGTTCTCCTGCTTATTGAGACTAAAACGTGGTCTCCTTGTTCAGTTATGACTTCACCTGTTGTCTTTCCTTAGCTACATAAGCTTGCTTGTTCTGAAGTGGAATCTTTAGACCAGACTGGCCTGAACCTTAGAGATCAACCAGTCCCTGACTTCTTAATGCTGTGATTAAAGGTGTGCCTCACCACACCTTGCTCTAAACTTTTCTTTAGTTTCTTTCCACAATTTGCAAACTTAGCTGAGTGGGGGATGTTACTCTGTGGTCACGATTCCCTTTATTCCATTTCTTCTTTAAAAATTAAAAAGAAATTCATTTTACATTCCAACTACAGTTCTCCCACCCATCCCTCCTCCAGCAACCCTTTGGTTTCCCCCAGGCCACCCTCATTCACTCTTCCCAATTGGAAGGTCTCCCATGCAGAATCAACAAAGCCTGCCACAATAAGTTAAGGCAGGACCAAACACCTTCCCCCTGTATCAAGACTGAGTAAGTCATACCACCACAGAGAGTGGGCTCTAAAATCTAGCTCATGCACCAGGGATAGATTCTGGTTCTACTGCTAGGGGTCCCTCAGATAGATCAAGATGCACAACCGCTTCCCACATGCAGGATGCCTAGTTCAGTACCATGCAGGCTCCACAGCTGCCCCTCTAGAGCTTGTGAGTTCGCTTGAGTTTGGTTCAATTCTCTGTAGATTTACCCTTCATGATTTTGACCCCTGCTTGCTCATATAATCCCTCCTTCCTCTCTTTAACTGGATTTATGGAGCTTGGCCTGGGACTTGACCGTGGATCTCTGCATCTGGTTCCATTAATTACTGAATAAAGGATCTATGATGACAGTTGGGGTGTTCATCAATCTGATTAGAGGGGAAAGCCAGTTCAGACACCCTCTCCACTATTGCTAGGAGTCTTTTTGTCTTATTTACCTTGTTTGCCTTACAGAAGCAATTCAGTTTCAGGCAGTCCTTTATTGATTGTTGCTCTCATTGTCTGTGCTACTGGGGTAATATTTAGGAAGTAGTCTCCTGTGCCAATGGGTTCAAGGCTACTTCACATTTTCTCTTCTATTAGGTTCAGTGTAAGTGAATTTATGCTCAGGTCTTTAATTCACTTGGACTGGAGTTTTGTGCATGGTGACCAATAGTGATCTATTTGCAATCTTCTACATTTTGATACCCAGTTATGCCAGCACCATTTGTTGGAGATGCTTCCTTTTTTCCATTGTACTATTTTGGCATCTTTGTCAAAAATCAGGTATTCATAGGTGTCTGGATTAATGTCAGGGTCTTCAATTGGATTCCATTTGTCTATGTGCCTGTGTTTATGCCAATACTAAACTGTTTTTTATTACACTAGTTCTACAATAGAGTTTGAAGTCACAGATGATGATGCCTCTAGAAGTTCCTTTATTGTACAGGATTATTTTAGTTATTATGGGTTTTTTTTTTTGTTTTTCCGTATGAAATAGAGTGTTGCTCTTTCAAGATCTGTAAGAATTATGTTGGGATTTTGATAGCAATTTCATTGAATCTAGAGACTGTATTTAGTATGACTGCCTTTTCTATATGTTGATCCTACCTATTGACAAGCATGAGAGAGCTTTCCATTTTCTGACATCTTCAATTTCTTTCTTCAAAGACTTAAAGTTCTTGTCAAAAAGGTCTTTCACTTCTTTAGTTAGTGTTACCCTAAGATATTTTATTTTTGTGGATATTGTACCTGGGTGATGTTTCTCTGATTTCTTTCTTAGTACATTTTTTTGTATATAGGAGGGCTACTGATTTTTTAAAAATTAATCTTGTATCCTGCCACATGACTGAAGGTGTTTATCAGCTGTAGGAGTTCCCTGGTAGAACTTGTGGGGTAACTTTTGTATACTATCCTATCATCTGCAAAAAGTGAAAGTTCCTTTCCAAGTTGTATCCTCTTGATACAACTTTTGCTGTCTTATTACTTTAGCAAGAACTTTTGAGCACAAAATTTAATGGCTATGGAGGCAGTGCAAGGCTTTGTCTTGCACCTGATTTTATTGGACTCACTTTGAGTTTCTCTCCATTTAATTTGATATTGTCTGTTGGCTTGCTGTAATTGCTTTTATTATGTTCAGGTATGTTCCTTATATCCCTGATCTCCCAAAGACCTTTATAATCTAAGAACATCACCAATCATCCATGTTCCTAAAATATTTTAATTTCAGAACCTATGCAAACACTTTGGGAAAGATTATTCTAATGTAACAAGAGTCTATCAAATTGTATTCTCTCCAACACAACCAGACCCTGTTAGCAGAAAAAACAATTGTTCACCAATTACCCTTATATAGCCAGTCTAATTTTTCCTGGTTTTTCTCAAGAACTCTCAACAGACTCCAGATAAGTATTCCTGTCAAACAGAAGCCTAAGTTTGACTATTTCTAAGTGTGGGATCTCTCCCAAGTTCCACAGACAAGCCACAGTCCTCTTCCTAACTACCAGGACCATAAACCTAATCTTTCCCTGGTCTTGGGACTCCTCTTTCCAGCTACCAGTACTATAAACTAAAAGGTTTAAATTTGCTTCCAGAAGAAAACAATTACTTTTTTAAACTTCTTAACTTCACCTCTGTGTCTAGATAATTACTTCAACAACTCCATCAACTCCAGCACCAGCCTCAGCTGTTTCCTTGGAATCTACATCCTGGTCCTGCATCACAGACTATACTTCAGAGTAAGATACTGATATTCTTCAAAAGTTTAGAGCTCAGTAAAGGGTGAGGCCTGGAGACTATCTCCCCCACCTATGCTGGAATTTTGCAGGTCTTATGCTGGTAACCACAGGTGCTGTGAGTTCATGAGTTTGTAACCATACCATGTCCAGAAGGCAGCCTTCCGCAGTCTTCCTCTCCATTCTCTAGGTCTTATATTCCAACTTCCACAGTGCTTCTCTAGGGTTAGTTTCTCTAGGGTCATGGACTATAGAAAATTTCCTTTGCAGCTAGCATCCACTTATGATTGAGTACATACTATGCCCCTCTTTCTGGGTGTGGGTTACCTCACTCAGGATGACTTTTTCTAGTTCCACCCATTTGCGTGCACATTTCAAGATGCCCTTTTTTTTGGCTGCTGGGTAGCACTGCATTGTGTAAATGTATCACATTTTTCTTTATCCATTCTTTGGTTGAGGGGCATCTAGGTTGTTTCCAGATTCTGGCTATTAAAAATAATGCTGCTATGATCATAGTTGAAAAAATTTCCTTGTAGTATGACCGATCATCCTTTGGGTATATGCCCAAGAGTGGCATTGCTGGGTCCTGAGGTAGGTTGATTCCCAATTTTCTGAGAAACTGCCATACTGTTTTCCAAAGTGGTTGTACACGTTTGCATTCCCACCAGCAATGGAGGATTTTTCTCCTTACTCCACATCCTCTCCAGCATAAGCTATCATCAGTATTTTTCATCTTAGACATTCTGACTTGTATAAGATGGTATCTCAGAGTCATTTTTATTTGCATTTCCTGGATGCCTAAGGATGTTGAACATTTTCTTAAATGTCTTTTGGCCTTTTGAGATTCTTCTATTGAGATTCTCTGTTTAGTTCTGTACCATATTTTAATTGGATTATTTGGAATTTTGATGTGTAACTTATTGCGTTCTTTATACATTTCGGAGATCAGTTCTCTGTGTGATATAGGGTTGGTTAAGATCTCTTCCCGTTCAGTAGGCTTCCTTCTTGTCTTATTAACTGTGTCCTTTGCTTTATGGAAGCTTCTCACTTTCATGAGGTCCCATTTATTTATTGTTGCTCTCAGTATCTATGCTATTGGTGTTGTATTTAGGAAATGGTCTCCTGTGCCTATGCATTGAAGGCTACTTCCCACTTTCTCTTCTATCAGGTTCAGTGTGGTTGAATTTATATTTGAGTTTTTTTTATCCATTTGTCTTGAGTTTTGGGCATGGGGATAGATATAGATTTGTTTTCATACTTCTATATGTTGATATCCAGTTATGCCACTACCATTTGTTGTAGATGCTTTCATTTTTTCATTGTATAATTTTAGCTTCTTTGTCAAAAATCAGGTGTTCATAGGTGTGTGGATTAATATCTGTGTATTTGATTCTATTCCATTGGTCAACCTGTCTGTTTTTATGTCAATACCAAGTGGTTTTCCTTACTGTAGCTCTATATTAGAGCTTGATGTCAGGGATAGTGATGCTTCCAAAAGTTCCTTTATTATACAGGATTGTTTTGGCTATCCTGCATTTTCTGTTTTTCCATATGAAGGTGAGTATTGCTCTTTCAAGGTCTGTGAAGAATTGTATTGAGATTTTGGTGGGGATTGAATTGAATGTATAGATTGCTTTTGGTAGGATTGTCATTTTTATTATCAAAGAACATGGGAGATATTTTCATTTTTTGGGATCTTCTTCACAGACTTAAAGTTTTTGTTGAAAAGGTCTTTCACTTCTTTGGTTAGTGTTACCCCAAGATATTTTATGTTATTTGTAGTTATTGTGAATGGTGATGTTTCTCTGATTTTTTTCCCTAGGTTTGTTTTTTTTTTTTTTTTTTTTTTTTTTTTTTTTTATCATTTGTATATAGGAGGGGCTACTGAGATTTTTGGTTTTGGTTTTTTTTTATTTATTTATTTATTTTTATTTTTTTTAAATGCAAAATTTTTTTTAATTTTTTTTCTCATGGTTTATTTTTTTTATATTTAAAAATTTCCATCTCCTTCCCTCCTCCTCCCCCCTCCCTCCCCTCCTCCTCCCCCTTCCCTCCCCTCCTTCTCCCCCTTCCCTCCCCTCCCCTCCACCCATACCTCCCCTCCCTCCCTCTCAAGGCCAAGGAGCCATCAGGGTTCCCCACTCTATGCTAAGACCAAGGTCCTCCCAACTCCCCCCAGGTCCAGGAAGGTGATCGACCAAGCTGAGAAGGCTCCCACAGAGCCCGTCCATGAAGAACAATCAGAGCCCAGAGCCATTGTCCTTTGCTTCTCAGTCAGCCCCCGCTGTTGGCCACACTCAGAGAGACGGGTTTGGTCGCATGATCCATTTTTGGTTTTTTTTTTTTTTTTGGTTTTTCGAGACAGGGCTTCTCTGTAGCGTTGGAGCCTGTCCTGGAGCTAGCTCTTGTAGCCCAGGCTGTTCTCGAACTCACAAAGATCTGCCTGCCTCTGCCTCCCAAGTGCTGGGATTAAAGGTGTGTGCTACCACTGCCTTGTGCTGCTAAGATTTTTGAGTTGTTCTTGAATCCTGCCAAATTACTGAAGGCATTTATCAGCTGTAGGAGTTCCCTGGTAGAGTTTTTAAGGTCACTTATGTATACTATCATATCATCTGCAAATCATAAAAGTTTGCCTTCTTCCTTTCTAATTTGAATCCCCCAATCTCCTTTTGTTGTCTTATTGCTCTAGCCAGAACTTCAAGAACTACGTTGAATAGATATGGAGAGAATGGACAGGCTTGTCTTGATCCTGATTTTAGTTGAATCAGTTTGATATCTCTCCAATTAATTTGATGGTTGCTGATGGCTTGTTGAGTATTGCTTTTATTATGTTTAGATACGTTCCTTGTATTTTCAATCTCTCCAAGACCTTTATTATGAAGGGGTAATAGATTTTGTTGAATGCTTTTTCTGCATCTAATGAAATGATCATATGGTATTTTTCTTTTGGTTTATGTATACAATGGGTTACATTGAGAGATTTTCATATGTTGAACCATCCCTGCATTTCTGGACGAAACTGACATGATAATGGTAGTTCTTTTGTGTGTGTGTGTGTGTGTGTGTGTGCGTGCGCGTGTGCGTGTGTGTGTGTGTGTGTGTGTGGTGTGTTCTTGTATTCAGTTTGATAGTGTTTTATTGAGTATTTTTGAATTGATGTACATTAGTCAGATTAGTTTATAATTCTCTTTCTTGGTGAGCCTGTGTGTGATTTTGGTTTAAGGGTACCTGTAGCCTCGTAAAAAGAGCTTGGCAATATTTGTTATGTTTCTATTATGTAGAACACTATGAGGTGTATAGGTATTAGTTCTTCTTTGAAATTCTGGTAGAATTCTTCACTGAAACCATCCTGCCATGCTCTCTCTCTTCTCTCTCTCTCTCTCTCTCTCTCTCTCTCTCTCTAGGGAAGCTTTTGATGACTGATTCCATATCCTTACAGGTTATAGGTCTATTTAAATTGTTCTCCTTGTCTTCATTTAATTTTGGTATGTGGTACCTATCCAGAAAAGTCTCCATTTCTTTTACATTTTCCAATATTGTGGAGTGCAAGTTTTTGTAGTATAGCCTAATGACTTGTAAAAACAGCTGATCAAAACATATACATTTATATATATATATATATATTTATGAATATATATGAATATATAGAGCTGGTTTTGGAGTTGGACAATGGCTCTGTGTAGTAATGAGGTGAGCAGGCCTGCTTTTTGTTCCGTCCTGCTCCCGCATGGCTAGCTTTACACCCGAAATAACAACACACAAATTATATTCTTTTAAACACTGCCTGGCCTATTAGTTTCAGCCTCTTATTAACTAATTCTCACATCTTTCTTTAACCCATATTTAGTAATGCATGTAGCACCACAAGGTGGTGGCTTACCAGGAAAGATTCAGCATGTCTGACCTGGTGGCTGGCTCCATGGCGACTGTCCCAGAGAGGAGAGGCATGGCATCTGACTAACTTCCCTTCTTACCAGCATTCTGTTCTGTCTACTCCACTATCTAAATCCTGCCCTATCAAAAAGCCAAGGCAGTTTCTTAATAACCAATGAGAGTCCTCCATCAGCTCTGTACTTCTCTAAATCCAAGCATGTTGTTAAAAGGAACATTCAGAGTTTCTGTCTCATATGGGGAGCCATCTGGTATGGGATAGAAGGAAGACCTTTAAAAAATTTCACTTTCTCCATGTCTATTTTGTCTATATCATATTCTTCATTGAATACATGTTTATATGAATGATGTTTAAGTTTTCCGCAATGAACAATAGATTTTCCTACAGATCCTTTTCCTGCAGTAATCTCTGAAATTTTCGGGAAGAAGATGAGGCCCCACAGTAACAACTCCACCTAGTTGAGATGACATCGTGATGCTGAAAACACTATGGTAAGACCGGTTTTGTTGGGTACCAGCTCCTACAATGGTGTACCTTCTCATGACGTTCTGGCCAGAACTCCAAATAAGAACTTTGGAAAAAAACCTATCAACTGCTCAGAAATTGTTTGCATCTATACTAGACAGTAATTTAGAAACTTAACCATTACATTACTTTTGCAGGATCCCATTAAGAGAACATTGCCCCCATGACAGCAGGAAGCAGTTCTAGAGGACAATGCCCCCATCCCAAAAAAGTTTTTCCTTAGGATTGGGAAGACCGTTTAGGGGTTGTTGATTATTACTTGTACTAGATAGATGGTTGGGGTGAAAACTATGTTTGTTCAAAAAAAAAGGGATAATAATAGTGGGTAATAGAGTGAATACTTGTGAGCTATTATTTATGGATAATTTACACTGGCATAGTTTTTATATAATAATACAAGTTTGAATTATATTTGTTATATTTGTTTATATTATTTGTACACCTATGCAAAGTTCTTTTGTCAGATTGTATATATGCATGTTTCTACCTCTGTTTAGGACATTTTGTATATTGATACAACTTTTAGGATATATTTTCATATTGCATAATATATTACTCCTACCTCTGATCTAGATACTTATACATTGTTTACATTTTTAGGTCATTGTCCTCATTTGTTGTATATTTGTTTACAAATTACTTAATATTCTGACATGAAGTTTTAGTCTTTACATTATACAGGTATTAAATATTATAGGTCAATAGTTGTTCATGTTTGTTGTATTTACAGTCAGATCAATTAGGTTCTTTAGGTACATAGAGATTGTATTCTGCCTATATAGGTAATCTTCAACCACTTCAAGGATCTGTTGAACATGACATTTTAATAACTTAGATTCTGTCGACATGAGACATGATTGTTCCTGACAGCACCAATTTACTCCCAAGAGAATTTTGAGCACCCAAGACAGTCCACTTGAAGTTTATTTTCTTCTTGGCACAACTGACCTTTGGGCAAGGAACTGTGCATACCTCATCCACTGACAAAGTATATGGTATCCAGAAATGGATAAGTGGGACACAAGGAAAAAGACTGTCAAATTTTGCCAAGACAGAATAAGACAGTTCTGAAAAATTTCCTGCCTCTGAAAATGGTCTCTCTGTTACAGTAGTAGGCCTTAGCCAAAGTTGGTTGCTTCAACATTTCAAAATGAGACTTTGGGTGATTGCTCAGGTAGTTAATTGTCTCTGTCATATATTGCTTGCTTTGGAAGCTGCTTGATTGTACTTCCTGCTTGCTTAAGTAATATTATCTCCCTTCTCAGGCCTTTGATGGGTTGAAGATTAGGTAGTTATAGTTACCATCCTCTTATGACCTAGCCAAGCCATTTCCTATACAAGACTTAGACTCGTTAGGATAGAATGTTTATTAAAACATTTTCATATGTTCCATACTTAGCATTGTTTATGCTGCTTGTAATTCTAATTATACTTGATATCTGTTCCTAGTGTATATATTTTTGTATTGGGTTTGGAACATTCTTATTTAAACAAAAGGGGGGAGGAACTGTGGGAGTACATTCTGCCCCTTCAGCCAATAGCCTTTAATATACCAGCCCATTTGGGTGTGGTCTCTGATACTGTAAAAAACAGCTTTAAAGTGTGTGCTCTCTCTCTTGCTTCCAGCTCTGGCTTCTGGCTGCTAGACTCTGTTCCTGTTCATGCAGAGAACTGTTATCTTGACAGTGATCTGTAAGTTTTCCCTTAAATAAATAACCCTCTTATTATTCATAATTCTGAACTGGTGTGGGATTATTTTATGACTTCTGTCATCACACCTGATTTTTATTTAATTTTGATATGTGGTACCTATCCAGAAAACTTTCCATTTCTTTTACATTTTCCAATATTGTGGAGCGCAAGTTTTTGTAGTATAGCCCAGTATTTCTCTGGTTTCCTCAGTGTCTGTTGTTATGTCTTTTTCTTTATGAATTTGTTAATTTGGATGTTTTGTCTCTGCCTTTTGATTAGTTTGGAAAAGGGTGTGTCTCTCTTGCTGATTTTCTCAAAGAACCAACTCTTTGTTTTATTGATGTTTTATGTTGTTTTCTTTGTTTCTAGTGATTTCAGCCCTGAATTTGATTATTTCCTATTATCTACTCCTCCTGGATGAGTCTGCTTCTTTTTGTTCTAGAGCTTTAAGGTAAAAAGCTTTTTTTCTTAAGCCACTAATGTAAACTTTCTTCACATTCTTTTTGTGAGCACTGAGTGCTATGAACTTTCCTCTTATCACTGCTTTCATAGTGTCTCATAGGTTTGGGTACGTTGTGCCTTCATTTTCATTGAATTCTAGGAAGTCTTAAATATTTTTCTTCATTTCTTCCTTGACCCAGGTGTGGTTCATTTGAATACTGTTCAATTTCCATGAGTTAGTAAGTTTTCTGCAATTAATGTTGTTGTTAAATTTTAACTGTAAACCATAGTGCTCCAATAAGATACAGGAAATTATTCTGATTTTTTTTGTATCTGTTGAGGTTTGCTTTGTTACTGAGCAAGTGGTCAGTTTTAAAGAAGGTTCCATGAGGTGCTTAGAAAGAAGGTATATTCTTTTGTATTTGATGGAATGTTCTGTAGATGTGTGTTAAGTCCATTTCAGTCATGACATCTGTTAGTTTTCTTATTTCTCTGTTAAGTTTCTATCTGGTCGACCGGTCCATTGTAGAGAGTGGGTGTTGAAATCTCCTAGTCTTAGTGTGTGGGGTTTGATGTCTAAGCTTAAATTTAAGCTTTAGTAATATTTCTTTTACATATGTGGGTGCTCTGGTATTTGGGGCATAGATGTTCAGGACTGAGAGTACATCTTGATGAATTGTTTCTGTTATGAGTATAAAGTGTCCTTCATCTTTTCTGATTGATTTTAATTTGAAATCAATTTTGTTAGATATTAGGATAGCTACACGTGTTTGTTTCTTAGGTCCATTGCTTGGCAAACCTTCTCCAACCCTTTACTTTGAAGTAGTGTCTGTCTTTGAGGTTGAGGTGTGTTTGTTGTATGAAGCAGAATGATGCATCCTGCTTTCCTATCAATTCTCTTAGCCTGTGTCTTTTTATGGGTGAATTGAGTTCTTTGATATTAAGAGATATTAATGACCAGTGGTTGTTAATTCCTATTATTTTTCAGTAGTAGTTTTTGTGTGTTTCCATTCTTTGGTTTTTGCTGGTGTAAGGTTATCTGTTGCCTTTATTTCTGTGGATGCAGTTAGCTTCCTTGGGTTGAAGTTTTCCTTTTCATATTTTCTGTAGGGCTGGCTTTGTGGATACATATTGTTCAAATCTGTTTTTTTTTTCATGGAATATCTTGTTTCCTCCATCGATGGTATTTGAAAGCTTTGCTGGGTCTAGTAGTCTGGGCTTGCCTCCATGGTCTCTTATTATCTGCAGCACAGCTGTCCAGGACCTTCTGGGTTTCATGGTTTCCATTGAGAAGTTGTGTGTAATTCTGATATGTCTACTTTTATGTGTTACTTGACTTTTTCCTTTGCAGCTCTTTTTTTTTTTTTTGGTTTTTTTTTTCGAGACAGGGTTTCTCTGCAGCTTTTTAGAGCCTGTCCTGGAGCTAGCTCTTGTAGACCAGGCTGGTCTCGAACTCACAGAGATCCGCCTGCCTCTGCCTCCCGAGTGCTGGGATTAAAGGTGTGCGCCACCACCGCCCGGCTCCTTTGCAGCTCTTAATATTTCTTTTTAGTTTGTATGTTTTGCCTTTTGATTATTATATGGCGAGGGGATGTTTATTTTTGGTCCAGTCTGTTTGGTGTTCTGTAAGCTTCTTGTACCTTCATAGGGATATCCTTCTTTAGGTTGGGAAAGTTTTCTATGATTTTGTTGAATATACTTTCTGTGCCTTTGAGCTAGAGTTCTTCTCCTTCTCCTCCTCCTCCTCCTCCTCCTCCTCCTCCTCCTCCTCCTCCTCCTCCTCCTTCTTCTTCTTCCCCCCTTATTATTCTTATGTTTGGTCTTTTCATGGTTTCCCAGATTTCCTGGATGTTTTGCACTAAGAATTTGTTGGATTAATGTTTTCTTTGGCCAGTAAATTTATTTTCTCTATTGTACCTTCAACAGATTAGATTCTTTTTTCTATTTCTTGTATTCTGTTGGTTATGCTTACCTCTGCTGCTCCTGCTCATTTACCGAGATTTTCCATATCCAGAATTCCTTTAGTTTGTGTTTTCTTTATTACCTCTGTTTTGAACTGTTTGATTTACCTGTTTGAATTATTTCTTGGTTTTCTTGCTTTTCTTTGAGAAATTTATTGATTTCTTCTAATTTTTTTGTTGGTCTTTCCTTATTTCTTTATGTACATTTTTCATTTCCTCTTTAAAGGTCTTCACCATTCTCATAAAGTTATGCTTAAAATCATTTTCTTCTTCTTCTGGGTTAGGATGAACAAATCTTCCTGATGTATAACTACTGGGTTGCTTTTTAGGTTGTTGAATGAATTCTTGCATTGGTGCTTACCCATCTCTTCCTCCAATTGGTGCCAGCAGTGTCTTTGCCCATCGGTCCAATCCTTGCAGTGGCCGTTTGTATCTTTGGGAACTGCTCTTGCTCTGCTCTGTACTGTCACTGTCTCTGTCTCAGGGAAACACTAAGTTCTCTGTTGGTCTGCTCTCTTGATTTACTCTCTTGGTCTACTCTGTGCAGTCATAGCTTATGATTCAGAGTACTTTACTTGGTCCTCTCTATGTAGTTGCAACCTATGCTTCAGGGTTCCTCTCCTGATCTGCTCTCTTGGTCCACTATCTATAGTTGGGTCTTGAGTTTCAGAGCTCCTCTGACGTTGCAGAGGGATAGAAACATTTGGGGTCAGAGTGGGACTTGTAAGTTACAGGGTCCAATTGATGGGGTGGGGATGTTGAAACAGCCTACCTGTAGGAAGTTTGCCTGCTGATTGGCTAGAGAAGCTGAGGCAGGTAGGGGATGGGCCCAGGATTTTACCCTAGTATGGAGGGCCTACAGAGTGGAATGTCCCCTAAGTGGGTGGTCACTCACTTCTTGGACCTTTCTGTGAATTTGAAGCCCATGTTTCAGAGTTCCTCTGAGATTGCGGAGGTAGGAAGGTTTGGTGGCAGAGTGGGGCTTGTAGCTTACAGGGTCCAATAGATGGTATGGGGGTGCTGTATCAGCCTACCTGCAGGAAGCTTGCCTGTTGGCTGGCTGGAGAAGCTGAGGCAGATGGGGGAAGGGGCCAGGGGCTTTCCCCTGGTATGGAGGGCCTAGAAAGTGGTGTGTCCCGCTGGGTGGGTGGTCACTCACCTCTTGGTCCTCTCTGTAAATTTGCAGCCTGTGTTCTAGAGCTTCTCTGAGGTTGCAAGAGATAGGAGGGCTTTGAGGCAGAGTGGGACTTTTATTTTACAGGGTCCAATCAATGGGATAGGGGTGTTGGTTCAGCCTACCTGTAGGAAGCTTGCCTCATGGCTGGCAAGAGAAGCTGAGGCAGATGGGAGAGGGGCTGGAAGTTTTGCCCTGGTATGGAGGGCCTAGAGAGTGGTGTGTCCCGCTGGGTGGGTGGTCACTCACCTCTTGTTCTTCTCTGTGAATATTCAGCCTGTGTTTCACAGTTCCTCCGAAGTTGCAGGGGATGGGGAGTAGGATGATTTGGAGGCAGAGTAGTGATTGTAGCTTTCAAGGTCCAATTGATGGGTTGGGGTGTTGGATCAACTTACTTGCAGGAAACTTGCCTGCTGCTTGGCTAGAGAAGTTGAGGCAGGTGGGAGAAGGCCTAGAGGGTGGGGTGTCCCACTGGGTGGGTGTTCACTCACCTCTTGGTCCTCTCTCTTTAAAACTTATTTTATTGTAGTAGTGGGTAAGAATATTCAGTGTTTTATTTAGTATAACATTTCTATTTATTTGCAGGTCATATAAAATATTAAATTTCTGTAATATTATAAGCTCTCAAGGGATCATTAACTTTAGAATCCATAATTTTGTACAAATTTCCAACTTTTTATTATGAAATAGCTTCATTTTTTATTTTCTAATTGCAGTTACATATAGGAAAAACTTTTCACCCAAATTCTTGGAACCCAATGCATGACAATTAAGCCATAATCTAGAGTGGTTTATTCAGTATAAATGACAACAATGGAGTCAATATTTTACTTTAATCACTATGCTGGAACAAGGTCCACTTGGAGGAGAGATTAATTCTTGTCCCTGGTTGGTCTGTTTTGTATCAGAGACTCATGGGTGGAATAGCAGGCTTTATTATATAAGCTTTGTGTTGTAAGCACACATTCATGTCAGTAAGCAGAGAAGGCAGCGATGACTCTAGGTGTGCTTCTGGGGCTTGTTGGGACCAAACAAACAGCTTTTTACTACAAATTGGCATGTGTGCTAGCTAAATCCACTTAAAACCTTAGAAAGGATTTCTAGACACTAAAAAAACAAACTTTAGCCACATTTATTTTCCTGAATGGGGCTTTGCTTGCTGGCAGCATGCTGCGGCTCCTTTAAGAGATGTTTTCCTACATACATTTATACCCAAGCAATTTGTTATAGATTGGCTGTGTGGGCAAGTAAGGCTTTGTTCTCAGTCAGGTCTTTTCCTGGCAGGCTTCATTTTGCAGTTACAAAGAAAGGGCAATTACTTTATTACTTATATTTAAAGGTAATCTTATAAGGAACCTTTTCTTCCTTCCCCTTTTTCTTTCTTTTTTTTTATTAAAAATTTTTACCTCCTCCCCTCCTCCTAATTCCCTTCCCTTTCCCACTTCCCCCTTCCCTCTCTCTCTAGTCCAAAGAGTAGTCAGGGTTCTCTGCCCTGTGGGAAGTCCAAGGTCCTCCCCCCTCCATCCAGGTCTAGGAAGGTGAGCATCGAAACAGACTAGGCTCCCACAAAGCCAGTACATGCAGTAAGATCAAAACCCAGTGCCATTGTCCTTGGCTTCTCATTCAGCCCTCATTGTCCTCCACATTCAGTGAGTCCGGTTTGTTTTTTCACCTATAATATGTAAAATGTTTAATCATGTAAAGAAGTGAAAAATCATGGGTTTTTTTGCCTGTATTTATTATAATTCTTCACTTGACAAATAGAATGTAACCACACTGTAATTCCTATAATTCCTATATTGCCTGAACAACTTTGTTAGAGGTATATAAACTGTAGGAAAGAAGGTATACAGTATAAATAACACAGAAAAAACATGGGAAGAACATAGAATAAAGAAAGAAACTATCAAAAAAAGAAATAAATTGAAAAATTATATTTCTGGAATCTCATTTATGATATAAATTCTGTGTTCAGACATAACTTTAGAAAGATATGTGTGTGTGTGTTTGTGATCAATTTACTTCAGTTTTACTCTTGTTCATTCAATATTCTGAAGTTATAATATTGAATATTAATATTCCAGATAAATAAAATGCATGCTGAAATATTGATCCAGAATTTAAATTCCTTTGTTGCCAGTTATGTAATGTCTTTAATAGTACCACAGTCAACAATCTACTTCAAAACATAAAAAGAGAGAGAGAGAGGGAGAGAGAGAGAGAGAGAGAGAGAGAGAGAGGGAGAGAGAGAGAGAGAGAGAGAGAGAGAGAGAGAGAGAGAGAGAGAGAGAGAGAGAGGGATGAGAGAGGGAGAGAGAGAGGAGGAGAGAGGAGAGATGAGGAGGAGAGAGAAGAGATGAGAGAGAGAGAGAGAGAGAGAGAGAGAGAGAGAGAGAGAGAGGTTTTCCTGATTCAGCAGTTTTGGCGTGCTGCCAGCGGGAACTCAAACTCTTTCTTGGGAGGTCAGGTTATGGAGCGTTTAAATGGGGTTTGTGAACAGAGTGCTACAACTTGCTTAATAGCAATACAGACTGGCTGTGTGCCTAGAAATGGGGCTGTGAGCATGGCTCTCAGAGGCAGCAAACAGTTCCATTATGCTGAACTAGGCAGAGCAAGCAGGCCATGCCATATTTTCCTTAGCAATGGTGTCACTTAAGTTCATAAGGGCTTAGCATTTTAAGAAGCACTTCTGGTCATAAAAAATTATAGAAATGCAATAAAGACAAATTCAGATTAAAAAAAACCTCTAAATTGGACACAGTGTGTTTAAAACATGTATGTAGGCTTGGGAGAGGGAAGAAAAAGAGTATAGAGAGTTATAAAAAGAAGTAAATAGTTTATAAAAAATATAAAACCAAGTCTTTAAAGAGACAGAGTACAGACAGTCATATATTAAAGGATTAAAAAAGTAATAGAGTAATAAAAATAAGCCATGTAAAGATGGTCTATACACAGAGAATCTGAATTATGTATATTATTGTGTTTTCTTTCAATTGTTTGACTGGGAAGGAACTAAGTACAGAGAGACATTTCATTGTATGGGCTGCTAAACTAAACCAGCATATATGTTTTAAAAGTATCTTAATATCAAAATTTGGGTCTAAGGATATGTTGCTTTGCAAAAGAGGTTCTTCTTTTGTTTCCACAGAAGATGAGAACCTGTGGATTTCTTACAGACTAACATGGTTTGGTGGACAAAGACCCCCTGAAAGGTTGCTGTGAATATCCCTCAAAAAACTACTTCACCTATGGGCTGGAGAGATGGCTCAGAGGTTAAGAGCCCTGACTGTTCTTCCAGAGGTCCTGAGTTCAATTCCCAGAAACCACATGGTGGCTCACAACCATCTGTAATGAGATCTGGTGCCCTCTTCTGGCCTGTAGGCATACATGGAGGCTGAACACTGTGTACATAATAAATAAATAAAATCTTTTAAAAAAACTACTTCACCCAATAAACAACAGGAAGAATTTTGGAGAGAACTACTCCCATATTATGTTTGTTTACATTTAAAGGGGGATATGATATAGAGATTTGCATTGGTATGGATCTTGGTTTATTGATACAAATTTAAGGTCAATTTTGTTATACTGTATATTTATATTTCTGCTCTTGATTAAGGTATTGTGTTTGTGTAGCTCATTTAAAAAATATAAAATGTATAGTTAAAAATATAGGTTAATAGATAGTTATCTTTAATAGTCAAGCTTATAGTCATGTTAGCTAGGTTTTCTAGATAAATAGAGATATATTTTAGTTAGCTAGGTATTCTTCAAATCTTACAGAGACCTTCAGAATATGGCATTTAAAATGTCTTAAGAACTTTGGACATTTTATGACAATGAGACACATCTGGTCCTGGTAGGACCAATCTGCTTCAAGAGAAAAATTGGATGCCCCAATTGTACAGAAGAACTTTGGGAGACAGTACAGGTGGTAAGATGTCTCTGTCATTTCTAGAGATTTGAAAGTTGCTTACAATGCAGTTCCTCTTTAATAAGTTAATATTATATTCTTCTGGAGTCTTTGACAGAGTTGAAGAATAGTTTCCTTGCTTATTCTAAAAGATAAAATAGATATAAATATTATAACTGTAATTCTTACTTGATAACCATTTTGTTATATGCAATTTTACTATGCTAAAGTTAAAACCTTCCTTTTTATTTAAACAGAAAAGGGGAGGTTATATGGTATTTCCCTCTGTATGCTGTGATTATCATGAATGAATAAAGAAAACTGACTTGGCTTGATAGGATAGAACATAGCTAGGTGGTGGGGGGAAACTAAACTAAATGTTGAGAGAAAGAAAGGCGGAGCCAGTGAGAGGCCATGTATCCCTGCCAGAATCAGACAGAACTTTAGCTGGTAAGCCACAGCCACATGGCAATACACAGATTACTAGAAGTGTGTTAAATTAGGATGTAAGAGTTAGCCAATAAGAAGCTAGAGCTAATGGGCCAAGTAGTGATTTAAATAATATAGTTTCTGTGTGATTATTTTGGTTCTGAGCTGCCAGGTGACCTGGAAACAGACATGCTGCCTCCTTACAACATGTTCTCTCATGTCTGTTTCTCCTTTCAGAGGCAGAGCTCTCAGAGAAGAAAGCTTCCTCCTGGCCCCATTCCTTTCCTAATAATTGGAAACATTCTTCAGGTTGATCTTAAGAACATCAGCAAATCACTGAAGAATATAAGTGCATATTTTGTTTTCTGAGTCTATTTTTTAGAAGTGTGGGTATAGTTTTCCAGTTTCTTGCTGGTTGGGGTCACTGATAATCTTATGGGGACCTAAAGAAAATTTAGAATTTTGATCAAGTCCTGACTGGAGTATCCTATGAGTGATGTAGGAGTGTTTCTATCTATCTGCTGTTTCATTGGTTAATTAATAAAGAAACTGCTTGGCCTGATAGGTTAGAACATAGGTTGGTGGAGCAGACAGAACAGGATGCTGGGAGTGAGGCAGATGCTTCGGGCAATTGCCCTGCCTCTCCTATCTGGGACAGTCGCCAGGAAGCCAGCCACCCGGTCAGACATGCTGAATCTTTCCCAGTAAGACACCACTTCGTGGTGCTACACAGATTATTAGAAATGGGTTAATCAAGATGTGAGAATTAGACAATAAGAGGCTGGAACTTATGGGCCAGGCAGTGTTTAAATAAATACAATTTGTGTGTTGTTATTTTGGGGCATAAGCTAGCCAGGCGGCCGGAAGCTGGGCGGGAATGCAGACTGCTGCTCCCATCACTACACTATGAGTCTTGATCAATTCAGGCAGCAGTCTTGAATCTTTTCTGGATGTCAAACTCAGACATCTGGGCCATCTGTTTCTACTGGAGATTTCTCAGGTAGTCTTCCTTTATCTAACCTGATTTTTCTTATCTCAGAATGAATCCACAGCCTCTCATTTCCTGTGGAAACAAAAGTAAAATCTCTTCTCCAAAGTAACATATCTTTTGACTTCAATTTTGTAGTCAAGGTATTTTCAAAATACCTTTCTTGGATTAATTCAGCAGCATTTATAAACAAATATCTTTTAGCAGCCATTGCTCCTTCCTCAGCATTCAAACAATTCAAACAGAGTATAATAACATACAATATTCAGATTTTCTGTGTATTTTTCATCTTCATGTAGTTTTATTTTAACCTCTATTTCTTTTATTTTTACTTTTGCTTTTTGAAACGGGTTCTCTGTATATCTTTGGCTGTCCTGGAACTCCCTCTGTAGACCAGGCTGTCTTTGAACTCATAGAGATCCACCTGCATCTTCCTCCCAAGTACTGGGATTAAAGGTGTGCACCACCACATCTTGAACTTGCAGAGGTCTCTCTGCCTCTGCCTCCCAAACCTTGGGATTAAAGGCATGTGCCACCATGCCTTGAACTCACAGAGGTCTGCCTGCCTCTGTCTACCAAGTATTGGGATTAAATGTGTACAACAACACCCAACTACTCTCTTTCTTTATTTTTTATTTTAAGGACTTTAACCTTTAGCCTGCATATATTTTTAACACACTCTAAACCATTTAGAGTTTTCTTCAACTTTGACTCTCTCTTTACTGTATGTCTCTTTTTTTCTGATCTCATGAGTCTTTAATTTGCTAAACAATATAGGAGAGGATTAAAGCCATGGCTTTGATGGCTGGATCCAGCCCATTCCTTAGCTTTCTGAAATTCCAGGCTCATGGCAGAGGAACCAGCTGGAGCCATGTTTATTGCCACAACTCTATGGCATTTCAAGGTCCTTGCCAGCAAGCAAGCTACAACACTGTGTCCACAAGCAACACTCAAATGCTCTCTCTGTAGCTGGACCTCCTATCTTAAAGACAACTTAGAAAACTGGCATTTTAAAATGGCACAGCTTTTTTTCCTGCTATCACTGAAAACCAAAAAGCCTGCGATCAGCTTTTATCAACACCATTTAAGTGTTTTATGACAGGATCTCTTAAAGAGTTACAAAGTTTTGCAGCTAAAGCTGAGTCAGGAAGCCTCTCTTAAATGAGAGTTCTTGCCTCTAGCAATCAGAGCGGATTCAAGAAATTGCTGCTACCAGGATGCCATGCTCTACTTTATTCTTTTCTGTCTAGAATTACTTCCCAAGCTCTCTCAGGTTTTATGTGGATGCAGTTGTCCATGTGGGCACCATTCTGTTGTCTGAGGTTTCTGTCCTGTCTGGTCCTCCTACTAGGTTCCACAACCATTTAATCCCAAAGAAATTACACAGAGGTCTATATTAATGATAAATTTATTGACCCATTAGATCAGGCTTCTTATTAACTCTTTTAACTTATATTAGCCCATTATTCTAGTATATGTTAGCCACATGGCTTGGTACCTTTTTCAGAGGTATAGGTCACATCTTGCTTTTTTGGTGGTTGAGACAGGACTGGGAAGGAATGGGCTTCCTCCTTCCCAGAATTCTCCTGTTCTCATTGATCTGCCTCTATTTCCTGTCTGGTTATTCTGCCTATACTTCCTGATTGGCTACTGGCCAATCAGCGTTTATTTAAAACATAATTGACAGAATATAGATAATTGTCCTGCACCAATTGTATATTTTTAAATTTTATTTTGGAAAATGACAGAATGAAAATATCTTTATAATATTTTGAAGTTGACCATTTCCCAAGTTGTTATCAATAAGTTCTTTGAGATTCAGCCTTTCTTACTTATGGAGAGCATGATTTGTTTTTATTTACTGCTTGTGATAATATTCTACCGTAATTATCCTTGAAGTCTATTGGGGTGCTTCTCTTTAATGTGAAATTTTTGACTTTTAAGGAAGAGTAGAGGAAGTACAATAAGATAACTCCTACTGTGGGATAAACTTTTTGTTTTATGGAATTCTTCTGAACTGTAAGCAATGGTGAATAACAGTGGTTATCAGTTCTGATTTTTAATATACTTGACATGTAGGAACTGTGTTAGAATGACAGGTTTCCTGACAGTTCCTTTCCACATTTAAAACAGAAAATGTTACATCTATTTTTCCATCTTAAAATTTATTTATGATAAAAATCATGCCCATTAGTTTAATTAAAATGATGCATTATCATTCACAATATATGTTATGTTTGATAGTTTATGTTTGTGACTTTGAAACATTAGTATATTATTTGAAAACTTATTTTATTTTAGTATTGAGGAGAGGATTCAGTGTTTTATATAATGTAACATTTCTATTTATTTGCAGGTTATATAAAATATTAAATTTCTAAAATATAAGTTCTCAAGGGGGCATTAACTTGAGAATTCATAATTTTGCACAACTTTCCAATTTTTTGAATCATGAAATAGTTTCATTTTTTCCAATTGCAGGTACATATAAGAAAAGCTTTCCACCCAAGTTCTTGGAGCCCAGCCCATGACAATTAAGTCACAATCTACAAGACCTGCTTTGGTATAAATGACAACAATGGAGTCAATATTTTACTTTAATCACTATGTTGGAACAAGGTCCACTTGGAGGAGAGATTAAGTCTTGTCCCTGGTTGGTCTGTTTTGTATCAGAGACTCAAGGGTGGAATTGCAGGCTTTATTATATAAGCTTTGTATTGTAAGCGCACATTCATGTCAGCAAGCAGAGAAGGCAGTGATGACTCTAGGTGTGCTTCTGGGGCTTGTTCTCTCATGTTTGTTTCTTCTTTCACTATGGAGGCAGAACTCTCAGAGAAGAAAGCTTCCCCCTGGCCCCACTCCTCTCCCAATCATTGGAAATATTCTTCAGGTAGACCTTAAGGACATCAGCAAATCACTGAAGAATGTAAGTACATGCTTGGTTTTCTGAGTAGCATTTCAAGGGAAGGAAATATCCCATTGTTTAAGTGAAGTATATGACTGTGCATGTTCTATGTGACACATAATTGTAAATTTGTCGCCTAAGCTTGATGTCCCAGCTGCGTTTTCATCACATCATTGTCAGAATCATAGAATGAGGAAATGTGATCTGGCTGGGCAAACATTAGTGGGTGCCTAGTAGAATAGAAATCACAGTGTGGCAAAGGTTGTAAATAATTTTTCCCTTCTTAAAACTTTTGGCTAGTGACTGAAGGTAAAACTAATCTAGCAATTAGACAGAGATTTCCTTCACATATCTTAGCCATGCATTGTATATAGTACTGGAAAACAAACAGAACTTCTGCAAAGAATTTAACTTCTGTTTAGTTTCCAGGAAATTATGGGTCTGAACAACATAAAAAATATAGGAGCTGATAGTCAGCCAGGGCCAAGTATTTGCTATTAGAATTTTTCAGAGTCTGAAAACACTGTTTTTTTGAAGACAAGAATGTGGCATGATGTCAGAACTTGTTTCTGGAAAATGCTACACTTTTTAGAGATCTTTTCCTTGTAATGCACATAGATAGCAATTTAACATTGGTGATAAACACATATTAATCTCACTTTAAAATACAGAATATTATTGCTAATGCTGGAGGTCCTGATTTAGAATCTCTATAAAGAGAACTTTTAGATTATGTTGAAGCAGTCACCTGGGCATTAGTTTCAAGGTGAGCAAAGCAGATAATAAATTAAGTGTTTAATTAATTAATTTTTTAATGCTCAAATATGAAATACAAAATAGACAAGTGTTTGAATTTGTGATTTCCACAATTTGATATTTGGGACATTGTTGTAAGGAAGGCTGCTTGTTTGTTTCCCAGCTTCCTAGCAGCTCAATACCAAAATAGTAACACAGAAACCATATTATTTGCAATACTGTTTGGCCAATAGCTTAAGCACATTTCTTGCTAATTCTTTTTTTTTTTCATTCATTCTAAACACTTTGAATACTTTTCCACATTTATTCTAAATATAAAGGTTCTCACCAGTGAAAAAAGTTATTGAGTATAGTAGGAAATGTGGTTGCTAAAAGATTTTTCACATGGTTATACATATAAAGTCTGTCTCCAGAGTGAATTCTTTTTTTACCCCAGAGTGAATTCTTTAGAACACCATGGCAACAGAAACTCCTGAAGACTTGGAACAATACTTAAATGTATATATGCATTACAATTCTTTCCAGGGTAGATCTGTGCATGAGTCTTACAGAACTGGGTGTGCTGAAGACTTTCCCACAATACAGACATTGTGTGAGATCTTTATGCTTGTTAAAATGGCAAGAACAAAGAAATAGTTTACATACCATGTTTGTATACAAAATGTTTCTGTCCAGTAGAATGGTTTTACTCATACCAAGTGAATCTAGTAAGGGCTTTCTGACAATGGTTACACACATTAGGCTATTGACTACTGTGAAGAGTTTCATGTCTGTTATGATCACAAGAGCAGCTGAAGGCTTTCCCACAGTTCTTATGTGCCTAAGGCTTTACTTTCAAGTCAACTATTTTATGCCTGTTAAGATCAATAGAATAAACAGTTCCCACATCTTTTACACACAAAGAGTTTTTCCTCTAGTGTGATTTTTTTCATGCGAATCAGGAGAAGTTGAAGGGTTGAAAGTTTTCCTGTAATGTATACATGCAAAGGCCTTCTCTCCAATTTGAACCCTTTCATGCATGTTTAGGTGACTGGAGTGGGTAAATGCTTTTCCACAATGCATACATGCATAGCACTTCTCTTCAGTATGATCTCTTTCATGAAACTTACATGACTTGAAATTGGTGACGGGTTTTACACAATGCTTACATGAATCAGGCTTCTCTATAGTATGACTTCATTCATGTCTCTTATGACTACTGAGGTCACTGAAGGTTTTTCCAAGATGTTTACATGCTCAAGACATTTCTCCCGTGTGATTCCTTTCATGACTGCTCAAGTGACTGGAACAAGAAAACCCCTTTTCACACTGCTTAAATGTATATGACTTCAATGTGAACTCTTTTCATGAGTCTTACAGGAAGTGAAATTGGTGAAGGCTTTTTCACAATGCCTACATGAATAAGGTTTCTCTGCAATGTGACTCCTTCCAAGTCTGTTACAACTACTGGGGTTGTTGAATGATTTTCCACAATGCTTACATACATAAGGAATTTTCCCTAGTGTGAATTATTCCATGGATGTTCAGATGACTATGCCAGAAAAAGGTTTTTCCACAATGCTTGCCTGTTTAAGTCTTCTGCTTCCTGTGTGGCTCCTTTTGTGTTTGTTACACCTACTGAGGTTGTTGAAGGCTTTGCCACAATGCTTACATGCATAAGGTTTCTCTGCAATGTGGATCCTGTTATGTCTGCTACAACTACTGGGGTTGTTGAAGGCTTTTCCACAATGCTTACATGCATAAGGTTTCTCTGCAATGTGGATCCTGTTATGTCTGCTACAACTACTGGGGTTGTTGAAGGCTTTTTCACAATGCTTGCAGGCATAAGGTTTCTCTGCAGCGTGGCTTCTTTCATGGCTATTATGACTACTGGGATGGTTGAAGGCTTTTCCACTATGCTTACATGTATAATGACTCTCTGCCACGTATACTCTTTCATGAATGTTACAAGTACTGGAACAAGTGAACGATTTTCCACAACTTACATGCATAAATTTTCTCTCCAGTGTGAATCCTTTCATGAATGTTACAATATGCAGAACTGGTGAAGTTCTTCCACAGTGCTTGCAGGCATAAGGTTCTCTGCAGTGTGGATCCTTTCATGTGTGTTATGACTACTAGGGTCACTGAAAACTTTTCCACAATACTTACATGCATAAGGCTTTTTTCCACTGTGAATTATTTCATGGATATTCAAATCACTGGAAGAGAAAAAGGCTTTCCCATGCTTGCATATATAATGCCTCTCTGCCATGTGCATTCTTTCATAAAGATTATAATACACAGAACTGCTAACGTTTTTTCCACAATGCTTTCAGGCATAAGGTTTCTCCGCAGTGTGAATTCTTTCATGAATGTTTCGAGAAGAACGGGTGAAGTTTTTTCCACAATGCTTGCAGGCATAAGGTTTCTCTGCAGAAACTTTTGCTTTCATGACTGTTATAAACATGTTGGTGTTAACTCTTATGTGAAAGTCTGGTGGAAGTCTGCACTGAAACCAGGTGTTGTCTGTGGATATGTTGGGCTGTGAGCTACAGCAAAGAGGGACGGAGAGAAGGACGAGGTCGGATGGTCTGTGGGACCCACAGGAGGCACGGATGAGGGAAAAGGAACAGCAGCTGGGATGCTGTTTCAGTGCTAAGGGCAACTATCAGAATTGTTTCTGGAATAGCAGAAAGAGTGAGAAAGGCCTGTGTGCAGCCTCCAAGTAGCCTTTTGTTAGTCAAACACTGACATCTTTTTGCTCCATTTTTAATTACTTTTTTATTTTCCAGTTTTCAAAAGTCTATGGTTCCGTGTTCACTCTATACTTGGGCAGGAAGCCTACTGTGGTGTTGCATGGATATAAAGCTTTAAAAGAAGCCTTCATTGATTATGGGGATGAGTTTGCTGGAAGAGGAAACTTCCCAATAGCTGAAAAGATTGGTAAAGGTCATGGTAAGTGTCTATGTGCCTACAAGTTCATGCATCTACCTCTCCATGCACCTATGTGTTCATGTATGTATGTTGGGCTGTGGTCATAGTGTCATAGTGAGGGTGGAATGTAATCTTGAAAACTTGTTCAGACCCAACTTGGCTTTCTGTGCAGCAGCCACCCATCAGCCCCATTTACTTATTTGGGAATCTCCCTATCCATTTCTGCTTTTTCTTTTAGGCATAGTTTTTAGTAGTGGAAAAACCTGGAAGGAGATGAGGCGCTTCTCACTCATGACTCTACGGAACTTTGGAATGGGGAAGAGGAGCATCGAGGACCGTGTTCAAGAGGAAGCTCGCTGTCTTGTGGAGGAATTGAGGAAATCCAATGGTGAGGGTTACTCATCATAGACTTCTGTCTTGTTTTTATGTCTTTGAGAAGTTTTGAGGGTGGCTAGAATTTTCATTCTGTGTTATAGCTCTGTTTTCATATGGAAAGTGTGACTTCCAGTAAAAAATTTAGGAGAGCTTTTATATCTGTGGTTTTCGTTTTATGAAGGGATTCTGTCTGTTGTAGAAGATCTAAGTCATCATTTACTCTAGATAGTTCTCACCTGTTTTGTTTTCAAAAACCAAAATGATGATATGAATTTTTGGTTTTGAACTTACTTTCTGATGTTTTAAGGAAGAATAATTTTCCTCAGCATAAATATTAATTTCAGTAGCAAATACTTGGTATGTGAATATGGTGGCAATCAATGCATCACAGTTGTATAGAACAGAAGCCTAATGGTAAAATTATTTTTAACTGGGCTATGTTATACCACTGACATGTCATGCCCATGCATAAAGTTCTGGTGGCTATTGCTTTGTAACACAATTTTTTACTTGACAATATCTTAATAAAGGCCTCTTGGTTCATTCTTTTCTAAAACCATAGCATAATTTGTACAAAACAGAATGTACTATTTCTAATATTTTATGATATTGATTCATAGTTTTGAATAAATTTATCATTGCATGAATCTATAAAATTAACTGGCTAAGGGCATGAGCCTTTAATCCTATATATAAATTTTCCTAAGTTCTTATCATTCTTTCCCTTTCTTCTTTTTTGGGCGCAGATGTTTTTTCCCCTTTACTTTTGTTTGTTCTTCAAGAATTTTGTAAAGTGCATTTTGATCACATTCACACCCCACCTCTTCCCAGATCCCCCTGTCTTTCATTCCCATGCATCTTTGTATCATGTTATTCAGAGGCATCACAAAGAGACTTGGATCTCATCAAAAGTCTTGAATAGCTGAGGGTTTAAAAAGTCTCTTTTCCAAACTTCTGTGGAGATAGGCTAGTCAATAAAGGGGTCAGATAAAAACAGTATACTCAATTTCATGATTTGGATAGATGGTCAGATCAATGAAACCATATAAAATATAAAAATGATGTACAGATGTAATGCATATTGTTATGTCTACCAGCCATCTGTGGGTAAGACTTGCTTGAACTGTCATAAGTTCTTTTACCTGTTAGGTGATAGAGTGTTTTACACACATTTATTTCAGTGGCATTGATGTTTGATTTCCTTCTGTGTGCTGTGAATATGTTTTATTAACATTACTTAATAAAGAAACTGCCTCAGCCTATGGCAGGGCAGAATAAAACATATATTTATGTATATATATGGAGAGAGAGAGAGAGAGAGAGAGAGAGAGAGAGAGAGAGAGAGAGAGAGAGAGAGAGAGAGAGAGAGAGAGAGATGCCATGTTAACTGCCAAAGGAAAAAGATAAAAGATGCTGAAACTTACTGGTAGGCCACAGCCTCATGGTGATTCATAGATTAGCACAAACATGGGTTAATTTAAGACATAAGTGCTATATAGAAATATGCCTGAGTCATCGGCTAAGCAGTTTTGTAATCAATATTGCTACTGTGTGATTATTTGGGTCTGGATAACTGGGAAACAAAAGTTAATCTCCACTTACATGACATTTTGCAATTTTTCCCAACTCTTCAGGTTCACCCTGCGACCCCACCTTCATCCTGGGCTGTGCTCCTTGCAATGTCATCTGTTCCATTATTTTCCAGAATCGTTTTGATTATAATGATCAGGAATTTCTCAACTTCATGAATGTCCTAAATGAGAATGTAGAGATTCTAAGTTCTCCTTGGATGCAGGTGAGCTCAAGCTTCTTTCTTTACAAGTAAAACAAAACAAAACCCAATAAAACCCCAAACCACTTTGAGATATCTGTTTTCTGAAATTCCAAAAATTCTTTAGACAAATGAAAGCCTAACTGTAGGTTGTTAGAACTATGATCACTGACATTTCATTAACTCTCAAATCACTTTCTCTAAAAATCAATGCTCAGAAGATACCTACATAACTCAGTGGACATCTATTTTATTTACAAAATCTGTTAGTAACAAGGCTTATGTGTCATTTAATACTTTAGAGATCTTGTCAAAAAAACACTTAGGAGGAATTTCATAATGAGAATATTTTCTTCAAGTTGGGACAGTGTAAGGAATCATTGAAACTGCCGGTACCCCTGAAGTATGGCAGTGTTTATTAAATAGTAAGCTGTTGACATCCTAAGTAGCAATATGTCCACATAGGAGGATAAAATGTTTAAATGATATTTGGATCCCATCAAATTTATTCCTGTGTCAAATTGCATTAATAATTTGTTTAAACAATTTTGAAGAAATCATCCAGCTGGTCTGCACAGGTTCATAGTTGTACTTAAAAAATTTTTAAGACTCTCACTGCTAAAATTCTTCTTCTGTGTCTGAGAGTGACTGATGTAAATTAAGCAGCAAGTATGATGTCAATGCATCTATTCAGGATATCCCAAGGTCCTTTATCTCCGTTGCAGTCTACAAAATGTAAATCACAGCAATTCATGGTGTTTTGTATTCAAGGTTGCAGTGAAGAAGTTGTGGAGAAAATGAAGGAGCTGATGTAACATTTGTGTATGGAGTAAAGATTGTGTGAGATTTTGTGCAGTGGTTATCATGTGTGAGCTGGTTCATTATGCTCTTCTATTGACATCTTCACAAGCGAAGAGAATTTTTGCATGCACCATAAAAATACCTCATCAAAATGGATAATATATTTTATTTATTTTATATTTATACTTTCTGGCCAAGTCCACTATAAGGCACACTTATAAATGTCTCATGTTTTAAACTTTCATCATTTTCTTTTGTAGATTTGCAATAATTTTCCTGCTGTAATTGATTATCTACCAGGAAGACACAGACAACTATTTAAAAATTTCACTTTTACAAAACATTATTTTTCATCAAAAATAACAGAGCACCAAGAATCACTGGATATTAATAATCCTCGGGACTTTATTGATTGTTTTCTGATCAAAATGGAGCAGGTAAAATGATAACAGAACTTCAATTTAGTTATTTGTTTGCTTGAGTATATTTTGTTCCATGAATAAAATATCCCTGTTTTACAGTGATAGTCAAATGGTACAGGCCAGTAATGTTTGACAAGCACTTTGTGTTTATAACATATAAATGAATTAGCTGTACATATGAAAGATAGCATAAAGTTAAGTAATTTGAATATATTGAGCCCAAGTTTAAACCAAAATAATCTTATAATGCAATGGGCCCGTAGAATCAAAACATTTCCAAAACTCTCAAAAAATGTCATGACATAATATAAAGATGAAAGTTGTCTTTGCAGACAATGTATGAAAACTTAAAAAATAATTCAAGCTAGCCAGACTTTCTACAGCATCTGCATATTGAACTAAAGTTTAAAATATTAGCTATGGACAGCTGAGTGAATTTCAGATTAATTATAAGTTGTAGCATGTGATGTGAGAAGGGAATGATTACTGCGGAAGATTAAAGATGCCTTAACTGAGTGTAACTTCAAGTGGATTGATGTGGACATGGAATTAAAGACTGATATCTATCAGGCACCTAAATGAATAAATGCTCCTTCTGTCGTGGCTCCGTTTGTTGTAAAGCCACTATTTTCATTGAATACTATTGGAACTTATCTTGAAAGTAAGGTGTTTGTTTGTTTGCTTTGTGATCTCTCTATTCTGCTCCACTGAACCCTACCCTTATGCTAGTTGTTTCCTAAATTTAATATTCTTATTCGAGTAGCATACTTCTCCCATGAGACTCAGGGACTTCCATCTTTACTACATTTACAATTGGGAGGGTCATCTTTGTGGATATCCCTAACACAACGTACTATTTGACTTTTCTCTTCCTTTTCTTTTTATGTGTATTTGATGTGGGAGTCCCCTCTGTGTGCTGTGATTAGCATTAATAAATAAGGAAAGTGCCTTGGCCTATTGATAGGGCAGAACTTAGGTAGGCAGGGAGGACTGGACTGAATGCTGGGAGAAAGAAGGGCAGAGTCAGATAGATGCCATGGAGCTGCCCCCAGAGTCAGACATGCCGAAACTTTAGCTGGTAAGCCACTGTCATGTGGTGATACACAGATTACTAGAAATTAATATTCTAGTTAAATTAATATGTAAGAGTTAGCCTATAAGAATTTATAGCTAACGGGCCAAGCAGTGATTTAGTTAATATAGTTTCTGTGTGGTGTTTTGGGTCCTGGGTGGCTGGGATGAACAAGCCGCTCCATTCTACATATATTTTGAGTAAAACATCAAAAAAATATGAGGCTTCATTTCTTTCGCTTTTGTCTCTTTGGGAAGATGGTACACTGTATGGTTCATATGAGTGAAGAGTCTCATGAAAAAAATTTTCCAGACAAGACACTGGGTGTAGAAGGTAAAGATGGGTCAGTGGGTTTATATATTTCTTGAACACATGTCAGTTTCTTCTTCTATTGCACTCTGTAGGGTCTGTCATGTTAAACTCAGCACATGTAAGTCATTTTATTCACTCTAATAAGTACATTGACCAAATTTTGCTGGCTAACACAGTAAAATCATTCCTAGGAAAAGAACAACCCGAAGACAGAGTTTACCCATGAAAACTTGTTCTTCTCAGCAGCTGATCTGTTTTCTGCTGGGACAGAGACAACAAGTACAACACTGAGGTACTCCCTGCTGCTCCTGCTCAAGCACCCGGAAGTCACAGGTAAGGACACAGGTAGGAAGCAAGCAAATTTCAGAAAGGAATTGAAAGAGACCCATGGAGTCCTGTGTTTTGTTAGTCTCAGGGAAGCCTCAGAATTTAACTGTGTGTGCCACTACAATCTGCTACACATATCAAGAGGACTGAAGTTAGGTGTCTCAGCTCATAGCAGACCTCATATTTCATAGAAGTGAAATTAGAAGGCAGGAAGAAAGACCAATAAAATATTGCTCCAGAGGCTGGATTTTATGGGAAGTGATTGTGTGTGTCCACACTAATTGTTTTTAAAATGCAACTTAGTTTAAATTGGAGGAAGCCATATTGAATAGAAGATATATTCCTGAGGACATATTTTTTCTTATTCTGACAATTCTTTTGTTGGAATAGAAACTCTCCTTACAGAAGAAGATATACCAATTCTAGATTTTAATGAGACATAATTCTGGAAATTATTCTAAAAGTTTAGGTCAATTAAAAAGACTTTGTCATTTTGCCAGAATTTCTAAAGGGATTTAATTTATTACTATAGAAGTAAGTTTCCATAAAATAATATACAGGATAGCACAGATTATTGGGGGAGTATCCTACAATTGTATCTTAAATTAAAAATATTCTATGTATGTGAATGTTTTGACTGCATTTATGTTTTGTACCATGTACATGCCCGGTGCTCACAGAGATCACAGAGATCAGAAGAGGGCATCAAATCCTAGAATTGAGATTTAAGGTGGTTAGGTACATCCCTATCAATACTGGGAATGAACCCAAGTCCTCCAGCCATAGAAGTATTGGGCTATAGAAATCTGAAGAAAACGTGAAGGATGAGACGATTAGGGAGGCTGCTTAGCATAAAACTAAAAAATATTCAGTTCAGAAAGGACCAATGGATGGTGATGGTATGAGGAGAGAACCAAGAACGAAAGGGAAATAAGAGGTTGATAGTCTGAGACTTCTTCATATCTGAAAAGGTATTGGTAGGACTTTGAAACAGCTACCTGAATATTTCAAACTAATTCCAAAAATGAAAAAAAATTGATAAAGAGAAATAGAATTAATTCAAGATAGCATCAGCAATAACAATAGTCATTGTTTTCTTACTAGGGCAGAGAATTTATGTAGTCACAAAGATTTAAACAGTGGATACAACCAAAGTTTTCCTATGAGGATTGGATTGAGAAAGATGTTTATATTTAATACATCTAGAGAATATGAAACTTTTTTCCACATGAAGAAGAATTTAATTTATCCAATGATGGATAAGAAAGAAATAGTCATTACATATAGATATAAACATAAATTTCAAGAGAAATTGTTAATGTGTGGCCATATTGGGGAAGTAAGATGGTATTACATACCTTTGGAAACTACATATAAACATGCACACAAAACCATTATAATTTATTCTTAAATGTACAGCATTGTTTTGATACAAATAATGCTTGATAAATAGTTTTCTTCTGTAAGAGCTGATTTTCTTGACTTGCTGTTATACTGTTTATTATTTGAAAGTAATAATTAATGTTGATTTTTAAGAATGCTAATTGACACATAAGGGCTATGTATTGTATTATATATGATAGTAGTATTTATATCATAGCAACCATCACTTCATTAGCATATATTATGCTTTCCTAATGTTGCCAGGCATATCCATCTTTCTACAAGTAACCTGAGTTGTGTTCAATTTGCCAATTCCTTTTCTGTTATTTTTCACTGTGTTGAACCAGCCAAAGTCCAGAAAGAGATTGACCATGTGATTGGTAGACACAGAAGCCCCTGCATGGAGGACAGGAGTCACATGCCCTACACTGATGCTGTGTTGCATGAGGTTCAGAGATTTGTTGATCTCCTTCCCAACAACCTGCCCCATGCAGTGACCTGTGACATTAAGTTCAGAAACTATTTCATTCCCAAGGTAAGTTTCCTTTGTCTACTCTTTCCCTTAATGCTCTTATTTTTTAAATGAGTGAGTGAAATTAAATCATAAGCCCAAGGTATTGTGTCTTGAAATTAAAGATTATCAATTTTGAAGATAAAGTTATGAAATCTTTCAGAAAGATTAAATAAATCAAACCACACATGATATATTCACAAGTAGACTACACTCGAATTCCTAATAATTTATAGTGTGATTGGTTCCAATTTGATGCCCCTACAAGATAAGAGAAATAGAAACAATTTAAATCTGGAAGCTGGATGGGTTTTATGCTATTTCCATTAAGAGCTAATAAAATTGTAGAACAAGTCTTGGCTAGTGGAACTGTAAGTCTTTCAAATTTACTCTCTATTTAAAATAAAGCCACTCTTGACTGTTTACTCTTTCAAATAAAATTTAAGGTTCAGATTGCCAGTCTTTGAAAAGACTTTCCTAAGATTTTATCAGGATGCTAAGAAGTATATAGTCACATTTAGAAAATTTATATATTTATTTTTAGAAAATTTATATATTGATTGATTAAATCTTTCAGTTTATGTAATTATGTACTCAATTTCTGGATTGGTTTGTGTGTGTTCTCTAGTACTTTGTTTTTAGTTATAACTTTGGAAGAAAAAAATCAACAAGGAATATCCTATACGACTCGCATATTGTAAGGAAGGTTGGCATACATTAACTATGTTGTTAGTGGATATGTGGATATGCCCACTTCTTCTACTTAAGATGATATTCAGATCTCTACATTGTAGAAGTTCTGCTCTTTTTGCAATCAATAAAATATATGGCGTGGCCATTGACATGTTATGAATATCCTGCTTAGAGAGTCATCTGATTAGTTTCTCAGTTTCATTATTTATCCTCAAGTAAACCGATGACCCTGACTGGAATTCTTACAAAATCAGGAAATTTCTAATTTTGTCAGTTTAATTTTTTAAGTAGTCCTAAGTGTAATAAATGCCTTACTCATATTTTAAAATTAAGGCAAATGAACTGTGAGTCATGAAAATAGTGAATAATATTTTATTTGTTTTTGTCCATGTTATTCCAGAAGACATTGTTATTTTTATGAGACATGTACATGAAACATTCCGATGAGCAGATATATCTGGTGTTATATATAAAAACTTACATTTGAAACCACATTCCACACATGCATGATGCAGTAGCAACAGTAATAAAGTAGAGCAGTAGGTGGTGATAGACACCAGTGCTAATCTTGTTGATAAATGTATATTCCAGTACTTAGTCCTTCAAAATCTACTGGAGAACACTCTTTCAAGATCACTGCCATTGGATCCCAAGACATTCCTGTTTGTTGCATGATCTGTCTGTTTAGATTTGTCTCTGCTCTTGTTTGAACATGATTTCCTCAGAAGCGTTGACTATGCCATGTCTGTTGTTACTCTTACCTCAGCAACATTTTTATAACTTGACTTGTCTATGGCTCTTGTCTACAGGGAACCACTGTCATAGCATCACTGTCATCTGTGCTACATGATGACAAAGAATTCCCCAACCCAGAGAGGTTTGATCCTGGTCACTTTTTGGATGAGAATGGCAAGTTTAAGAAAAGTGACTACTTTGTTCCTTTCTCAACAGGTAATCAAACCATTTCCTGGTCTTCTGGATCTTACAGTCCACCCCACTCTATCTCAATGTTCCCTGAGCCTTAGCTGCAGCAGTTGTGCTGTAGATGTATCCACTGGAGCTAGGCACCCAATGATAGATTGTTTTCTGCATTTTGATCAGTTGTGGTTTTCTATAATGGTTTTTCTTTGTTGCAAAGTGTTTCCTTGATGAATATGAGAGCTATACTTGTCTGTGAATATAAAGATAAGTAAGTTGATGATGTCACTTATTCAGGAAAGTTGGGGAGGTTTTCTGGTAATAGGCAATATTTCCTTCTTGTTGAGTGGGCTTTAAGACAATTAGACAGCCATTGCTTACCAACATGATTTGTGTGCCACTATTGCGTTATGTGCAGTATTATGTGCACTATTACGATTTCTGATATCCACACACTTTCTCTGAGATGAAACATTATATCTCCTGAGCTGTTTTAGTGATACTTTAGAGTGTCGAGCCACTCTATCCAAATTCACAGAGCTGGATCACAATGTGGTTGTATTGTGTGTCTAGATATATCACTGAGTTCCCATTTAAGTCTTTCTAGACAATAAATTCCTAGACCTCTATGAGTAAGGCAATTACCTTCATGAAAACTCACTCCTTGATACCAGTTTTTTTGTACACGTTACTTTTCTTGTTCTTGTGAACAAATACTTGGCAAGAAGCAACTTAAGGGTTTATTTTGGGTTAAAGTTCGATAGCGTATAGTCTATTATGGAGGAGGAGACATGGAAGTAGGTGCCTCGGTGGTGGCTAGAGAGAGCAGCTGAGACCCCGCACAGCCTCACATCTTGGTTGAACATGAAGCAGACAGTAGGTTGGAAGTGGGGGAGACTATACACCAGTGACTGATGACTTTCTCTTCTGCAACCCTACCTAATAAAATTTTTACAACATTGCAGAAAATCATTGTCAACTGAGATCCATGTATTTAAATATATGGCCAATGAAGAACTTTTCACACTCAGTGTACATCGATTCTTTTCTAAGCAACTGTCAGGTTTTCCAACTCCATGAGTAGTTTAATCGCTACAATTTGGGATGATTCTCATGATGGACGCTGGCTTTAGTACTCTGAATATTTGCTGAGAAATATATAAAGGTTTTCTTTAAAGCTTCTCAGCTACGAAGGAGCCTCATTATCTGCTTTTTAAAGCTATTTCCTTTTCTATAGGATGGTGTGCTGTGACACTTTTTCATTTTCCTCTTTCAGCAGGCACTTCTTCCTTTATCCCGGTGTTTGTTTCCAAAGCAGTGGTAGTCTGTCTCTTCTGCTGTATCTCCATATTCTCTGGAGTGCACCAGCACAACTTTTGTGGTCTATTAAATCCCTGTTCCTTTGTTTTTATACTGTGGATGGGAAGTCTAGTACTCAATATTCCACCCTCTGAAACTTTGTATCCAAGTATTTTAATACAGTATTTCCTAATATTAGACATGTAGAAAAAATGTGTCCATCTTTTCTCCATTTATTCATCTACTATCCATTCATCCATCCAGTCTATGACACAAATTCTCTTTCATTATACTTGCAAACATAGTGCATGTCTCAGCCAAACACAAGGAGTTAATTATATTCTCTTTTTACATTTTTTTATTTCTAGGAAAACGGATTTGTGTGGGAGAAGGCCTAGCCAGAATGGAGTTATTTTTATTTCTGACCACCATTTTACAAAGCTTTAACCTGAGGTCTCCAATTGATCCAAATGACCTTGATATCACTCCAGTCAACAATGGACTTGTTTCTTTGCCACCCGAGTTCCAGATCTGCTTCATTCCCATTTAAATGTGTTTCCCCCTGAAGCCCCTTCCTCCTGGGCACAGTTGACCTCTTCTGTTAGGCATGCCTCTCTGACCTCCCACCTCACATTGCCTCATCTCCTCAAGGTCCAGCGAATTCCCATCTTTTACTTGGGGCAATTTTCAGGGTCACTGCACAAACACATCTACATTTCCCTGTGCTGTGCAATGATTTAGTGACTTTGGAATTGCTGATTGTTATCTAATGATGAATTAGTAAATATTATTACTGTAAAACTGAGAAATGTGGCACTTCAGTATTACCTAGCCCTGTGTGTTTTAAATAAACTCATTATAATTCTGGTCTATTTTCAAAGTTTCCTTTATTTCTTTCTTTTTGATATGATCTCATATAGTCCAGGCTGACTCTAAACTCATTGTACAGCTGAACATAACTTAAAATCTTTCTGTCCCACTTCCTAAGTTCTGGGATTCCATGTATATGTCTGCATAACCTGATCCCTTGTCATTTTCTTGTTCATATGGCAAGAAATAGTAAATTAATGTCCTAAGATGCTTTTGTTTCTTCATCATAATATTTGCAAAGAAAGTAAGAATGACTGTTAGAAAGGCTCTTTAGCTGAGCCTCACTAATAATGACTTCAAGTTTGTATCTGAATGAGAAAAATATTGCTGCAAGAGGAAATACAGTAAGGACTACACATAGGGAGGATTCCACATTCAGTGTTGTAATTCCTGTCCCTGAATTGGTGTTACTCTGAACATAAACTCTTGTCATTCCAGTTTATGATTCTTACCTAGAACCAAATATGAATTCATGCTTTTACACAGGAAATCCTGTGCTCTATGTATTTTCCTTCTCTCCCAAACAACATCAAAGTTCTTGAAAAGTCTCATCAGTTTATTTTCTTAATTTCCACACATTGTATAATGTCAATTTGATGCTATATTGTGAAATCATTGACCTTATTATATCACTGGAAAATACAAAAATGCATATCTAGTTATCACTAAATTCTTGTTAACATTTTCCTTTCTTTCAATCTGACATCAGATTTTAAAGTTTATTTCTAAGAGGTAACTACTTGCAATTCTCTTTATTATAGCTGTACACACAGTGCTTGTTGCAGTCAAACACAAGGATTTAATTATACCCATTTTAGGAGGAGGGCCGGCATTTTTGTTCCAGATGCCTGGAACCAACTTGAGCGTATTGCTAGCTAGCTCTTATATCTTTGATTAACCCATTTCTATTTATCTGTGTATTGCCATGGGGCAGTGGCTTACCAGCAAGGTTCCAGCGTGCTCTTCTCTGGCAGAGGCTACATGACTTCTCTTCGATTCCTCCTTCTTTTGCCCAGCATTCAGTTTAGTTTTCCCCAGTCTAGCTCTGTTTTGCACTATCACAGGCCAAGGTACTATCTTTATTCATTAACAAATAAAAGCAACACATATACAGAAGGACTTCTTACACCAGTGAAAATAAAATATTTTTTAAAAATTTACCCTCAGATATCTTAGACAGTTTTCACCTGCTATAGTGATCCTTCTGACTCCTAAGAGGTTTATTGGCTTTAACCTCAACATAAACCTTAATACAGAATTTTAAGCCAAACCTTTGTTTCACCCTAAGAGCTTTGAGTTTATTTTAAGTGATCCGTTTAGTTTTCCTTGCTTATTTTTATTCTTGGGCCATTTTACGGCCCAAGACAGCTTCCTTATTCATTAACCAAAAAAAGCAACACATATACAGAAGGACTTCACACACCATGATCATAAAAATACAAAAATTATAAATATTCATGGATGCCATAAATTTTGATATAAGAAATTATTTTATATGATGGATTTAGTGGGACAAGGAGATACACACTTAGGCCAGGCATGGCTTTCCCTGTCTCTGATAGGAGGCTTAATTGCCCCGCAGAGCCATAGTGATATCTTGGCCTAGGCTACTGCCAGGGCCCATGTCTAGGTTCATTGCCCTAATGTAGCCATGGCCTTTGTTGATAACTGTGGCTCCTGATACCACAGAAGGCTGAAAGGATAGGGCTGTACAGAGTTGGACACATCCCTCACTGGTTGTACCACTTGGAAGACCTGGTACTGCCCCTCACCATCTGGAACACTCAGGAAAGGGGATCCTGCACCTCACCTGAGCAGGACAAGAGAGCTGTTGATAGGGGCATGGGAGAGTTGGCCATGAGGGTGTGAGAATGGGAGAGCAGACTGCACCCTTCTCATCGTCCTGTTGTGATGTAGGTGAGGGAAAGATGCCTTCCTCCTTCCATCCCTTGCCACCTGAAGCAATTGGGGAACCTGAACCAACGCTCCACCAGATGCAGCACATGGGAGAATGGGTCCCGTGTGTCATCTGGTCAGCAGAGTAGAGCTGGCCCTGTAGACAGGAGAGTGTATGAACTCGCTCTGAGTGTGTGATGGAGGAAAGCTAGTACTCCTTCCTTGTCTGCAGGGTGCTGGTGGGGGCAAGGGAAAGATGCCCTCCTCCAACCCCTCTATAACTGGCACAGGTAGAAGAGCCGGCCCTGAGGTCATAAGAATGGGACAGTTGACCCCGTCCCTTGCCAGCTGCAGTATTCAGTGTAACAGGCCCTGAAGCTTGCCTTGGCAGCACAGGAGAGCAGACCCTTTTGGTGAGAGATGCCATGTAGCTGCCAGAGAGAAAGATGCAAGCCATCAAGTGAAACCTTGCCGGTAGGCCACAAGCCTCATGGTATAACATAAAATAATAGAAGTGGGTTAACCAAAGATATAAGAGCTTGCTAGAAATACACATAAGAAATATACTTAATTGGCCATGCAGTGATTTAAGTAATATAGTTTCTGTGTGATTATTTCATGGTCTGGACAGTGGGAGTGATGAAGCGGCCTCTTACTACATGTTGTCTTTTCTATAATAGGGAATATTACTGCAAAGAGTTAATATACCTCATCGTGGTTTTGATTAGTTCTTTCTTTTTTCTTTTTTTTTTCCTCATGGTTTATTTTTTTTATATTTAAAAATTTCCATCTCCTTCCCTCCTCCTCCCCCCTCCCTTCCATGTGTTTAACATTATTATCTCACAGCACACGGCACTTGGTGTTTAAGTTTGCCACAGGACAAATTCTGCAATGGAGTGTTTCTATGTCACCACTAGAGGGGGACCTAGAGCTGTTTTATCTCACACAGGTCATGTATTTTTCAGCATGAACTGGGATACTTAGAGGAACACGAGAGAAAAGATTATTGCTACGGTGGAAATGGTACAGCAAAATGGGAATACTGTAAGGCATGACTAACACTGGAGATCTAAAGACATCACATATATGAGCTATTAAACATGGAGAAATCAACCTGATATTGATCTAGAAACTTCATCTCCATTGCTGAAGGTGGTATCCATGCTACAAGAGGAGATGGTAATCACCAGACTTCCTCACCTGTGTATACTGTGAGCTGTAATGAAGACTACTTGGCAAGGTATGCCTAGTAGTTCAACAGCAGTACAGATATCATATAACTATCCACTTAGTGTTTGGATTTTAGGTCTCTTTCACAGGATTGAACTAATACCCAGTACAGCTATTATTACCAAGAAACTGTGACATATTCATGGGCCTTAATAGACAACAACTACTATTACTCTGCTAATGGGAAATAGAATTAAGCTAATTCTTAGCAAATAATCATTATGCCACAGTTAGTGAATCTCTCAACACTCATTATAGATAACACTTTTTTTCTCAATTTTTATTGACAATTTCCATCTCCTCCCCTCCTCCTCCCCCTTCCCTCCCCTCCCCTCCACCCATACCCCCACTCCCTCCCTCTCCAGGCCAAGGAGCCATCAGGGTTCCCTACTCTATGTTAAGTCCAAGGTCCTCCCAACTCTCCCCAGGTCCAGGAAGGTGAGCAACCAAGCTGACAAGGCCCACACAGAGCACGTCCACGCTGTAGAATCCAAGCCCATCACCATTGTCCTTGGCTTCTCAGACAGCCTCCACCTTCGGCTACATTCAGAGAGTCCGGATTGGTTGCATGTTCCATCAGTCCTCAGCTGCCCAAGGAACTAGCTGGGGGCATCTCCCTGGATACCCGTGAACCCCTCTAGAGTCAAGTCTCTTGACAACCCTCAGATGGCTCCCTTAATTAAGATATATGCTTCCTTGCTCCCATATCCACCTTTCCTATATCCCAAGCATCCCATTCCCCCGAGCTCTCCCCATTCTCCCCTTCACACTTTTCTTAAAAGCACTGTGGCGGTTTCTCAGGAAATTCGGGATCAACCTACCCCAGGACCCAGCAATTCCACTCTTGGGAATTTACCCAAGAGATGCCTAATCATACTACAAAAGCATCTGCTCAACTATGTTCATAGCAGCATTATTTGTAATAGCCAGATCCTGGAAACAACCTAGATGCCCTTCAGTGGAAGAATGGATGAAGAAACTGTGGAATATATACATGTTAGAATAGTACTCAGCAGTAAAAAAACAATGACATCTTGAATTTTGCAGGCAAATGGATGGAAATAGAAAACACTATTTTGAGTGAGGTAACCCAGACCCAAAAAGATGAACATGGGATGTATTCACTCATAATCGGTTTCTAGACATAATTAAAGGACATCGAGCCTATAATTCGGGATCCTTGAGAAGATAATAAGTAGATAACACTTTTTTAACAGTAGATTTCAGTAAATACAGAGAACTATAACTGTTAAAAATAGAGAGAGTAAGTGACTGTGGGTTGTTAATTTATAAATTAGATACCGATATCACACACACACACACACACACACACACACACACACACACACACACACACACACCCCTACCTGCCAAGACTCATAGATCATTGAGCAAGACTGAGCAGAAATAGTGTAAGAGCCAGGGAGAGTAGACTATCACAGTGAAGCAGTGCTGTCCTGACTCACACACACAAACTCAGAGGAGGAGTAATTATCTTGGAATATTAATTTGAGAAGTGTTACATTTGCTCACACTGTGGAATATTTGTTTTAATATTGCAAAGATGTGTTGCATTCTTTTATGTTTCATTTGCTTAACTCCATGAAGATATTATTCTTTTTCTTCCTAAAATACCTGATGGTCTAACAAGAGTTGAACGGCCAATAGCAATAGCAAGGACTGACAGGCAGAGAGAATAAGCAGATGGAGAAATATGGGAGGAGAAGAAGGAGTAAGAGAGAACAAGGAGTGAGGATGCTAGGAGTTGGTCACCAAGCCACCCAGCTCCCCAGACAGCCACAGAGTAAGCGTGAGAGTAAGATATTCATAAGTAAGAAAAGGGGAAAGCCCAGAGACAAAAGGTAAATGGTATAATTTAAGTTAAGAAAAACTGGCTAAAAATAAGCCAAACTAAGGTTAGGCATTTATAAGAAAGAATAATTCTATGTCATGATTAGGGAACTGGGTGGTGCCCCCCCCACAAGGGTAAAGAGCAAAGAGTAAGAAAAACAACAACATATTGGTGTCCAACATAGGGTTAGAGTGAAAAAACACCCAATTACAAGTAATAACATAATTAGACCTGCACAAGTTCAAGCCAGTCCAAATCTCAACATGGTGTGGGCAATTGGCAGGAAACCACACCCCTAGCTGAGAAGCTATTGGTAATTGATAACTTCTGGAAGAGTGATAGCTTTCTATAACTGTGTGGCCCCCGGTAGGTGTAACACACTACCGTTGATTGTCACACACCCAAGCATATCGAGACAGCAATAATGCAAGTGTAAGGGTTATAAAAACCAAACAACATGAATGAGGACACAAAGTTGGATGTGTTTGAAATAAAAAGCAGATATAGGAGAATATGAGCAAAAAAGATGAGCATCATCCAATTTAAAATATTTTCTTGAAAATAGGTTAGTCTGTTCTCTGGGTTGGTGTGGTCAGACAGTGCATGATGCTGTATGGCAACAGACATAGTAAATATGACGGTGTGACTATAACAGGTCCCAGATCTTAGCACAGCTGACTTTATCATGGAAATACCGTTCAGGCATAAAACTCAGCACATAGATAGTACCACCTCCAAAAATGAAAACAAAGACCTAATCCACCAAAAAGCCCAGTTCTGGATAAGTCTGTTTTTTTTTTTCCGTCTATAGTTATGCTTCTTGCTGCTTTTTGTGAAGTATGTCAACCCAGAATATGGCTTTTGTGCTTTAAAACCACTCCTTGAGAAAGTCTTGGGGCTACTCTGGGATCCCAAACACCCTATATAGTTACTAATTGGCTAATAAAGACTTTCTATAAGCTCAAATACATGTCTAAGCAGTCATCTCTGGCTGATAGCCTACAACAGTAATCTTTTATGTTACAGCCTGGCACACACTTCCCATTTTCTCCTCTAAAGACAATTGCTCTGTATTGTGCTTTCTAAAGTTCGGGGAGGGATAATATGGGTAGCATGTTGGAAACCAATGTTGATGTTCTACCCTATCGTGAACCCAATGCTCGGAACACCTGTGAGATCAGCTCAGCACTGGGGAAGGACCAAGGCCATGCTGCTTGTGTATTGATTACCTCTAAGTTTGATGTGTAGCTCAAGATTTGAACAGTAAGCCACAATAATTCTAGTGGGAAATACAATAAGTTTGGAAATATGTCTCTATTTCATAGGCTCTGTCCTCAGCTAGTACTCTGGACATAGAAGTCATTAGCATCTAACCCAGTTAAGATTTATCAACTTCAACATAGGTTTTAACATACAATCCTGTGCTTTCTAGTCAAGCATATGTCCAGTAATTGTTTCTTTCTTGTTTATTTGGGATTTTATGTCAGTATGAATCAGAAAACGAATTCTGCTTACTTTGTTAAAGGTGACAGGGCAATAAGACTTTGTGTCACTAAAGGTCAAAAGACTATTGATATCAAACTTTTCTGACCTCCATTTCAAAATAAAGACCATCTAATTATTAACTAGATTCTAAAGATCATTAAAATCAGACTTTTCTGACCTCCATTTCAAAAAGATCATCTAATTATTAGCTAGATTATAAAGATCATTAAAATCAGACTTTTCTGACTTCCATTTCAAAAAAGATCATCTACTTATTAGCTAGATTATAAAGATCATTAAAATCAGACTTTTCTGACCTCAATTTCAAAAAAGATCATCTAATTATTAGCTAGATTATAAAGATCATTAAAATCAAACTTTTCTGACTTGCATGTCAAAACTTGTTTTTTTTCCTAAATTTTTTATTAAAAATTTCCATCTCCTCCCCTCCTCCTCCCCCTTCCCTCCCCTCCCTTCCATCCATACCCCCACTCCCTCCCTCTCCAGGCCAAAGAGCCATCAGGGTTCCCTTCACTATGTTAAGTCCAAGGTCCTCCTAACTCCCCCTAAGTCCAGGAAGGTGAGCAACCAAACTGACAAGGCTCACAGTAGGCCGTCCATGCTGTAGAGTCCAAGCCCATTGCCGTTGTCCTTGGTTTCTCAGTCAGCCTCCACCATCAGCCACATTCAGAGAGTCCATTTTGGTCGCCTGTTCCATCAGTCCCATTCCAACTGGACTTGGTGGTCTCCCGTTAGATCTGTCCCAGTCTCAATGGGAGAACGCACCCCTCATGGTCCTGACTTCCTTGCTCATGATCCCTCCTTTTGCTCCTCATCAGGACCTTGGGAGCTCAGTCCAGTGCTCCTATGTGGGGCTCTGTCATTTTCTCCATCCAACGCCAGGTGAAGGTTCTATGGTGATATGCAAGATATTCATGAGTATGGCAATAGGATCTGGACATTTCTGGCTCCCTCTCCTCAGCTGCCCAAGGAACTAGCTGGGGGCATCTTCCTGGAAATCTGGGAACCGCTCTAGAGTCAAGTCTCTGCCAACCCTAGAATGGCTCCCTTAATTAAGATATATAATTCCTTGTTCCCATATCCACCCTTCCTATATCCCAACCATCCTATTCCCCCAAGCTCTTCCCATCCTCCACTTCACACTTTTCTCTCCCCATCCCCTATCCCCCATCCCACCCCATCCCCAAGTTCCCATTTTTTGTCTGGCAATCTTGTCTACTTCCAATATCCAGGAGGATAAAAATATGTTTTTCTTTGGGTTCACCTTCTTATTTAGATTCTCTAGGATCACGAATTATAGGCTCGATGTCCTTTATTTATGGCTAGAAACCAATTATGAGTGAGTACATCCCATGTTCATCTTTTTGGGCCTGGGTTACCTCACTCAGGATGGTGTTTTCTATTTCCATCCATTTGCATGCAAAATTCAAGATGTCATTGTTTTTTACTGCCAAGTAGTACTCATTTATGTATATATTCCACATTTTCTTCATCCATTCTTCCACTGAAGGGCATCTAGGTCATTTCCAGGTTGTGGCTATTACAAATAATGCTGCTATAAACATAGTTGAACAAATGCTTTTATAATACGATTGGGCATCTCATGGGTAAATTCCCAAGAGTGGAATTGCTGGGTCCTGGGGTAGGTTGATCCCGAATTTCCTGAGAAACCTCCACACTGCTTTCCAAAGCAGTTGCACAAGTTTGCATTCCCACCAGCAATGGATGAGTGCACTCCTTACTCCACAACCTCTCCAGTAAAGGCTATCATTGGTGTTTTTGATTTTAGCCAATCTGACAGGTGTAAGATGGTATCTCAACGTTGTTTTGTTTTGCATTTCCCTGATTGCTAAGGAGGTTGAGCATGCCCTTAAGTGTCTTTTGGCCATTTGAATTTCTTCTGTTGAGAATTCTCTGTTCAGTTCAGTGCCCCATTTTTTAATTGGGTTAATTAGCATTTTAAAGTCTAGTCTCTTGAGTTCCTTATATATTTTGGAGATCAGACCTTTGTCTGTTGTGGGGTTGGTGAAGATCTTTTCCCAGTCAGTAGGCTGCCTTTGTGTCTTAGTGACAGTGTCCTTTGCTTTACAGAAGCTGCTCAGCTTCAGGAGGTCCCATTTATTCAATGTTGCCCTTAATGTCTGTGCTGCTGGGGCTATACATAGGAAGCAGTCTCCTGTGCCCAAATGTTGTAGAGTACTTCCCAGTTTCTCCTCTGACAGGTTCAGTGTGTTCAGATTGATATTGAGGTCTTTAATCCATTTGGACTTGAGTTTTGTGTATGATGATAGATATGGATCTACTTTCATTCTTCTACAGGTTGACATCCAGTTATGCCAGTACCATTTGTTGAAGATGCTTTCTTTCTTCCATTGTTTACTTTTAGCTCCTTTATCAAAAATCAGGTCTTCATAGATTTGTGGGTTAAGATCCGGGTCTTCTATTCGATTCCATTGGTCGACGTCTCTGTTTTTATGCCAGTACCAAGCTGTTTTCAATACTGTAGCTCTGTAATAGAGATTGAAGTCAGGGGTGGTAATGCCTCCAGAAGTACCTTTATTGTATAAGATTGTTTTGGCTATCCTGGGTTTCTTGTTTTTCCATCTAAAGTTGATTATTGTCCTCTCAAGGTCTGTGAAGAATTTTGATGGGACCTTGATGGGGATTGCATTGAATCTATAGATTGCTTTTGGTAGAATTACCATTTTTACTATGTTGATCCTCCCAATCCATGAGCAGGGGAGATCCTTCCATTTTCTGGTATCCTCTTCAATTTCTTTCTTCAAAGACTTAAAGTTCTTGTCAAATAAATCCTTCACTTCCTTGGTTAGAGTTACTCCCAGATATCTTATGCTATTTGTGGCTATCATGAAAGGTGATACTTCTCTGATTTCCCTCTCTGCTTCCTTATCCTTTGTGTATAGGAGGGCGACTGATTTTTTGGAGTTGATCTTGTATCTGGCCATGATACTAGAGGAGTTTATCAGCTGTAGGAGTTCTTTGGTGGAGTTTTTCGGGTCACTTATGTACACTATCATATCATCTGCAAATAACAAAAGTTTAACTTCTTCCTTTCCAATTCAATATCCTTGATCCCCTTGTGTTGTCTTATTGCTATTGCTAGAACTTCAAGCACTATATTGAAGAGATAAGGAGAGAGTGGACAGCCTTGTCATGTTCCTGAATTTAGTGGGATGGCCTTGAGTTTCTCTCCATTTAATTTGATGTTAGCTGTCGGCTTGCTGTAAATAGCCTTTATTATATTTAGGAATGACCCTTGTATCCCTAATCTTTCCAAGACCTTTATCATAAAGGGGTGTTGAATATTGTCAAATGCTATTTCAGCATCTAATGAGATGATCATATGGTTTTTTCCTTCAGTTTATTTATATGATGGATTACATTGATAGATTTTCGTATGTTGAACCAGCCCTGCATCTCTGGGATGAAGCCTACTTGATCATAGTGGATAATTTTTCTAATGTGTTCTTGGATTCTGTTTGCCAGTATTTTACTGAGAATTTTTGCATCGATGTTCATGAGTGAGATTGGTCTGTAATTCTCTTTCTTGGTTGAGTCTTTGTGTGGTTTAGGTATCAGGGTAATTGTAGTTTCATAAAAGGAATTTGGCAATGACTGTTCTGTTTCTTATATTATGAAATACATTAAGGAGTATTAGGTATTAGGTCTTCTTGGAAGTCCTGGTAGAATTCTGCATTGACACCATCTGGTCCTGGCCTTTTTTTGATAGGGAGGTTTCTGATAACAGTTTCTAATTCTTCACGACTAACAGGACTATTTAGATTGTTCACCTGGTCCTGGTTTAACTTTGGTATGTGGTACTTATTTAAAAAATGTCCATTTCTTTTACATTTTCCAATTTTGTGGCATACAGGCTTTTGTAGTAAGATATAATGATTCTCTGAATTTCCTCTGTGTCTGTGGTTATGTCCCCCTTTTTATTTCTAATCTTTTTAATTTGCTTGTTCTTTCTCTGCTGTTTGATTAGTTTGGCTAGGGGTTTGTCAATCTTGTTGATTTTCTCCAAGAACCAGCTTTTTGTTTCATTGATTCTTTGGATTGTTTTCTGTGTTTCTATTTTGTTGATTTCTGCCCTCAGTTTGATAATTTCCATTCTTCTACTCCTCCTAGGTGAGTCTGCTTCTTTCTTTTCTAGAGCTTTCAGGTGTGCTGTTAAGTCTCCAATGTGTGCTTTTCCATTTTTTAAGTGGGCACTTAGTGCTATGAATTTTCCTCTTAGCACTGCTTTCATAGTGTCCCATAGGTTTGAGTATGTTGTGTCTTTATTTTCATTAAATTCAAGGAAGTCTTTAATTTCTTTCTTTATTTCTTCCTTGACCCAGGTGTGGTTCAGTAGTTGACTGTTCAGTTTCCATGAGTTTGTAGGCTTTTTGGGGGTAGCATTGTTGTTGAATTCTAATTTTAATCCATGGTGATCCGATAAGATGCAGGTGGTTACTAATATGTTTTTGTAACTGTGGAAGTTTGCTTTGTTACTGAGTATATGGTCAATTTTTGAAAAGGTTCCATTAGCCGCAGAGAAGAAGGTATATTCTTTCCTATTTGTGTGGAATGTTCTATAGATGTCTGTTAAGTCCATTTGGTTCATTACCTCTATTAAGTCTCTTAATTCTCTGTTAGGTTTCTGTTGGATTGACCTGTGTATTGGTGAGAGAGGAGTGTTGAAGTCTCCCACTATCAGTGTGTTTGGTTTGATTGCTGCCTTGAGTTCTAGTAATGTTTCTTTTACATAAGTGGGTGCTTTTGTATTAGGGGCATAGATATTCAGGATTGAGACTTCATTCTGATGGATTTTTCCTGTTATGAGTATAAAGTGTCCCTTTCCATCTCTTATGATTGAATTTAGTTTGAAGTCAACTTTGTTAGAAATTAGTATGGCCACACTGGCATGTTTCTTAGGTCCATTTGCTTGATAAACCCTTTCCCAACCCTTTACTCTGAGTAGATGTCTGTCTTTGTGGTTGAGGTGTGTTTCTTGTAAACAGCAGAATGTTGGATCCTGTTTTCGTATCCAATCTCTTAGCCTGTGCCTTTTTATAGGTGAATTGAGTCCATTGATATTCAGTGATATTAATGACTAGTGGTTGTTAACTCCTCTCATTTTTTTCTGGTAGTAGAGTTTGTGTGTTACCCTTCTTTGAGTTGTGCTGGTGAAAGTTTGCTAGATGCCTGAGTTATTGTGGGCATTGTTGGACTCCTTGGTTTGTGATTTTCCTTCCATTACTTTCTGCAAGGCTGGATTTGTGGCTAGGTCTAGTTTAAATCTGTTTTTTTGTCCTGGAATATCTTGTTTTCTCAATCGATGGTGAATGCAAGCTTTGCTGGGTATAGTAGTCTAGGCTTGCATCCATGTTCCCTTAGTGTCTGTAGCACATCTATCCAAGACCTTCTGGCTTTCATGGTTTCCATTGAGAAGTCAGGTGTAATTCTGATAGGTTTCCCTTTATATGTTACTTGACCTTTTTCCTTTGCAGCTCTTAATATCGGTTTATTCTGTATGTTTTGTGTTTTGATTATTATATGGCGTGGGGATGCTTTCTTTTGATCCAGTCTATTCGGTGTTCTGTAGGCTTCTGTACCTTCATAGGAATATCCTTCTTTAGGTTGGGGAAGTTTTCTTCTATAATTTTGTTGAATATATTTTCTGGGCCTTTGAGTTGTAATTCTTCTCCTTCTTCTACCCCAATTCTTCTTAGGTTTGGTCTTTTCATGGTGTCCCAGATTTCCTGGATGTTTTGTGTTAAGAATTTGTTGGATTTGTTTTGTTCTCTAATCTGTGAGTTTATTTCCTCTATAGTATCTTCAGAGTCCAAGATTCTTTTTTCCATCTCTTGTATTCAGTTGCAAATAATTGTCTCTGAAGTTTCTGTTCGTTTACTCAGAATTTCCATTTCCAGTCTTCCCTCAGCTTGTGTTTTCTTCTTTACCTCCGTTTTATTTTTCAGGTCTTTTACTGTTTCCCTTACCTGTTTGATTGCTTTTTCTTGTTTTTCTTAGGTATTTTTGAGAGATTTATTTATTTCGTCTACCTTTTTGTTTGTCATCTCCATTTCTTTATGGCAGTTTTTTACCTCCTGTTTAAGGTCCTCTATTATTTTCATAAAGTACTGTTTAAGGTCGGTTTCTTCTATTTCTTCTGGAGTAGGGTGTTGAATTCTTGTTGTTTCGGGATGTCTGGATTCTGGTGATGTCATGTTGCCTTTCATGTTGTTGGAGGAGTTCTTGCATTGGCGCCTGCCCATCTCTTCCTTCAAATGGAGTCAGGAGGGACTTAGTATCTTAGACCAATCTTTGCTGTGACTGAATCTGGTTGGATCTACTCAGTGCTGGAGCAGGAGCTATTCCTTGCAGCACAATCTGAAGGAGCCCACACTCCCTTGCTGGAATCCTCAGACCTGCCTGGAGGCCAGAGTCTGACCCCTTTGGGTGGATGGCCTTAGTACAGAAGCAGGACACTTGAATACACTAGGGAAGGCTTGGGAGAGGCAGGGACATGAGAACCAAAGACAAGCCTGAAGTAGGAGCTGGGGGAGGGGTCTGTGCTCTCTTCCAGGGCAGGTTGCCCCAAGGTCGCACACACTCACCTGTCCAGATAAAACTAAACTGCACCGGATCAGAAAACCTGAAAGTTTAATAAAAATCTGAGACAGAAGAAAGGATAAACAGGGTTGTCAGGCAGTGTAGTGAGTAGGCGAACAGGCCTGCTTTTTGTCCTGCCTGGCTCATGCACAGCTAGCTTACACCTGAAATAACAAAACACAAATTGTATTTATTTAAACACTTTCCTGGCCCATTAACTCTAACCTCTTATGGGCTAACTCTCACATCTTGATTAACCCATTTTTAATAATCTATGTAGCACCACGAAGTGGTGGATTACCGGGAAGATTCTAACCTACATCCATCTCGGGCCGGAGCTTCATGGCATCTGCCTGACTCTGCTTTCTTCCTCCCAGAATTCTGTTCTGTCTACTCCACCCACCTAAGGGCTGGCTTACCAAAAGGCCAAGGCAGTTTCTTTATTAACCAACGAAAGTAACACATAGATGACCCTCCTACATCAAGGCAGAGAGAATATATAGAAGGAGAAATCATGGAGAAAGGAAGGAGTGAGAGATGGAGAAGGACATGGGGGGCAACTGTCCAGCTACACAACTCTTACCTTAAGGTAAGAGTGAAAGTAAGATTTACAGAAGAAGTAACAGAACAGGTAAATCCCAGAGGCAAAAGGTAACCAGGATAATATAAGTTAAGAAAAGCTGGTAGGAAACATGCCAAGCTAAGGCTGGACATTTTATAACTAACTATAAGCCACCATATGATTTATTTAGGAGCTGGTAGGCAGACCCCCCCAAAGAGCCAAAAGTGTAAAACATCAAACTATAGTCAATGGTGTAAGGTGTGTCTGTTGCATGGCTGTACAGGTTCCCACATGACTCTATGGCAGGTGCAGAGACTCCATTTGTAAGCTCTGACCTTAGCACAGGAACATCAGTTCCTGCCTATCATATCTCACTGAATTGCAGCAAACACTGAAACCAATGCAAGATTCTCTGCAGCTCTACCCACCAGGTGTGAATTTACTCTCTCTTCAGGTCACAGGGAGTTGGGGAGGATGGTGGTGACAGTTCATGGCTGGCAGGTTAAGGTTGTTCCAGAAGGTCAATATACAGACACACAAAGGGAATGGGTCAATGAAGTGTTATCACAACTGGTTCAGTACAGGTTTAGAGTCCAAGGCAATGACTTTCCTCTTCCAAATGCTGCTCCTGGCTAAACTAGGGAAGTAGATGCGACAGAGACATGCCATGATTCTTAAATTCTTCAGTGTAACCTTTTATTTTACCTAGGTTGGGCATAATAGATTCTCACTTGGCTTTCTTAGTTCTTGAAGTTGGTCTAAGAACACCTAATTGAATATTGTGTCTGTAGGAATATGAGGACTGCAGAACCTTATACTCCACTCTTTGAAAAGTTGTCTGAATAAGTTACAAGAACAGTCAACCTTAGTAACACAGATTCATAAAATGATTAAAATATTAATTACAAACTTGAAAATACTGGTTTGAAGTTGGTCTAAGAACACCTAATTGAATATTGTGTCTGTAGGAATATGAGGACTGCAGAACCTTATACTCCACTCTTTGAAAAGTTGTCTGAATAAGTAACAAGAACAGTCAACCTTAGTAGCACAGATTCATAAAATGATTAAAATATTAATTACAAACTTGAAAATACTGGTTTCAGAACATACCTATGAAATATTTGAACAAATATCTGCATTCTTTCTACTCGTACCTCTTCTTTTTCATTTTTAAAATGTTGAATTCAAATTTTTCTAAGTGTTAAAGCAAGGTAGATCCTTAAGATACTGGCAATACAATTATTTAATTTATTTTAGTTGTCAGATCCCATCATGTCAAAAAGATATTGTTTTAGAGGATTTTGCTTGTGGATGTTACTTCCTTGAGAGGCTGTAAACATGAAGGCTGACTGGACTGTTCAGAACTGCCATGCTTCCATCAAATCTGCCTTGTAAACCTCACAGCCTTGCAAACCTTTACACACTGTCATTCAGGGTGGCAGGGAGGTTTGCTCTGGTTGGTCATGTAATATACTTCATCATCTAAGTGGCTTAGAAAAGGTGAGCTGGTGACTTTGTGGTCCTCCTGGTCCTCAGAGGTAAGGCTCAAACCCCTTTGGTGACCTTAGTTCTTCTCAGAGTGGGGAAGCTCACTATAGGACTTCCTGTGGTCACAGGTGCCATATACACTATGCAGATGCTCTGCCTCCACTGCTGAGAACCTGTTAGCATACTTGAAATTATCATGTGGAATGAGAAAGTCAGTTTTTCTTTTCTTATTTTCTAATCCAGTTGCACAATTAAAAAATAACAGTGATTTTTGTTTATATCTCTATATATTTGCCCTAGGAAAATTTTTTTTGCTGTCTAATTGATAAAATACTAATATTGAGTCCAGGTTTGTTTAATAAATGTTTTTATGTTTTAGAAAAAATATGAACTTCATGTTGAGAAGAGGCTAGAATGTTACAAGTCTAGAACTAAATGACTGGAGGTCATCTCTGCTTCCATTGCAGCAGTTTTCTTCCCAAATCTTTATGTGACTATTAGGCAATCTTTTTGAATATATATATATATATATATATATATATATATATATATATATATATATATTTGAATATATATATTCTTTTTATTCCTGGATTCCATCAACTAAAATACTAAGAATTTGGGATCTGAGGCCTGTACTTGAATTTTCTCCATATTTTATAATCACCTTACCTAATGCTTCCATTGGTAAATTTGACTAAGGTCTCTATTTATTGTTTTCTTTGAAATTGTTCTTATGTTGGAACAAGATATTGGGAAACATTATTCCAGGTTTCTTAGCCATGGTCCATCATAATTTTCTCCATAATAAACTATTTCTTTGAGTGAGAACTATTTTTTCAGACATGAAAGAGAGACTGTTTCAGAAGAGAAAGATGACTGGGAGTCAGAATGAGGAGGAAACAACATGGTAAAGAATAGGAGTTTATAATGTCACAGTCATGATATAATTGAAGAAAAATTACATTATGAAATCTATCCAATTGTGTGATGAATATGCACTAGGAGTTTTTCCATAAAATTGCCAAAATATTTTAAAAAATATGTGCTGTTTTAGTGATATTTCATTTGTATTTTGATAAATAAAACTTGACTGAAGATCAGAGAGTAAAACAGCTCCAATGGTCAGCCTTATAGACTCATACCATTAATCCCAGTAGTCACACTAGTTTGCTATAGAAATCTCATAGTAGTTGTGCCCACCATTAATCTCAGCCCTAGAAAGAAGTATAAGATGGAAGGAGACAGCTCTCGGACAGAGTCAGAAACCTGAAGGCAGGATCACCATTTTATACTGCGGAAGACGTAAGAGTCTGTGGCTGGTTGTTTTGCTTTTCTCACCTTCAGGTTGAACCCCAATTTATGTGTCCGGGTTTTTATTCATCATGCTACATGATGTGGGTGAAAACATAGACAAGCTAACAAACAAAATGTAATGAAGGGTCAATAAAATGTTTCCCAAGAGTCAGTTCATCTTTGCTTGAGTTACAATAATTTGTTATACTTCATGCATCAACAACAGCTCTTTACTTAAAAAGCAAATAAAAATATAGATCTGTTGAACATAGAGACCCATCTATCTTTATGTGTTCTTTCATTCTTATATTCAGTGAAAGAAAAAAATTGGTCCAAAGCATCATGCTGACTTACAAATGTGCCCAAACAAGTATCACCCTCGGCATGAAAAGAACTCTACTAAGACTGTTTTATTCAAATCTATTTTTTTGAGATTTTAGAGCAATATGATTTGGGCAACTAATTACTGCTTACTTCATTGAACATAATGAGTATAACCATGAATTTGGGTTATTGAAGTTTATAATAACTCCCTTTGTATTTTAATCTTTAATCTTTTAATCTATTTTTAATCTTTGAGTAAGATTACAAAACTTGATCAAAGTTCTGACTTCTATGTAAAAACAATGATGACATAATAATTAACTAGATTCATGTTTACTGTGAATGCTAGTGATTATGATCAGTATAGTGCCATAGACCACAGTCAAGAAATTATGATGAATATAATTAAACTGAATGCTTTTGTGTAGGGAAGGGGGCAAAATACAAGAAGTGTGGGTTAAATTAGAAATGCCTCCTTATCCTCACAGCTGAATGTTGAATACTTGGCACCCACTTGATGGTGCTGTCTGGGGTGTTTTAAGTCATATCAAATATTGTTACTGCCTAGAGACTATTCTGTTTATTTAGTTTTATGTATGTATTGGTGGTATGAAGAGACTTCTCATACCTTTCCTTAGGAAACTATGGTGAAGCCAGGGGAGTAAGTAAATCCACTAGATAGTCAGTTTGATTTCTAAATTCTTCCTACTCCGAGCTGTGAGACCCTGGCAGTTCTTTATTTCCCATTACCTTTAGGGGGAAAAAAAAATCTTTCATGGTTAAACTTCACAACACTGAAATGCAAACAACTTTCTTCAGATAAGAGCTTAATATATATCTTCTGATTCAAGATGTGTGATTAATAGCTGTGTTTTGTTATCTTAGTTTTATAAATGACCAAAGAGTAAAATAAGGAGCTATAGACTTATATTGCTTAACAAAATATGAACAAATGTTTAATATAGGAAAGAAATATTTTAAGTATACATGACCATGGAGGTGCACAGATATATTTGAAAGAATATAGCAAAAATAAATGTCAATTTGAGGTCGACCTAAGCTACACTGTAAGACTATGTTGACAAATAAACATATTTTATATCACATATAAACTATCCATAATCTTAAATTCCTACCTGGTCACTAACCTGATAATGTAAATGTTGAGGTGTTTTTCTTCCATCTCAAAATTAGTCTATTGCTTCTCAAAAATAGTTGCTTGTTATAAATGTTTGTTTATATTTATTAGCACTATTTGAACCCCAATCTGTTGCTTAACCCAGAAATTCAAAAAGATACCCAGTAAAGAGAGACAAGGGTAAAAAAACATCTATTTTTATTTCTATCAGAAGGACAAAGTCTACGAGAGAGAGAGAGAGAGAGAGAGAGAGAGAGAGAGAGAGAGAGAGAGAGAGAGAGAGAGAGAGAGAGAGAGAGAGAGGTTAAAGGTTATCTGATTGACCAATCAGTGACGTTCCAAAGAAGGACATGTCGATTCAGCAGGTAGTGTTATAAAAGCTCCATGCTGGCTGACCACAGCTGTGTCAGGCAGAAGGATCTCCATGGATGCAGTTGTGGCCCTGGTGCTCAGCCTTTGCTGTTTGCTTCTCTTCTCCTTCTGGAGACAGAGCTCTGAGAGAGCGAAGCTCCCTCCTGGCCCCACTCCTCTCCCAATTTTTGGCAATTTCTTCCAAATAGATGTGAAGAACATCAGCCAATGCTTGACCAATGTAAGTATTCTTTGTGTTCTACAGTACCTTGATAAAGAAGATAAACTGACAGTTGCTTTACATGAAAATCTAGTATCATAGGCAATATTGCTATAAATAGTCACAAAGTCAAAACTTTTTCAAAGTGTTGTGTATCTTATGATCTTATAGTTGGCCATTGTCAGGAATTCAGCAATGAGTAGGGTTTCAGGTGAAAGGACATTTACTTCTTTGCATTTTATAAAACAAAAAAATTCCACAAAATTGCAAAATTTGTGAACATTTCCTACCTTAACAAAACAAAAAAACCAAACATTTTCCATTATTTTTGGTTGAAGATCAATAGTGAGTAATGATTTATTCAATAAGTCATTAATAATAATGATATAATAGAATTTTAGAAAAACATTTTTACTAAGATTATCTATTTGATGTTGGACTCTAACAAAGTAATTAATGCCTAATTTAACTAAATACCAAGGACAAGGAATAACACAAGAAATTCAACAGAGAAGCCAAGATTTCAACATATTTGGTGATTTTATATCCTGCCAGATAAGGAGCTATTTTTCCAGGAAATATTGTATGCCTATGGTGCAGCTCCTGTAGCGCCCACTCTCTGTGTTTGTAGTAGCAGTAAGCCAAATCTGGTTCCTAAATAGAATCAACTGTGGTGTCTTACAAATTTGCATTTCGAAAATAAGTGGGCCTTACACTGCTGCTTTATTGCTGCATCATTTTGTCTATTCCATTGGTCCACTTGCCTATTTTTGTGAGTACCAGATGGTTTCTATTACATAACTCTATAATATAATTTGCTATCAGTTATCATATCTCAAACAGCATTTTTACTCCTTAGGAGTGCCTTGACTATTTATTCTTGGTCCTTTTATGTATTATATGATGTCCTCTACTCTTTCTCTAAACCTGTAAATATGGCATCAGATATCTGATGTATAGCATTTAAATCTATAAATATAGTAGTTTGAGTTTAGTAGTATGTATGTTTTGTTACTAGGTTTCTGTTTCTCCTCTGATCTTCTGACTACAGTTGCCTGTGGTTGAGGAAAGAGTCTCCACACCTGTGGGCTGGACTTTTGTAGGTCAGAGTAGAATGGCCTCTGTTCAAACAGGGTGTTTCTGCCTGAGTTGGGGAACTGGGACATGGTGGGAAAGATGGGAGGCTTGATGGTCAGTAGGGTGGGCAGGCGCTGAGACAGAGGGGGAAGTCAGCAGGCATGTGTGTGTCCTATTTGAAGTTCTGGTGATCGGCATCTTGTTGAATGTTTTGGTGTGAAAATTCATTGTAATCTTTGTGTGACAACTACCTGAGTCTTGAGCCATTTTATAATTCACTGTAGGTGATCAATAACTGATATTTACCCTGATATGATGTAAAAAGGCTTCACAACTATTTGAAATTGAGCTTTGCCTGACTAAAAATATTAAAATACAGTGAGTGATATTATCAGTGCGAATGAGGGGTTGACTCCATGGAGATTAAAATGACTTTCTTTTGCTAGTATTTATATTTTTTTTCTATTTTCAGTTCTCAAAAGTCTATGGCCCTGTGTTCACCCTGTACTTGGGCATGCAGCCCACTGTGGTGTTGCATGGGTATGAAGCAGTGAAGGAAGCTCTGGTTGATCATGGGGAGGAGTTTTCTGGCAGAGGAAGCTTCCCAATAGCTGAAAGAATTAATAAAGGCCTTGGTAAGTAACTATACATGTTCATATGAGGGGGCAATGTTTCTGGTGAAACTGAAGACTGAAAGGAGGGTGGGACTTCTTCCTTAGGCACAGGTTGGACCTCTCTGTGGTTTCCACCCATCAGATCTCTCATTTGTCCCTAGAATATTTTTCTAGTGCTTTACCATTTATTTATTTGTGAAATTTTAATTTTTTTCAGAAAACTATCTTTTCTCATTGTACATACCAATCCCAGTTTCCACTTCCTCCCTTCCTCCCACTCCCTCCAACTTTCCCTCCACCACACCCCCCCCCATCTACTCCTCAGAGAATGTAAGGCTTCCCATGGGGCGTCAACAAAGTCTAGCACATTGCTTTGAGGCAGGACCAAGGCCCTCTTCACTATATGTAGGCTGAACATGGTATCCGTCTTAAGAGAATGGGTTTCAGAAAGCCAGGGTAAGCAGTAGGGACAGATCCTGTTTCTCCATTTCCTTAGGCATTATTTTTAGCAATGGAAACAGATGGAAAGAGATAAGGCGCTTCACTCTCACAACCCTGCGGAATTTGGGCATGGGCAAAAGGAACATTGAGGACCGCGTTCAAGAGGAAGCACAGTGCCTTGTGGAGGAACTGAGGAAAACCAATGGTAAGTGCAGATTTCTGCATTTGCATTTTAGTCAAGGTGTGTGTGTGTGTGTGTGTGTGTGTGTGTGTGTGTGTGATGTTGATCACACCCATTCTAAAATTTTCCTTGTTTTTAAATCAGAAGCAATGAATATGTTTCATGCTAATTTTCTTTTGAGCTGAATAATTCTGCATTTTCAGGAGCACAAATGTAATTTGTCTTTGTGGATCATTTCATCATGGAATAACTGCTATTGATAATAGTGACAGAGCCCAATCAGAGGATATTTGTTTTTATTTTCTTGGATTACAGAGGTTTGAGGAAATTAACTGAGCAGCACAGGCATTCTTCTAGGCTAATGTTTACAGTCCTGGATAACAGTGATGTAATTTATACTTTCCATTTCTTAGCCTAGTGTAATAGAATTTTCATCAATTTTTTTCTACTGTAGCATGATCTTAAAATTGTATTGTCATTTGTTTAAAAATTATTAACTACATTGAGAATTTTATAGGATGTGTTTTTATCCTGATCATCCACCATCTCTACTGAGACACACCCCCAGTTTTCTATCTACTCTACTTGGTGTTTTCTTTTTATTTAATAATCACCTAACATGATTTGTGCTTGACATATAAGATTTTTTTAAGAAAACTTTAGTAGTGCTTTCAAAATTTTGTACGCGTTTGCAAATAAGTTTTAAATGAAATAGAATTACATAATTCCTCCTGTTTTCTTATTCTATCATTTTCCAGGTGCACTCCCTTGTCTTCTTCTAATGCCTTCTCCACTGTCAAGTTGATAGCCTCTTTTTGTTTGATTATTGTTATGTATATATATATATGTATTTATATATAGTTATGTACATACACACATATGTAAACAACTTCTTGAGTAGTCTTTGTTGTTGGTTATCACAGATATGGTTTTGGGGCTGAATCTAGTTCTTACAATCTTTCTGCCTCTTCTTCTGTGATGTTCCCTTAGTCATAGATGTGGCAGTTATGATGTATTTGTTTCAGTTAATACTGGGATCCCTACAATCTTTTGGTATCTGCATTATGTCCAATTGTGGCTTTTGGTGATGATCTCCATTTGCTGTAAAAAGAGATCTCTTTAATAAGGAGTGGTAACTACATTTACCTATTCATATAGGGATATGATTCTGAATACAATTAAGAATTATGACAGTCAAGCAGACTAGGTAGTATAGTCTTTTCTAAGGTCTATCACCTCACTCGCCCTACACAGTTGTCTCAGTTTTGATGACATCCATCCTTCTCCCTCTGATTCTTCTCACCAAACATTGTTTTTTTTTGTAATTTTCCTTCAAAGAACAATTGTGCTTGTCAAATATTCTTCTATGTGTGACTTTCCACTAAAGCATGATCGATTTATCAGGGGCTACACTCTTGGAGGAAAGTGGCATAATCATCATTTACTTCTTTTAAAAAATAAATATCATTGTTGCTAATACTGTATATATTGTGGGCTTCATATAAATGTTTCCCAGGAGTGTAACATGTGCTTTCAACACGCCTCCCTACCATCACCTCTCTGGCCACCCCATTCCCCATTTTTTCTACTGCATCATCCCCCAGGACTCTCCGTGTTAGCTAAAAAGATTGTTTTTGTATGTGTATAAATGTTCGCCTGCATATACATGTGCGCACCACTTGTGTACCTGGTGCCACAGAAGTAAGAAAATTGTATCCTATTCCCCTGAAACTGGGGTTACAGAAAGTTATGAGCCACCAGGAGGCTGCTGACCACTGAACTTTGGTCCTCTTAAACAGCAGAAAGTACTCGGAAAGCATAACCTTGTTATGCTTTGTGTCTATCTTTCAAATACTGTGTTTGCTTCTTCTGGAGAAAATGCATCGTTTTAAATGATGAAATGGGAAAACGGAAGTCCCTATCACTGCCCTCCTGTTGTCTCCCCACTTAGAATTTAACTGTGATATTAACGTTTTCATTTTATTTAGTAATGCAAACAAATCCACATGGAAGTTGCCATTCTTGAGATTACACATTATTCTCAAGTAACAAGGAAGAATTCTCCCCACATATTTTTTCTG